>NC_044993.1:8542822-8846427 GCF_008728515.1 Papio anubis
CCTGTTGGATGCTAGTAGCATCCGCAAGTCATAACAACCAAACATTTCTCTGAACCTTGCCAAATGTCACCTAGGAGACAAAATCGCCCCTGGTTTCAAGGAAGATGTTTACTTCTCCCTCTCAGCTGGCAGAGGATGCTGTGGTGTTAGCCACCTCCTCATCAGTTGTCCTGGGGTCACAGTCTCGGGGAGATTCTATTGTCCACACTCGTACCCTGACACGTTCCTCCTCAGATGCCACTTACAGGGTCTAGTAGCAAACTCATTCCCAGCCAACTTTATCAGACCATCAAGGAACATAGGGCCCCATAGGATGGAATGAGATGCAACTTGTATTAAGTCATGGTTTTGGAGTCCGTTTAATGGCGTGAGGCTGCGTGTGTAATAAAATGTTAAGCACCAAAAGCAGGCAACAAAATTGTTCCTAAGCAGTCCCAATTTCGTAGCTACCCATGATGCTATTGCTTTTGGGGGATTCTTCGGAAGTTTCGTCTGAAAATTCTGTCTCAAAATTACATCAGCCAGGAAAGCATTCCTGAGTCTCATTTATAACAGGCATCAGGTACTAGCATAAGAGAACAGACACTCCGTACCGATGGCATTTAATGTGCTGATCAAATAATAAAATGTGCTCATTCTCTCGGTGTAAAAAGAGGAGTCGTGTTTTGTGAAGTTGGTGAACATTCTCCTCCCTCTTCTGGGCTGATGTGAAGCCAGCCCATTCTCTAGCTCCAGCAGTGGGAAGGGAGGAGAGGGGAAGGTGATTCACATTCAGCCGCCTGTGATGCTGGGGAGCCGAATGATAGCTCCCCACCCTCTCTGCTTTTAGGAGACGAGGGAGGGCAACAAGGGAACATGAAGTGCCAGCCTCTCCCCCTTCCCTTCTCACTGTCACCAAATAATTAACTCTGGAGTTGCTGAGAAAGTACTACAGAGGACTCAGTGCTTTCCTAGAACTAATATTTCTTACAGTCAGTTGATTGATTGCTTTGCCTACATACACCAAAACAATAGTAGTTATCTCCGGAGAGATGGGATTATGGGCAACATGTTGTCTATTTATTTATTTAGAGACAGAGTCTCGCTTGTTGCCCAGGCTGGAGTGCAGTGACGCGATCTAAACTCACTGCAACCTCCACCTCCCAGGTACAAGCAATTCTCCTGCCTCAGCCTCCCGAATAGCTGGGATTACAGACACTCGCCATCATACCCAGCTAGTTTTTGTATTTTTAGTAGAGATTAGGTTTCACCATGTTGACCAGACTGGTCTCAAACTCTTGACTTCAAATGATCCACCCCCCTTGGCCTCCCAAAGTGCTAGGATTACAGATAGATATAAGCCACTGTGCCCAGCCTCTTCTCCTTTTGAAATCAATGTTATTCTTGTTTGTTTTTTTTTTTTTTTTTTTTTTGAGACAGAGTCTCGCTCAGTCGCCCAGGCTGGAGTGCGGTGGCACAATCTCGGCTCACTGCAAGCTCCGCCTCCCGGGTTCACACTATTCTCCTGCCTCAGCCTCCCAAGTAGCTGGGACTACAGGCGCCCGCCTCCACGCCTGGCTAATTTTTTGCACTTTTAGTAGAGACAGGGTTTCACTGTGTTAGCCAGGATGGTCTCGTTCTCCTGACCTCGTGATCCGCCCACCTCGGCCTCCCAGAGTGCTGGAATTACAGGCGTGAGCCACCGTGCCCGGCATTGGGGGATTTTTTTGAGACAGTCTTGCTATATTGCCCAGGCTGGTGATATAGCAAAACTCTTTTTTTTTTTTTTTTTTTTTTGAGAGGGAGTCTCGTGCTGTCGCCCAGGCTGGAGTGCAGTGGCCGGATCTCAGCTCACTGCAAGCTCCGCCTCCCGGGTTTGCGCCATTCTCCTGCCTCAGCCTCCCGAGTAGCTGGGACTACAGGCGCCCGCCACCTCGCCTGGCTATTTTTTTGTATTTTTTTAGTAGAGACGGGGTTTCACTGCGTTAGCCAGGATGGTCTCGATCTCCTGACCTCGTGATCCGCCCGTCTTGGCCTCCCAAAGTGCTGGGATTACAGGCTTGAGCCACCGCGCCCGGCCAATAGCAAAATTCTCATCTGCAGTGGTGTGATCATGGCTTACTTCAGCCTCTACCTCCTGGGCCCAAGCAACCCTCCCACCTCAGCCTCCCAAAGTGGTGAGATTATAGGTGTGAGCCTACCACACCCAGTCAAATCGATGTTTGGAGTATACTTTACATGTAACAAACTACACCCATTTTGCCAGGCACAGTGGCTCCTGCCTATAATCCTAGCACTTTGGGAGGTTGAGGTAGGAAGATTGCTTGAGCCCAGGAGTTCATGACCAGCCTGGGCAATGTAGTGAGACCCTGTCTCTACCAAAAGACACAAAAAAACCCACCTCGTTTTAAAAGAACAGATTGACAAGTTTTGACACATATATACACACATGTGACCATCACCTCAATCAAGACATGAACCTGGAACTTTCCCACAGACTCAAAAAATGTCTTCCTGCTCCTTTGTAGTCGATCCCAGTCACCCACCGCCAGCCCCAGGCAATCCTCGATCTGCCCTCAGTCACTGTAGATAGTTTTACCTTTTATTGAACGTCACATACATAGAATCAAAAAGTATGCACTCCTTTTCTTCTGACTTCTTTGGCTCGGTAGAGAAGGATTTGAGATTTGTCCACATTGGTGCTTATATCGTTGTCTGTTCTGTTTTGTTGCTGACTAATATATCCATGACACAGATATCCCTCTTATGAGTAAGTTTTGCTTTGAATTCATTTTAATTTTTTTAATGCCATTTATTTTTTAAGGAAACTCACAGAGACTTTATGAAGAGTCTGCCGTTGACTCGTGGACCTGGGGCTTGGCTACACAGAAGGGAAGGCCATGGATCATATTTTTAAAAATAAAAAACACTGGGGGGCTGGGCACAGTGGCTCACGCCTATAATCCCAGCACTTTGGGAGGCCAAGATGAAATGATCACTTGTGTCTAGGAGTTTGACACCAGCCTAGGCAACATAGGGAGACCCCATCTCTACTAAAAA
Organism: Papio anubis; assembly: GCF_008728515.1. Taxonomy (NCBI): domain Eukaryota; kingdom Metazoa; phylum Chordata; class Mammalia; order Primates; family Cercopithecidae; genus Papio; species Papio anubis. The sequence continues at coordinate 8,545,862 of NC_044993.1, forward strand.
GAAAAATTAGCCAGGCGTGGTCACACACGCCTGAAATCCCAGCTACTCAGGAGGCTGAGGTACAAGAATCACTGCAACCCAGGAGGCAGAGGTTGCAGTGAGCCAAGATTGCATCACTGCACTCCAGCCCAGGCAACAGAGCGAGATCCTGTCTCAAAAAAAAAAAAAGAACAAAAATCCACTGTGTTTTTCAGATTAATTACATCTGTCTCTCACACCAGTTTTAGCAGTGAGACTGCTCAAATTTACCAATTTAAATGTGATTGCCTTTCTTTCCTCTCCATCATCTCTGAGTCAGTTGCCAAGAACCAATGAAAAGAAGGAACTAGGGAGGAGACGTGGTTTACACTTGTGGAGCAGGTACTGATCTTCCAAAACTCACCCACACCCCCATTTGCATGGGTCAGTCTAGACAGTCCTCAGATCGGGATGGGTGATGATATCACCCCATTTTGCAGATTAGGAAGCTGAGGCAAGGTCAAGGGTTCATCTAAAACCCCACAGCAAGAGCGGGGGTTGGGGGGTGCCGGAAACTCCAACCAGGGACTCCAGGTAGAAAAGCAAAGACATCAAGAGGACAGACCATAGATTGGAAACCCAGGACTCCATTGTCTTCAGCTGGGTTCTGCCAACCAAATATCTTAATCTCTCTGAACCTCAGACTCCTATCTGTGAAGTAGAGATTGAATTGTGATACAATGAGCTAAGTAGATAATGCATGAAGGTGCTCAGGACAAGATATAGGAAAAAGTCAGTTCTCAATATAATGGTAGGGGGAAATGGCTTCTCAACCCTTGGTCTCCTTTCTTGAACTATAGCATGAAGTCGGAACTGACTCCAGCCTGCCTGGGCTGAGGAAAAAGGAGTGGATATTTTCTTGTAGTTCCAGGGAGCAGAGCCTCACAGATGCAATGAAGCGAGGAGAAGGCAGGCCAAAGCCTCCAGACGTCTCTGTTGCAATAGTAACTAATCAGAGTGAACTAAAGAAAGAATAGACATGGGTTGTTAGGAGTCAAGGGCGCCTCCCAGGGCCCCAGTGGTGTGAAGGTAGCCAGACCTAACAGGGGCCAAAGATCCAAGGACCCATGGACCTTCTCTGTACTTCATGTTTCTGCTTATCTCTAGGTTAGGCTGGCTTTATTTGCTATGTTACTTTTGCATGACAGGAGGTGGCCATTGGAGAGGGCATCCCAGATTGAACTAGGATCTGTTCAGTCCAGTTCTGAGGGAAGGACTTGGCTTGGGCGAGATACCCACCTCAGCCACTATCTGAGCCAACTTGGACAAATGTGGTTGCTGGTGATCAACCCCTACAGGTGAAAACGACAGTCAAGTGGGCCATTGTGAACTGGGCAGGGCATTTCTTCCTTTTATTAATAAAAATAATGGCCGGGTGGCCAGGCACAGTGGCTCACGCCCGTAATTCCCAGCACTTTGGGAGGCCGAGGCAGATGAATCACGAGGTCAGGAGATCGAGACCATCCTGGCTAACATGGTGAAACCCCGTCTCTATTAAAAAATACAAAAAATTAGCCAGGCGTGGTGGCAGGTGCTGTAGTTCCAGCTACTTGGGAGGCTGAGTCAGGAAAATGGCGTGAACCCGGGAGGCAGAGCTTGCAGTGAGCAGAGATCGCACCATTGCACTCCAGCCTGAGCGACAGAATGAGACTCTGTCTCTAAAATAAAATAAAATAAAATAAAATAATAATAATAACAATGACCAGGCATGGTGGCTCACGTCTGTAATCCCAGCACTTTGGGAGGCTGAGGTGGCTGGATCACCTGAGGCCAGGAGTTCAAGACCAGCCTGGCCAACACAGTGAAACCCCGTCTCTACTAAAAATACAAACATTAACTGGGTGTGGTGATGCATGCCTGTAATTGCAGCTACTCAGGAGGCTGAGGCAGGAGAATCACTTGAATCCAGGAGGTGGAGGTTGCAGTGAGCCAAAATCATGCCACTGCACTCCAGCCTGGGCAACAAGAACAAAACTCTGTCTCAAAAAAGAAAAAAATAATAACAATAGCTAAGACCCATATAGGGCTCACCATGGGCCAGCCACTTTAGTAAGCACCTTGCATGTATTTAAATTAATCCTACAAAATGATTAACTTAATCATTTAAATTAATCCTTACAAAAACTTGATGAAGTTTATCATGTGCATTGTACAGATGAGGAAACTGAGGCACAGAGAGGTTAAACGACTGACCCAAAATCACACTTGAACTGGGTCAATCTGATACCAGGCCTGCTCTCTCAGCCACCATGCCATATTGCCTATTTTAGCCTCAGTCATATTTTTTACAATTCATCTGTTAGCCCATGTCTCTCAAAATAAAAAAAGATGAGGAAGGGGAAGAATCTGAGATGTGACATTTCACCAAAGCATTTAACTGCCAACAACGGAACACAGAGGCACTTTGCTGGCCATCTCTCTGTTTTTATTTTTACGCAGAGTTGAGGGAGGAGGCACTGCCATGTTCTCAGGGCCTCTCAGGGTCTCCTGCAGCCCCGGGACACTCCCACTGGCCTGCGACCACCTGGGGCCAACCACCTGGGGCCGAGATCAGGAGCTGCTAGGCTGTTACCCTGCATCTGCATACAGCAGGCGCTAATGCTAATACCGTTTGTGGTTGCTGAGAAAATGTGTATCTCGCACTACAGTTTTCAAAGTTCTTCCAAAGACAGGGAAAGAGATCAGTTAAAATATCATCCCTATGAAACCTTCAAGAAGGTAATTGATGGAAGGAATTCACACTAGGGAGCCCCGCAAAAGCTGAATAACCAGGCCTCACAGGAGGAGGAACCGCGGAATCAGCGGACAGCCTCCTCTCTCCTGTATTTTTTCCTGCCCTCTCTGTGAGCCTGTCCAGCTCCTCGCCTTCCTGATGGGCTGCCTCTGCTTCTGTGTCTGGCTCTTGGCCCCAAACAGCCACTTCAGCCCAGTTGCCCAGGGTGAAATGGTCACCATCTGCTAGTTTTCCACCTCTAAGTGTCAGAGGTAAGGGGTCCGAAGGGCCTGTGATCTCTATACAGCCAGGCCTCCCCAGTCTCAGGTTCCCAACTCCAGGCTCAAAGAGGAAAGTCATTTGCCCAAAGTCTTCCAGGGAGACGGCCTCAAAGCCAGGTTTCTGAATCAGTTCCATGGAGCTGCTGCCAACTAGGGGGGCTTTAAACAACTACAAGAAATGTATTTTCTCATAGTTCTGGGGGCCAGAAGTCCAAGATCAAGATGGTGGCAGGTTGGTTCCTTCTGCGGGCTGTGGGGGAAGTGTCTGTTCCATGCCTCTCTGTGCTGGGGATCTTTGGCACTCCTTGGCTTATAGACAGACACATCACCGCGATCTCTGCCTTCGTGTTCAAGGCGTTCTCCCTGTGTGTCTGTGTCCAAACTTCCCCTTTTTATAAGGACATAGTCATCGGATCAGGGCCCACCCTGCTCCAGTATGACCTCATCTTCACTTATTACATCTGTAAAAACCTTATTTCCAAAAAAGGTCACATGCTGAGGGGTAGGACTTGTATGTTGGGAGCACACAATCCAATCCACAGCAGAGCCCAAAGCCCACCACAGCAGTGCATGTGTTCTGCCCCTAGCCCAGCTTGTTCTCCCAAAGCACGCCCTGCTCACCGGGGCTCCATTCAGCCCCGAGGGCGTCGCTCACCCGATTTTATCTGGGACAGGCATGGACCCAAGTCTGCCCTACTGTCCTCCAGCTCACACTAGAACATTCACAGGGAGCAGTCATGATTTCTGAGGCTCCACGCCGGGTGCCATGGGCGGGACCTGACTTGACTCTGGGCTGAGCACTTAGGACGGCTTTGTTCAGACGTACCGACCATTGTCTGTTTCCCAACCACGCTCCAGTTTCATCAGGCAATTTTAGAGGCATTAAACCTGAACAGCTCACAATGGACTAATGAGTTTCATTCAGCGTGGATGACAATGACCCGTGAATCTAAGCTGGCCAGTGTCCCCTCTGCCCGAGTGGTTTCACAATAGCAGCGGTTGACAGGTGGCTGGGTCCTAGGCCAGGGATTCAGGCAAGTGGTTTATTTCTCTCCTCGTTAATTTTTTTTCTATTTTGTTTGGCTAAAAATCTTAAGCAGATTTTACTCAGGGGTTAACTAGGCGAATCTCTCTCAAAGGTTAGTTGCAGCTGAGAAACCCTGGATCTGTATGAAAGCGGGAAAGCTAACTCTCATTTCTTCGACCATGACAGACACCACCAATCAGTCGTGGACTCAACCCTGAAGGCCACAGGGGACTGGAATCCATGTCTGTGTACATTAGATTCTGTGTTCATTTCATACCATGATTTGGTGACCTGCAGGATTTTTTTTTTTTTTTTTTTTGAGACAGATTCTTGCTCTGTTGCCCAGGCTGGAGCGCAGTGGCACCATCTTGGCTCACAGAAGCCTCGGCCTCCCAGGTTCAAGCAATTCTCCTGCCTCAGCCTCCCAAGTAGCTGGGATTACAGGGGTGCACCACCACACCTGGCTAATTTTTGTATTTTTAGTAGAGACGGGGTTTCACTATGTTGGCCAGGCTGGTCTCGAACTCCTGAGCTCAAGTGATCCACCTGCCTCGGCCTCCCAAAGTGCTAGGATTAGAGGTGTGAGCCACGGTGCCCGGCCTTTGTTTCTTTCTTTTTTTTGAGACAGGGTCTCGCGCTGTTGCCCTGGCTGGAGTGCAGTGGTGCGATCATGGCTCACTGCAGCCTCAAACTCCCAAACTCAAGCAATCTTCCTGCCTTAGCCTCCCAAGTAGCTGAGACTATAGGCTTGCAGCACTAGTCTGGGCTAACATTTTTTGTTTGTCTAACAAACAAATGTTTTTTGTTTCTCTAACATTTTTTGTTTGTTTTTTAGTAGAGATGGAGCTTCACTGTATTGCTCAGGCTGGTCTTAAACTCCTGGGCTCAAGAGATCCTCCTTGCTGGGTGCAGTGGCCTCCCCCATTTTTTTCCCAACAATTTGGGAGGCCAAAGCGGGTGGATTTCTCAAGGTCAGGAGTTCAAGACCAGCCTGGCCAACATGGTGAAACCCTGTCTCTACTAAAAATACAAAAAAACCTAGCCAGGCATGGTGTCGGGTGCCTGTAATCCCAGCTACTCAGGAGACTGAGGCGGGAGAATTGCTTGAACCCAGGAGGCGGAGGTTGCAGCGCGCAGAGATCATGCCACAGCACCCCAGCCTCAGCGACAGAGTTAGACTCCATCTCAAAAAAAAAAAAGAGAGAGAGATCCCCCTGCCTCAGCCTCCCAGTGTGTTGGAATTATAGGTGTGAGCCACCATGCCCAGCCTGAGAACAGAGGCAACTCGCAGCTTTGAGTCTGTACTTGGTATTTACCTCCTTGGAAGGAGAAGTGCTAAAGGGGCCATCAATACATCCCAATCCCAGCAGCCATGTCAGTCTTACTCATCCCCAGGGAGAGATCAGCAAGCTAGAACTGTTTTCTTGCCAGGGCTAGAAAAATTTTTTTAATCTACAGGGGTCTTCTGGCCCACCCCTATTTTTTTTTTTTTTTTGACGGAGTCTCACTCTGTCGCCAGGCCAGAGTGCAGTGGCATAATCTCGGCTCATTGCAACCTCTGCCTCCCGGGTTCAAGTGATTCGCCTGCCTCAGCCTCCCGAATAGCTGAGACTACAGGCACCTGCCGCTATACCCAGCTAATTTTTGTATTTTTAGTGGAGACAGGGTTTCACCATGTTGGCCACCATGGTCTCGATCTTTTGACCTCGTGATCCGCCCACTTCAGCTTCCCAAAGTGCTGGGATTACAGGCATGAGCCACTGTGCCTAGCCCCACCTTGCCTATTTTGCAGGTAGGGAGAACTGAGGCTCAGAGAAGGGAAGAAGCAGCCTTCCCCAAGACCACACAGATGACAGATGGCAAAATCAGGTTCCGCATTCCTGGCCCCCAGCTCAGACCTCCCCCAACCAATCTCCTCTTTTTTTCCTCTGGCCTCTATGGAGCCTGCCAAAGTCCTGTGTATTTCTCACCCATCTGCTTATCATCCAAGTTCGTGGTGACAACTCCCTGGGGAGGTTCATTTTCCTCCTGTTCCATCTGCCCCAGCCCCTTAAAACCCGCCTTGCTCCCTAATGATGTGTGCTGTTGCTTCCACCAGCTCTTGGGAGTTCTGCAGCTTTCCACACCTTTTCAGGTGCTTCCTCTGGGCCTCCCTGCTGGCGTCACCATCCTCAGCCCTAGAGAAGGCTCTGAGCCTTGCCCCTTGCCCTGGTTCCACCGCAGCCCCTCTGGCTCAGGTTCGCACTCCCTTCCCTCTTGCTCTGCCACCTTCAGCTGCCCGATGCTGGCAAACCTTCCCATGGGCCAATTGCCTGAGGCAAGCCCAGCAAAGAGTGCAGACAGATCCCCTGGTGGCCACAAACCAATGTGGCTGTGACAAGTCCAGGAACTCTTTAAAAAAAATTTTTTTTTTTTCAAATATGATATATTTTTGGCCAGGCTGTCACGCCTGTAACCCCAGCACTTTGGGGAGCCGAGGCAGGCAGATCACTTGAGGTCAGGAGTTCAAGACCAGCCTGGACAACATGGACAAACCCTGTCTCTACTAAAAATACAGAAATTATCCAGGTGTGGTGGTGAGCGCCTATAATCCCAGCTACTCAGGAGGCTAAGGTAAGGGAATTGCTTGAACCCAGGAGTCAGAGATTGCAGTGAGCCGAGATGGTGCAACTGCATTCCAGCCTGGTGACAGAGCAAGATTCCGTCTCAACAAGAAAAAAGAAAAAAGAGAGAGATATTTTTTTACTTGGAAAAATAAGAAGATACAGAAAAATTAAAAAGCCAATAATAATCAGTTAATGAATATTAATTAGGTACCTACTATAGTCGAAACATCCAGTACATATTAGCTTATTTGATTCTCAAAATAAGAGAAATTCTACAGGGCAATGACATAGTTTCTTCAACAAATAAATGACAAAGAAAAAATGTGAGGGGGGGATAGTATTTTGGATGAAAAGAGAGTTACAAGGATTATGGACTGCAGAGAGACAGGTAGATGGATGGACAGGACAGAGCAGGTGCAGTAATGGGTTCATGGCTGCGTCTAGGGGCTTATTCAGATGCTCACTGTAGAACTCATTCCCGTTTGCTGTAGGTTGAAAATTGACCTAATAAAATGCTGGGGTTTGGAGGAGGATCTGTCAGCCGAACATAACATGAGGGCTTTGTGGATCTTGACTGAAACAAATCACGTGTAAAAGGACATTTATGGGATAATGGAGGATGAATGAACAGTGATTAGATATTAGATGTTATTAGGAAATTGTTTAGAAAAATGGTACGTGTATTAATGATATCATAGAAATTTTTAAATTTTTAACGGAGTCTCCAGGTTTGGGATTTGCTTGAAAATAACCAGCAGGGATGGGGCTGGGGAGGTAGAGATGAAACAAGATTGGCAATTCATTGATAATTGTTGAAGATGGGTGCTGGATAATGGAGGTTCATTAACTATTCCTTCTTCTTTTGTCAACAGCTGAAAATTCTGATAATAAAAAATTAAAAGCTGGGCAACATGGCAAAACCCTGTCTCTACAAAAAATACAAAAATTAGTGGGGCATGGTGGTGTGTGCCTGGAGTCCCAGCTGCTCTGGGGGCTGCCGTGGGGGGATCACTTGAGTCTGGAAGGTAGAGGCTGCAGTGAGTTGTCATCAAGCTATGATCATGCCACTATGCTCCAGTGACAGAATGAGACCTTGTCTCAAAAAAACAAACAACAACAACAACAAAAAACAACTATGAGGTAGGCGCTATTATTTTGCAGCCGAGGACACTGAAGAGGACACTGAAATGAGGTCTAGAGATGTCAAGTAATTTGCCCAAGAGTCCCCTAGTCACCACATCCCTGAATGTAGATTAAAAACAAAAAAAAATTCCTGCCTGTAATCCCACCACCTCCTCTTAACATCTTGATGGAGATCCTTCTAGATCTCTGCATATAAAAGGACTTTGAATGACTAAAAAATGTACATACAGCATGAGTCTATCCTTGTGCACCACCAATGACGCTAGTGTGTCCTTGAGCATAAATTTCTGATGTAGAGCTACGGAAAGGAAGTAACGCATGCGGAGCGCCTGTTCTGAGCTAAGCACTCTCACTGCATGACTTACAGGAGCCTCATTAATTCTCCAGCAACTCTGGCAGGTAAGCATCACGGTCCTCATTTTTACAGAGAAGGAAGCAAACTCAGAAAGGAGAACTGCCTTGCCAAGGTCACAGCGCTAATAACGGATGTAGAGTCAAGGGTTGGTGATGGGACTTGACTTTATTAAACACCTGCTTCCCCTCTTGACTGTAACCTTCAGGAAGGCGGCCATCTTGTCTGCTTTCTTGGGCCTGTTGTCCTGGAGACCGAACAGGATTAATAAAGATTCTTGGCCGGCCACGGTGGCTCACGCCTGTAATCCCAGCACTTTGGGAGACCGAGGCGGGGGATCACGTGGTCAGGAGATTGAGACCATCCTGGCTAACATGGTGAAACCCCGTTTCTAGTAAAAATACAAAAAATTAGCCAGGCATGGTGGCGGGAGTCCCATGCAACTCGGGAGGCTGAGGCAGGAGAATGGTGTAAACCGGGGAGGCAGAGCTTGCAGTGAGCCGAGATCGCGCCACTGCACTCCAGCCTGGGCAAGAGAGCGAGACTATGTCTCAAAAAAAAAAAATATTCTTTGAATGAACAAAGGAACTAAAAAAGAGCTATAGCTGGGATTTGAACATCCTTCCTCCTATCAGCTAGCATACTAGGCGTCCTTTCTGAAGAATTGCAGGAAAACACACATAAGAAAATGTACCATCTTGAGCATTTTAGGTGTAGGCTTCAGTGGTATTAGGTACATTCACACCGTCATGCAACCATAAGTACCTTCCCTCTCCAGAACTGTCTCATCTTGTAAAACTGAAATTCCATGCCCGTGAAACAATAACTCTCCGTTAGCCCATCCTCTAGCCCCTGGCAACCACCATTTTACTTTATGTCTCCATTAATTTTTTTTCTTAGGCCGGCGCGGTGGCTCACGCTTGTAATCCCAGCACTTTGGGAGGCCGAGGCAGGTGGATCACCTGAGGTTGGGAGTTCAAGACCAGCCTGATCAACATGGAGAAACCCCGTCTCTACTAAAAATACAAAATTAGCCGGGGTGGTGGCACATGCCTGTAATCCCAGCTACTCGGGAGGCTGAGGCAGGAGAATTGCTTGAACCCAGGAGGCGGAGGTTGCGGTGAGCCGAGATCGTGCCATTGCACCCCAGCCTGGGCAAAAAGAGTGAAACTCTGTCTCAAAAAAAAAAAAAAAAAAAAATTTTTTTTTCTTTAAATAAGAGAGAGTTTCGCTCTGTCATCCAGGCTGGAGTGCAGTGACACAATCTTGGCTCAATGCAACCTCTGCCTCCCGGGTTCAAGCAATTCTCCTGCTTCGGCCTCCTGAGTAGCTGGGATTACAGGTGCCCTGGGATTACACCATGCCTGGCTAATTTTTTTTGTTTTGTTTTGTTTTTGAAATGGAGTCTTCCTCTGTCGTCCAGGCTGGAGTGCAGTGGTGCGATCTCAGCCCACTGCAACCTCTGCCTCCTGGGTTCAAGCAATTCTCTTGCCTCAGCCCCCTGAGTAGCTGGGGCTACAGGCGCGTGTCACCACGCCTGGCTAATTTTTTGTATTTTTTTTTTTTTTTTTTTAGTAGAGATGGGTTTGACCATGTTAGCCAGCATGGTCTCAATCTCCTGACCTCGTGATCCGCCCGCATCGGTCTCCCAAAGTGCTGGGATTACAGGCGTGAGCTACCGCGCCTGGCCATAATTTTTATATTTTTAGTAGAGATGGGGTTTCACCATGTTAACCAGGCTGGTCTCGAACTCCTGACCTCAAGTGATCTACCCACCTCGGCCTCCTAAAGTGCTGGGATTATGGGTGTGAGCCACCGCACCCAGCCTCCATGAATTTGATTACACTGCATACCTCATGTCAATGGAATCATACAGTACATACCTTTTTGCGACTGGCGTATTTCCCTTAGCGCAATGTCCTCAAGATTCACTTGTGATGTAGCATGGGTCTGAATTTCCTTCCTTTTTATGGCTGCAGACTATCCCACTGTATGGATAGACCAGAATTTGTTTATCCATTTGTCCCTCAATGGACAGTTGGGTTGTTTTCAGCTTTTGGCTTATTGCAAGTGCTGCTGCTGTGAACATGGGTGTACAAATATGTCTTGGAGTCTCTGTTTGCAATTCTTGTTGTTATATATCCAGAAGGGGATTGCTGGATCATATGGCACTTCTATTTTTCTAGGCACTTCTTTGAATTAATTTTATTTTTTGGGGGGGGCTCTCATTCTGTCACCCAGGCTGAAGTACAGTGGCACAATCATGGTTCACTACAGCCTCGACCTCAAGTGATTCTCCCATTTCAGACCTTCAAGTGCCTGGGAGTACAGGTGTATACCACCACGCCCGGCTAGTTTTATTTTTATTTTTTGTAGAGGTGAGGTTGTTGCCTAAGCTGGTCTCAAACTCCTGGGCTCAAGTGATCTTCCTGCTTCAGTCTCCCAAAATGCTGCGATTACAGGCATGAGCCACCTCACCCAGCCTGAATTAATTTTTATTCTGTATTTTTTGCCTAACTATAGCTTCTCTGTTGCCATGTTTTTTGTCATTTTGACGACCACACATGGGTCTCAGGAGGTTGAATGGTTCCTGGAGTCTTTGTGGAAGCTGCCCTTTCTCTGGGAACCTCCTTCCTGTCTGTCCCTGGTGGTGAGTCCTGGCTCAGGGACTCAACTCATCCTTCATTACTCCAAAGACTAGCTGAGACTTCTGGGTAACACTTGGGATTCCCCTTCCTGCCCACTTCCTGATTGACATTACTCAATGGTTTGGGCCATCACGTGTTGAATGTTCCCTTTCCAGGGAGGACAACAGCTTCTGTCCCCTGCCCCGCCCCTTTTTTTTTTTTACTTTGTCACCTGGGCTGGAGTGCAGTGGTGTGATCATGGCTGATCGCAGCCTCAACCTCTCAAGCTCAAGCGATCCTCCCACCTCAGCCTCCCAAGCAGTTGGGGTTATAGGTGTGTGCCACAATGCCCAGATAATTTGTAAATTTTTTTTTGTAGAGACAGGGTCTCCCTATGTTGCCCAGGCTAGTCTTGAACTCCTGGCCTCAAGGAATCTTCCCACCTTGGCCTCCCAAAGTGTTGGCATTACAGACGTGAGCCACCATGCTCAGCAACTTCTGACTCTTACTCTCTGCTCTCTCCTTCCCTGTCTATTTCACATTCTCTCACTAATGTTGCATGAATAAATGTTATCGAAGTAATTAAGTAATTACTTCCTCTCCTGGGAGTTGTTTCCAACTTCTTAATATAAGTAACAATGCAACAACAAAGAGAGGGAATTTTTTTCCCCTATACTGATGAATCATTTTCTTTTTTTTTTTTTTTTTTTTGAGACGGAGTCTCGCTCTGTCGCCCGGCCTGGAGTGCAGTGGCGCGATCTCGGCTCACTGCAAGCTCCGCCTCCCGGGTTCCCGCCATTCTCCTGCCTCAGCCTCCCGAGTAGCTGGGACTACAGGCGCCGGCCACCTCACCCGGCTAGTTTTTTCGTATTTTTTAGTAGAGACGGGGTTTCACCGTGTTAGCCAGGATGGTCTCGATCTCCTGACCTCGTGATCCGCCCGTCTCGGCCTCCCAAAGTGCTGGGATTACAGGCTTGAGCCACCGCGCCCGGCCGATGAATCATTTTCTTAAGACACATTTCTGAGAGTGGGAGAACTCATCACTGCACTTGGGGGAGCAGGAGGAAATGAAAGAAAATGGCAGACTGGGCAAGATTTATCCAGTAAAGGAGCTGGAAGGAAGTGCATGGTGTCAAGGGAACGTGGCTGCTGATGGAGTGCTCTCCCACCATTGTCACTAGGAACTTTCCTTCCCATTTCGCAAACAGTTCTACAGTGGGTTGAATGTTGGTTTCCCCCTCAAAAGATATGTCCACTCAGAATCTGTGATTGTGACCTTGTTTGGGAACAGGGTCTGAGCAAGTGGAATTAAGTGAAGGACCTCAAGAAAAGATCATCTTTAGATAGACTCTAAATCTGATGACAAGTTCTTAGAAGAGTAGGGGAAACAACACCAAGACCCAGGGAAGAAGGCAAAGGAAGACAGAGGCAGAGCCAGGAGTGATGCGTCCACAGCCAAGGAATCCAAGGCCCCCAGAAGCTGTGAGAGAGGTGTTGAACGGCTTCTCCCTGAGTGCCTCCAGAAGAAACCAAACCTGCTGACAACTTTGTTTTTTCTTTTTAAAAAATGTTTTAAAAACATATAAAATTTTTTTTTTTTTTTTTTTTTGAGACGGAGTCTTGCTCTGTCGCCCAGGCTGGAGTACAGTGGCCGGATCTCAGCTCACTGCCAGCTCCGCCTCCCGGGTTCACGCCATTCTCCTGCCTCAGCCTCCCGAGTAGCTGGGACTACAGGCGCCTGCCACCTCGCCCGGCTAGTTTTTTGTATTTTTTTAGTAGAGACGGGGTTTCACCGTGTTAGCCAGGATGGTCTCGATCTCCTGACCTCATGATCCGCCCATCTCGGCCTCCCAAAGTGCTGGGATTACAGGCTTGAGCCACCGCGCCTGGCCACATTTTTAAATTTTTAAAAATGTTTAGTTTTCATTTTTTTGGATACATTGTAGGCATATATATTTATGAGTTATATGAGATATTTTGATACAGGCATAAAATGTATAATAATCGCATCAGGGTATTTTTCAATTTAAAGCTGTGCTATAGTGACTTTATGTGTATTTTTTCTATATAAGTATTTTTTAACTAATATTTATTTATTTATTTTTAATTTTTTATTTCCATAGGTTTTTGGGGAACAAGTGGTATTTGGTTTTTTTTTTTTTTTTTTTTTTTTTGGAGACGGAGTCTCGCTCTGTCGCCCAGGCTGGAATGCAGTCGCCGGATCTCAGCTCACTGCAAGCTCCGCCTCCTGGGTTTACGCCATTCTCCTGCCTCAGCCTCCCGAGTAGCTGGGACTATAGGCGCCCGCCACCTCGCCCGGCTAGTTTTTTGTATTTTTTAGTAGAGATGGGGTTTCACCGTGTTAGCCAGGATGGTCTCGATCTCCTGACCTCGTGATCCGCCCCTCTCGGCCTCCCAAAGTGCTTGGATTACAGGCTTGAGCCACCGCGCCCGGCCGGTATTTGGTTTTATTAGTAAGTTCTTTACTGGTGATTTGTGAGATTTTGGTGAACCCATCACTCGAGCAGTGTACACTGAACCCAATTTGTAGTCTTTTATCTCTCACCTCCCCCACCTTTTCCCCCAAGTCCCCAAAGTCCACTGTATCGTTCTCTTTTTGTTGTTGTTGTTGTTGTTGTTGTTGTTTTTTGAGATGAAGTCTCACTCTGTTGCTCTCAGGCTGGAGTGCAGTGGCGAGATCTCGGCTCACTGCAAGCTCCGCCTCCCGGGTTCACGCCATTCTCCTGCCTCAGCCTCCCGAGGAGCTGGGACTACAGGCGCTGCCACCGCGCCTGGCTAGCTTTTTGTATTTTTAGTAGAGACGGGGTTTCACCCTGTTAGCCAGGATGGTCTCCATCTCCTGACCTCGTGATCCACCCGCCTCGGCCACCCAACGTGCTGGGATTACAGGTGTGAGCCACCACGCACTTTTTTTGTTTTGTTTTGTTTTGTTTTTGAGACAGTCTCACTCTGTCAGGCAGACTGGAGTGCAGTGGCCTGATCTCAGCTCACTGCAAGCTCCGCCTCCCAAGTTCACGCCATTCTCCTGCCTCAGCCTCCCAAGTAGCTGGGACTACAGGTGCCCGCCACCATACCCGGCTAATTTTTTCTATTTTTAATAGAGACGGGGTTTCACCGTGTTAGCCAGGATGGTCTTGATCTCCTGACCTCATGATCTGCCTCCCTTGGCCTCCCAAAGTGCTGGGATTACAGGCATGAGCCACCGTGCCAGACCTATTTTTTTTTTTTTTTAAAGAGATGAAGTCTTGCTGTGTAGCCCGGGCTGCCAGTCTGGAGGGCAGTGGCTATTCACAGGTGTGGTCATTGAGCTCTACAGCCTCGAATTCCTTGGCTCAAGCAATCTTCCCACCTCAACCTAACTATGACTTTTAGCCAGTGAGTCTTTTTCTCAAAGTTTATTTATTTATTTATTTATTTATTTATTTATTATTTATTTATTTAGTGACACAGAGTCTCACTCTGTCCCCCTCGGCTGGAGTGCAGTGGTAGGATCAATCTCGGCCCGCTGCAACCTCCACTTCCTGCCTCAAGCCATCCTCCAGCCTCAGTCTCCCCAGGTAGCTGGGACCACAAGTGTGAGCCACCATGCCCAGTTCATTTCTGTATTTTTTTGTAGAGATGGGGTGTCACTATGTTGCCCAGGCTAGTCTCAAACTCCTGAGCTAAAGGCGATCAGTCCACCTTAGCCCTCCTAAGGATTACAGGTGTGAGTCACTGCACCAGGCCTTTTCTCAAACTTTAATATTCACATGCATCACCTGGGGGTCTTGTTAAAACACAGATTCTGTCAAAGCACTATTCATAATAGCATAGACATGGAATCAACCTAGATGCCCATCAACAGTGACTAAATAAAGAAAATGTGGGCTGGGCACGGTGGCTCATGCCTGTAATCCCAACACTTTAGAAGGCCAAGGCAGGCAGATCACCTGAGGTCGGGAGTTCAAGACCAGCTGGACCAACATGGAGAAACCTTGTCTCTGCTAAAAATATAAAATTAGCCGGGTGTGGTGGTACATGCCTGTAATCTCAGCTATTCTGGAGGCTGAGGCCAGAGAATTGCTTGAACCCAGGAGGCAGAGGTTGCAGTGAGCCGAGATGGTGCCATTGCACTCCAGCCTGGGCAACAAGAGTGAAACTCTGTCTCAGAAGAAAAAAAAAAGAAAGAAAAAGAAAATGTGGTGCACATACACCATGGAATACTATACAGTCATAAAAAAGAACAAAATCAGGCCGGGTCCAGTGGCTCACACCTGTAATCCCAGCACTTTGGGAGGCTGAGGCGGGCGGATCACAAGGTCAGGAGATTGAGATCATCCTGGCTAACGTGGTGAAACCCGGCCTCTACTAAAAATACAAACAATTAGCTGGGCATGGTGTTGGGCACCTGTAGTCCTAGCTACTCCGGAGGGTGACGCAGGAGAATGGTGTGAATGCGGGAGGCGGAGTTTGCAGTGAGCCGAGATCGCACCACTGCACTCCAGTCTGGGCGACAGAGTAAGACTCTGTCAAAAAAAAAGAAAAAAAGAACAAAATCATGTCCTTTACAGCAACATGGATAGAGCTGGTGGCCATTATCCTAAGCGAATTAATACAGAAGTAGAAAATCAAATACTGCATGTTCGTACTTATAAGTGGGAGCTAAACATTGAGTACACATGGACATAAGGAAGGGAACAACAGACACTAGGGCCTACTTGAGGGTGGAGGGAGGGAGGAGGGTGAGGATTGAAAAACTACCTGTCACTTATTATGCTAATTACCTGGGTGACAAAAAGTTATCTCTACACCAAACCTCCAAGACACACAACTTGCCCATGTAACAAACTCGCATGTGTACCCCTTGAACCCAAAATAAAAGTTGGAAAGAAGGCTGGGCTCGGTGGCTCATGACTGTAATCCCAGCATGTTGGGAGGCTGAGGCGGGCAGATGACCTGCAGTCAGGACTTCAAGATCAGCCTGATCAACATGGCAAAACCCTGTCTCTATTAAAAAATACAAAAATTAGCTGGGCGTAGAGGTGCATACCTGTAGTCCCAGGTTCTTAGGAGGCTGAGGTAGGAGAATCCCTTGAACCTGGGAGGTGGAGGTTGCAGTGAGCCAAGATTGTACCACTGCACTCCAGCCTGGGCAACAGAGCAAGACTCCATCTCAAAAAAAAAAAAAAAAAAAAAAAAAAGTTGGAAGGGAAAAAAGAGATAAACAAAATTCAGATTCTGGTCTGGAGGTTCTGAGCTCAGGCTAAGACTGGGTATTTCTCAAAAGCTCATGGGACTTTTGCTGGTCTGAGAAATGCACTTGGAGGCACAAGGAACAAGCCACCATCCTCCACCCAGCCCAGACTGCCTGCTTGATGGAGGACTGTACCTGGGCCCTCCCGAAGCCTAATTAAAGGAGACTCCCCAGGTTGGGGCCTGGGCTTTGGCATTTTTTAAAAGCTCTCAGAAGATTCTAAAGGGCTGCTGAGATTGGGAAGTCGTCTTAGAGCCGTGAGTCCCCTGGGAGACCCTCAAAGCTCACAGGGGCTCGGGCACCTTGGGGCAGACTAGGACATGGCCTTTGTCGTTTCACCTAGTTCCCAGATGAACCCATGCGCCCTCCCGCTGCCACGGCTTTTGAGAGCCACTCTAGTGCAGTGCTTCTCAAACTTGAGCTTCCGTCAGAATCCCCTGGAGGACCCCTGAAAACACAGATCGCCAGGCCCTGCCCCACAGTGTCAGCAGGTCTGAGCTGGGGCCCAGAAATGTGCTTTGCTAACAAAATCCTAGCTGCTGTTGATGCTGCTGGCCCCTGGACCACACTCTGGGAACAAGCTCTAGGATGCTGCCTGAGTCAGGGCCCGAAGAGACTGTTTAAAACACTCACGGAAGCGTTTTTGAATGTTACAAAGTGAGGAATCATCCATTTGGCCATTATTTTGGGTTGAACGGTGTCCCACCCAACAAAAGACATGGAAGTCCTAAGCAGAGTATCTGTGAATGTGATCTTATTTGGAAATAGGGGGCTGGATGCAGTGGCTCGCACTTGTAATCCCAGCACTTTGGGAGACCGAGGCAGGCAGATCACCTGAGGTCAGGAGTTCAAGAAACACACAGTGCTAGGTGGTGAAACCCTCTCTCTATTAAAAAAAAATACAGGCCGGGCGCGGTGGCTCAAGCCTGTAATCCCAGCACTTTGGGAGGCCGAGGCGGGTGGATCACGAGGTCAGGAGATCGAGACCATCCTGGCTAACATGGTGAAACCCCGTCTCTACTAAAAATACAAAAAAAAACTAGCCGGGCGTGGTGGCGGGCGCCTGTAGTCCCAGCTACTCGGAGGCTGAGGCAGGAGAATGGCGTGAACCTGGGAGGCGGAGCTTGCAGTGAGCCGAGATCGCGCCACTGCACTCCAGCCTGGGTGACACAGCGCGAGACTCCGTCTCAAAAAAAAAAAAAACAAAAAAAAAAAAAACAAAAAATTAGCCAGGTGTGCTGATGCGTGCCTGTAATCCCAGCTACCCAGGAGGCTGAGGCAGGAGAATTGCTGGAACCCAGGAGGTGGAGGCTGCAGTGAGTTGAAATCCCACCACTGTGCTCCAGCTTGGGTGACAGAGGAAAACTCCATCTTAAAAAAAAAAAAAAAAAAAAACACCAACAAAAAACAAAATTAGCCCAGCGTGGTGGCAGGTGGCTGTAATTTCAGCTACTCAGAAGGCTGAGGTATGAGAATCGCTTGAACTCGGGAGGCGGAGCTTGTAGTGAGCCGAGACTGCACCACGGTACTCCAGCCTGGGCAACAGAGTGAAACTGTCTCAAAACAAAAATAAAAAAAATAAAAAAATAAAAAAGGCAATAGGGTCTTTGGAGGTGACCAAGTTGAGTCATTACGGTGGGCCCTGATTCCATATGCCTGGTGTCCTCATAAAAAGGGGAATTTTGGACAGACAGACAGAAATGCAGACAAGGAAATGACTGACAAGCTCAGGGGGAATGCCATTTGCAGGCCAAGGAATGACTGAGGCTACCTACTGGAACCCAGGGCGAGGCGTAAAACAGATCCTTTCTCGCTGCCCACAGAAAGAACCAATGCTGCCAACACCTGACTGCAGTCTGCAGCCTCCAGAACTGCGAGGCAGTACGCCGCTGTTGCTCGGGCCACCCAGTGTGTGGTAGGCTGTTACGGTTGCCCTGGGAAACCAACACAGCCATCTCCCAATGAATGGCTCGTTAATTATGGCACAACCCACCCCATGGAATACCCTAGGAGACTGGAAGTGACCCACAGAGGCAAGATGCAGGGTGACCCAGGCACGATGATTCCACTTACATAATGCTCTATCTGGTTACTGCAAACATGAGTGAGTATTAACAATATGAAAACACGCACACAGGGAGGGGAACATCACACAGCGGGGCCTATCCGGGAGTGGGGGACTAGGGGAGGGAGAGCATTAGGAGAAATACCTAATGTAGATGACGGGGTTGATGGGTGCAGCAAACCACCATGGCACGTGTATACACCTATGTAACAAACCTGAACGTTCTGCACATGTACCTCAGAACTTAAAGTAAAATAAAAATAAATAAATAAATAAATAAACAAAAACCTGCATGGGAAGACAAATACCAGGTTTTACTAGAGAGTGGTGACACATCCCTGGAGAGAGAAAACCTGGATGTAAAAGAACCCCCTGAAATCAGGGGTTTCAGCTGTATTCTATAATGTGTTTCTTGGAAAGGATTGAAAAGAATTAGAATTCATTTGATTAACAAATACTATTTGAGTGTTTACTGAGTCGGGGCAGGGCTTAGCCCCATGCACAATTGCATCCAAGAATCCAGGGTTTTGCTCTGTTGCCCAGGCTGGAGTGTAGTGATGTGATCACAGCTCACTGCAGCCTTGACACTTCCCTACCACTTTCCCACGCACCGCTCCCCGACCCTGCCACTTGCCTGCCTCCCCCTGCCCACCCTCCCCCAGGTCCATAGGGAGCACCTACTATGTGCCTACTAGACTCCTGGGTTCAAACGATCCTCCTGCCTGGGTCTCCCAAAATGCTGAGATGACAGGCATAAGCAACGGCGCCAGGCCAGCAAATGCTTCTCAATTCAAGATCCCTCTTTGGGAACATACCACTGCCTTCTCTCCAAACATTGTGTTTCTCCACACATAAGGTGAATTTCAGAAAATAGCAATCTACTCATGTTTGCGAGCGCACACATACACACACACACACACACACACACTTCAAAAAGAACAACACAACAAAGCAATTTTCTCTCCTCACTTATTTTTTTTTTTCCATAAAGAAGCAGACAATTCAGATCCCTCTTTCGCTTCGTGGTAATAGAAAAGAACAAGAACACACCAAAGAAAGAAGCTGACAGCAAGACAACCAGGCCGTTTCCACCAAACAAGATCTGCAAATCCTGGAACCTGCAGACCCTGAAGGCCCACGAGGAAATGCAAAGAATAAACAAATTCATGGGAAAACATTCAATGAGTGTGGCCAGGATCCCCACCCCAACATATACCAAGAGAACCAGGGCAGGGTTGCTTCTGGGGAGCTGAAGAGGGCTCTGGGGGTCCCTGCCTGAGCTGTCAGCTCAGAAAGCCAAGAAAGAGGGAAGCCCTGAGAAACTGCACTTGCTCTATGGAGCAGGTAACCGTCAGAGGCCAGGAGGCGGGGGTGTGGGTGTGAGACCAGGCAGAAGGAGTTCCCCAGGGGTTCCCCGTGGTGGTCTCAGACACAGACCATTTGTGAGTGCCCAGCACTGAGGCGGTTGACTAGCAATGAAACTGAGATTTTATTCTCAGTTTCAAGCACCATTTTATTCCATTTGTTTTATTCTCAGTTTCAAGCACCATTTTATTCTATTTGTTTATATTTGTAATTTCTTTCTTTCTCTCTTCTCCCCTTCCCTCCCCTCCCCTTCCCTTTCTTTGAGACAGAGTCTTGCTCTGTCGCCCAGGCTGGGATGCCGTGGCACGATCTCGGCTCACTGCAAGCTCTGCCTCTCAGGTTCACGCCATTCTCCTGCCTCAGCCTCCTGAGTAGCTGGGACAACAGGTGCCCGCCACCACACCCGGCTAATATTTTTGTATTTTTAGTGGAGACAGGGTTTCACCATGTTAGCCAGGATGGTCTCGATCTCCTGACCTCGTGATCCACCTGCCTCAGCCTCTCAAAGTGCTGTGATTACAGGCGTGAGTTTCTTTTTTTTTTTTTGAGACAATCTCACTGTCACCCAGGCTCAAGTGCAGTGGCGTGATCTCGGCTCACTGCAACCTCCACTTCCCAGGTTCAAGCGATTCTCCTGCTTCAGCCTCTCAAGCAGCTGGGACTACAGGCGTGCACCACCAGACCTGGTTAATTTTTTGTATTTTTTGTAGAGACAGGGTTTCACCATGTTACCCAGACTGGTCTCAAACTCCTAAGCTCAAGCAATCTGCCTGCCTCGGCCTCCCAAATCTATTTGCAATTTTTTGAATAATACCCAAGGCTAGGAAGATGCAGTAGAACTGGACGATGAAAGTTTACATGCAAGCAGGAGCTAACCATCCTTTAATTCACTCAGCATCAGTTTAGTGAGCACCTACTATGTGCCAGCCCGATGCCAGGCATGGGGGAGCTGTGTGACGAAGGGCGCACGTGGTGTCCATCGCAGGGCGTCCGGGTCCCTGGTATTTGGCAGCCTCTGATTTGCCACTTGCTTTTAGCGGCCGTAGATACAAAGCAGGGGGCCGAGGGTCTGTGCAGCTGCCCTTTAATCCAGTCGGCTCGTTTTTCCACGCACAACAAGTCTCTGGGGAGAGGCAGCATTCTCTGCCTTTTACTAGGAAGACCAGCTCGTTCTGATTTGCCTGGGTCTTGCCTGGTTTTAGCACAGAAAGTCCCACATGCTGGGGACCCCCTTAACCTGAGAAAACAGGGACAGCTGGTCACTCTGCATTTTCCAGATGAGGAAACAAGGTTAGGGAGGTAAAGGGATTGGACCAAGGCTAACTTGCTGGGCAAGGGTTGCAAGCCAGGCCGTCGGGTTTTGTAGTGGCCTGGGAGGGGAAGATAGACAAATCGAAGACCATGCAGCCATCTCAAGGAAGCCCCCAGTGTGTTCTTTTTGATGAAAGTAGCTGATGATCAGTGCTGGTCAGGACTGGTGAGTGAGGCCGGACCAGGTGGCCCCTGTGTCAGTATCGAGCGGACTGTCTCCTTGGAAAAGCAATTTGGCAACTTGTATTAATGCTGTGAAATTGTTCATATTCTTTGGCTGAATAAGAGTATGCTTGGACACCAATTCTAATGAAATTATCCTTTTCTTTCTTCTCAAAAAGCTATCAGAGGCCAGACATGATGGTTTGCACCTGTAATCCCAGCACTTAGGGAGGCTGAGGCAGGCACATCACTTGAGGTTAGGATTCGAGACCAGCCTGGCCAACATGGTGAAACCCCATCTTCACTAAAAATATTAAAGAATTAGCCAGGCGTGGTAATGTGCGCCTATCATCTCAGCTACTTGGGAGGCTGAGGCAGGAGGATCACCTGAGCCCAGGAGGTAGAGGCTGCAGTGAGCCAAGATGGTGCCACTGCACTCCAGCCTGGGCAATGGAGTGAGACTCCATCTCAAAAAAAAAAAAGAAAAGAAAAGAAATGTTGGCCGGGCGCGGTGGCTCAAGCCTGTAATCCCAGCACTTTGGGAGGCCGAGACGGGCGGATCACGAGGTCAGGAGATGGAGACCATCCTGGCTAACACTGTGAAACGCCGTCTCTACTAAAAAAATACAAAAAAAACTAGCCAGGTGAGGTGGCGAGCACCTGTAGTCCCAGCTACTTGGGAGGCTGAGGCAGGAGAATGGTGTAAACCTGGGAGGCGGAGCTTGCAGTGAGCTGAGATCCAGCCACTGCACTCCAGCCTGGGTGACAGAGCGAGACTCCGTCTCAAAAAAAAAAACAAAAAAAAGAAATGTTAAGAGCCCATGTAGGGCAATGGCTCCATACAGCATGAGCCCTCTGCCTACATGGTTACACAGCTGTTGTGAAAATGTCACTTTGATGACTGTGTAGCCACATGGAACACTCTTAGGATAGAAGCAGTATCTTATGGAACAGAATAAGAATGATGTGTGCCTTGGGTGCCTGCATCTTTGCAAAATGCTTCTGATTGAAGGCGAGGCTGGAATGGATTATGCTGAATGGGAGGTGTCATGTGCATAAAGGAAGATTTTAAAAAGTTATAAGTAGTGGCTGGGCGCGGTGGCTCTCACCTTCCAGCACTTTGGGAGGCTGAGACAGGAGGACTGTTTGAACTCAGAAGTTTGAGACCAGCCTGAGCAATATAGTGAGACCTCATCTCTACAAAATAACTTTAAAATTAGCGGATGTGGTCGCGCACACCTGTGGTACCAGGTGCACTCCGGAGGCTGAGGCAGGAGGATCACAGTGAGCCATGATCATGCCACTGCACTCCAGCCTGGGCAACAGAGGGAGAATCCATCTGAAAAAAACAAAACAAAACAAAACAAAAACCCACAAAATTTTACAAATTAAAAATCAAACATTAAAAAATAATGGTGGGACAGCAGATTCCCCTACCAAGAGCTAGGGAAATCTCATTTTAAAAAATGCTTTGATGTGCAATGACCAAAAAAAGACTTTTGTGTTTAGCACAAAAAAAGCTGGTACACAGGAATTCCCAGGAACTTTCCAGCAGCAGTTGGGATTTTGGCAGGGATCACGCACACCTGCCTGCCTGGCGGGGTGGGGGTGGGGATGGAGCATGCATCCTCCATGGCTGCCACAGGCACCAGCACTGACCCTGAACTGTGCCACAATCTGCTGGGTCTGAAAGGAAGAGCAGGGATGGACCTGGCAGAGAGGAAGGGGAAGAGGAAAGGCTTTTCTAGGCGAAGGGAACCGCACGTGCACAGGCAGAGAAATATGGGGGAAAGGTGGTATAGAATATCCAGGGAGTTACTGGCTGTGGCTGGGAGGGTGGGATAGTGGCAGCTGAAGAATGTGAACATCATCCTGGCCACCTGCAGAGCCCTAGCCACCCACTCATCATCTGGGTGCTCTCCCCACTAAAAGGGGTCTAAAAGACCACTACTGTGGTCTGCCTACAACCTCGAGCAGGTGCTCGGAAGCTCAAAAGAGATGACAGGAATGTCTTGTTAATTGCAACCCACTCCCAAGAGTTTGTGTTTTTTGAGACAGAGTCTCGCTCTGTTGCCCAGGCTGGAGTGCCATGGTGCGATCTTGGCTCATGGCAACCTCTGCCTGCTGGGTTCAAGCGATTATTCTACCTCAGCCTCCCGAGTAGCTGGGATTACAGGTGCACGCCACCACGCCCAGCTAATTTTTATATTTTTAGTAGAGACGGGGTTTCCCCATGTTGGCCAGGCTGGTCTCTAACTCCTGACCTCAAGTGATCTACCCGCCCTGGCCTCCCAAAGTGCTGGAATTGCAGGTGTGAGCCACCAAGCTCGGCCTCAAAGGATTATTCTTGTTTGGTTTTTTAAGAGTTGGGGTCTGACTCTGTTGCCCAGCCTGAAGTGCAGTGGCTCAAGTGATCCTCCTGGCTTAGCCTCCTGAGTAGCTGGGACTACAGGTGCGTGCCACCAGGTCTGGCTAATTTTGTTGCTGTTGTTTGTTTGTTTTTGTAAAGACCAGGTCTCACTGTGTTGCTCAGGCTGTCCTCGAACTCCTGGGCTCACTCAGTCTTCCTGTCTTGGCCTCCCAAAGTGCCGGAATTACAGGTGTGAGCCACCATGCCTGGCCCAAAAGATTGTTTTTATTGTGATTGTTCTTGGAATCTTGTTGGGGTTTGATAAAGACACTGGATGTCATGGAGCTCATTTGATTCAAAAAACATTTCTTTTTTTTATTCACTCAGCAAATATTTATTGAGCACCTACTATGTGCCAAGCCCTGCTCTACATGCTGGGTTAGAGCTCACAGAGACACACATCAAATCAAATAGATAAAATTACAAGTCTATTAGGTGTTGCTAAATACTAAGGAGAAAGCTTAAATGGAAATGGAGGATAGGGAGTGAGAGGTTGTAATCTGAGATTGGCTGGTTTCCATCATCCCCAAAGGCATCTCGCCTTTGAGGCACAAAGATGCTCAAAAACACAGTTGTTGGATGAATCTTAAAATATCAAAATCGCAGGAGACCTTGAAGATCATCTCCTTCCAAACATTCAGTTTACAGGTGGGAAACTGAGGCTCAGAGAGGCTAAACTGTGGCTTGTAGCCATTGAGTGACCTGGGAAGGAGATGCCTGGGCCCCCTGCTTCTCCCAGTGTCCCCTCTTTATCCTCATCTGTGGCAACCAATGCAGGGCGACTCCAAATCTGCTTGGGGCTAGAAAGGAGCCGAAGTCAATAGAGTCAGACCCTGTCCTGGGTGAGCTGGACCAGGGCCAGCTCGGTGGTGGCCACTGGACATGGAGTCTCTTCTGGCCTCCAGCCCTACCAGATGCTCATGGCCTTGGCAGCAATGGTGAGGTGAGGAAGAAGAGGGTGGCCCATGTGCACCTGAGCGCCCACCTGCTCTCTGTTCCCTCCTCGCATCTGCAGTTGCTCGGCTCACACGGAGCTCAGCAAAGGTCGGGGGATCAGGCATGTGATCATGGGCTATAGGCCAGGCCCTGAGCTAGGTGCCCTAGGGAGGCAGTCAGGGGTGAGGAAGGCCTGAGCCCTGCTTGGGAGATGCTGATGTCAAAGGCTGGGACACAGGTTCAAACATCACAGCTTGCAGAGGGGACTGGGATGGGGAGAGTTGCACTGAGATAGGCCTTGTAGGACAGGTAAGCTAGAGACAGTGGGGGAAGGAGAGGCAAAGGCAGGGAGGCGGCTGTGCTCAGGAATCAGGGAGCAGGTCTGCGGAAGCCCAGAGGCTGTACATCCGAAAGGGCTGGATGATTGAAGAGGCCGGTGGTGGTGTTGGGGGAAGGTGTGCGGTTTGAGTCTTTTAAGGAAAGTTGCTGGGGGTATTGAGTGGGGCAGTCACAGACTCTCTAGAGAATTTGAAGTGCTAGATTGGTATCTGTGTCCCGTCTGTGACCTTGGGCGTGTCACCTGACCTCTCTGAGCCTCAGTCTCCCCATCTGAAAAATGGGACTGAGAATAGTCCTAATTAATGGGATGCCTGTGAGAACGGAGTGAGCCCAGCACAGGAAGGGGAGCCACTGCTGGGATTCATGTATTTGACATTTATTGAGCACCTGCTGAATACCAGGCACTGAGGCTGAAGTGGGGGTTGATGGTGAAGGGTCAAGGCTCCTGGCTTCCCAGGGGCAGGTGTGAGTACAAAGATGGCAAGGTGACTAGGTTCTCGGGTTCTGGAAGTAGGGTGAATGGGGCTGCAGTGGCAGGAAGGGATATTTCCCCAGCCTGCAGGGGTCAGGTGGGTTTTCTGGAAAAAGGAATAACACATAGAGACTTGAAGAAAGAGAAGCCTCCTGGATGAAAAAGAGAGGAAGGGTCCGGGCACCGTTGCTCACGCCTGTAATCCCAGCAATCTGGGGAGGCTGAGGCATGAGAATTGCTTGAACCCAGGAGGCAGAGGTTACAGTGAGCCGAGATCGTGCCATTGCACTCTAGCCTCGGCAACAAGAGTGAAACTCAAGAAAGAAAGAGAAAGAGAGAAGGGAGAGAGAGAAGGGGAGAGATGGAAGGAAGGAAGGAAGGACAGGAAGGAAGGAAGGAAGGAAGGAAGGAAGGAAGGAAGGAAAGAAGGAAGGAAGGAAGGAAGGAGGGACAGAGGGAGGGGAGGGACGGAGGGAGGGGAGGGAGGGAGGGAGGGAAAACCTGGCATGGTGGGGGCAGGACCTGACCCACTAGCCGGGTTGCTCTCCTGGGGACGGGGTTGTCCCTACTGGGGCTGGAAATTTGTCTCCATAACGTGAGTGTGGGAACTACTGGCATTTGGTGGTGTCAGCGGGCAGAAAGGCTAGATGGACAGCCCCCGATGACAAGAATGGGTCCTCATCCCCCAGGATGATGGGCTGCCGTCTCTCAGGACATTCACGTAGGCAAAAACCCTGCTTGAAGTTATCTGTGTCTGGAATCTAACTTCACTTTACATAAAAAGGCCGTTTTTTCCTGCTCAGTTTTCATAGTCCCTGCATTTCCCAGGAGCACAACCACAGCGTAAATGGAGGCAAGGTTGTTCTTTGTTTCATTTGGACGTTAACCAAGAGTTGCTCACCATTTTGGAAAATCACGTCACCGAGAGCCTGCCGGCCTGTGATGTTTGAGTCACCCACAGGCACACCTGTGGCCGTCTGCGCTGTGGCTGTAGCCTTCCCGGGGATCCCTGAGCAGGAACAAGTGGCTCACTACTTCTTTATGTCTCTGGGGTAGAGGGGGATCTAATGTCCCCACATACAATGTTACGTCAAATTAACTTCCTTTTAATCCTCCTTTATATTATAAATAGGGCATGATATTGATATATCTGAAATCACACGAATAGCTAAATTGTATACCTGGGAATTCAACTTCAGGATAGAAAGAAACATTTGAAATATTAGTTTTGGCTGGGTGTGGGGGCTCACGCCTATAATCCCAGCACTTTGGAAGGCCAAGGTGGGAGGATGGCTTGAGGCCAGGAGTTTGAGACAAGCCTGGGCAACATAGCAAGGACCCATCTTGGTGAAAAATACAAAAATTAGCTGCATATGGTGACATGTGCCTGGAATCCCAGCTACTTGGGAGGTTGAGGCAGGAGAATTGCTTGAGCCTGGGAGTCTGAGGTTACAAGGAGAGCTGTGATCGTGCCACTGCACTGCAGCCTGGGTGACAGTAACAGATTAATTATATATATATATATATTTTGGCAGGATGGGGGCAGGATCTGACCCATATATATAAAATATATATATTTTTTTGGCCAGGTGCGGTGGCTTACGCCTGTAATCCTAGCACTTTGGGAAGCCCAGGTGGGGGGATCATGAGGTCAGAAGATCAAGATCATCCTGGCTAACACGGTGAAATTCCGTCTCTACTAAAAATATAAAAAAAGACAGGCATGGTGGCGGGCGCCTGTAGTTCCAGCTACTCAGGAGGCTGAGGCAGGAGAATGGCATGAACCTGGAAGGAAGAGCTTGGAGTGAGCCAAGATCAAGCCACTGCACTCCAGCCTGGGCGACAGAGCGAGACTCCGTCCAAAAAAAAAAAAAAAAAATATATATATATATACACACACACACACACACACATATATGTGTGTGTGTGTGTATATTTATTTTTATTATATATTTATATTTTATTATATATTTATATATAAAATAAATATATGCACACACACATACATATATATGTGTGTGTGTGTGTGTGTGTGTGTGTGTATGTGTTTATGCAAGAAGCATTGGGTCTGAACGCTCGCAAGGCCCTGCATCAGGAGCCCAGGAATGTGTTGTGTGAGCCAGGGCCGAGTGGAGCGCCCAGCTAGCCCAGCAGCAGCTGGGGGGATGGCCATAAGCAGTCCAGATTCTCTGGAAATGAATCAGTGACTTGGCGATGAATCAGGAGACGGGAATTGCAAGTCATACCACCTCCACCAGGTGGAAACTTAGCGAGCACCTTTGCCCAGCACCAACCCACCCGTATTCTCGTAAGAATGTCTGGCGGTGGAGACGCTGATCCTGAGAGGAACCTCAGGCACGCAGGTTCCAACCCAGAGTCAGGCTGGAAAAGTTGAGGCTCTTCAAAGAGATTAAGACTTTGAACCTGGGTCCACGTAAGCTCCAGTCATCCTTCAAGGAATGTGACTAACGTCATCCATGGATGAGGGCAGGAAAATGTCAGATAAAAGACATTTTCTGGTAAGTTAACAGGTTACTTTCATAGTATGCACGTTCAAAAGCCCTTGTTTTCACCCGTAGAGAGGAATATCTTCTATGTTAATAATAAAAAGTAGTTTCCCTGTTTGATAAATGTGCAAATATTTAAGGCTGTGGAGAAATAGGAACGCTTTTATACTGTGGGTAGGAGTGTAAATTAGTTCAACCATTCTGGAAGACAATGGGGCGATTCCTCAAAGACCTAGAACCAGAAATACCATTTGACCCAGCAATCCCATTACTGGGTAGATGCTCAAAGGAATATCAATCATTCTGTTATAAAGATACATACACGCATTTGTTCACTGCAGCACTACTCACCATAGCACAGACATGGAATCAACCCAAATGTCCATCAGTCACAGGCTGGATAAAGCAAATGTGGTACATATACAACATGGAATACTACGCAGCCATAAAAAGGAAAGAGATTGCGTCCTTTGCAGGAACATGGATGGAGTTGGATGCCATTATCCTCAGCACACTAGCACATGAACAGAAAACCAAACATACATGTTCTCGCTTATAAGCCGGAGCTGAACATTGAGAACACGTGGACACAGGGAGGGGAACAACACACACTGGGGCCTGTCAGCAGCGGGGTGTGAGGTGAGGGAGAGAATCAGGATAAACAGCTAATGCATGTGGGGTGCTCAATACCTAGGTGACGGGTTGGTAAGTGCAGGAAACCACCACAGCATACGTTTACCTATGTAATAAACCTGAACATTCCACACATGTAGCCTCAAACTAAAAATATAATAAAACAAAATTTTAAAAAGTGGAATTTGGGGGTGTCAAAATTCCTGCCTGGGCCCCCCGTGGTTGGGCTCCAGCTGTCACTCAGAGGGATGAGGCTGGAGTGCCAGGCTCCAGTCAGATAAGGAAAGGCCTCAGAACAAACATTAAGAAGCTTGAATTTCATCCCGAGTTATTGGGAAATTGTTGATGGATGTTAAGTAGGAAGTAATGTGATCAGATTTGCATTTTAGAAAGATCAGTCTGGCTGCAGAGTGGACGGGAGCGGGGCAAGGCTGGAGCCAGGGAGGCCAGTTAGGAGACTGCTGGGGCCATCAGGGCGTGCGTGTGTGTTGGGGAGGGAGCAGTGGCGGTCTGAGTCATCCAGAGGGCATATTATGGTGGCATGGATCATTTGGGGGGTATGGTGATGGCTTGATTCATCTGGGATGGGGTGGGGTTTAGGGTGGCCCCTATCTTCTCTGGGGCTGGGGGAAGAAGTAACTATGACCTGGATTAATAACTGGGCAGTGGGGAAAATAGTCATGTACAACCCACCCTCTGTGGCCCGTGCCAGGCGCCACTCAGGTAACCCTCCTAGCAAACCTCTAGGGTAGCTCCACTGTGATTACAGTCAGCATTTTACAGGTAAGGGCACAGGTGAACAAAGAGCTAACCCTTGCCACGGTCACATCGGCGGGACCCCAGCCTCAGCAGCAGGATGGCAAAGTCTGAGCTCCGGCTCAGAGAGACGTCCCAGCGCTCTTTCAGAGGCAGGACTGTGGGGTCTCAGGGCTGGATTCCGGCTCGGGGACAGGGGAACTTGTGTCTGGGTGGACTGTTCAGGGGCTGCCCAACCTCACATGTGGACAAAGAACTCAGGTCCTTCTGTTCAGCCTGGAACCGCCACCTCAGACCTGCTCATGCTGCAAATGGAGGGAAGGTGGCCCTGAACTGGGTGGGTGCAGAGGGGGCGCAGCTTCTCAAGGCAGGCATGGACCAGACTGAGCTCTGACGCTGAAGGTCATGGGCAGCCCTGAGTCAGGGCCATGAAGGGTGTAGGGGGCCCGGCCGGCCGTGCCTCTCCACCATCGCCGTGTCAGTGGTCTCTTCTGCACCGGACCTGCCTGGGATGGGAGAGGACAGCAGCCACTACCTTCTTCCTCCCCGCGGCCCTCGTGGGTTTGGGGCGCCCTCTGCTGGACGCTTTCAGGGCCTGCGGTCTGATGCCAGGATGGCCTCAGGGGTTTGGTGCAGGGACTGGGAAGAAGTCACAGGGAGAAGGTGGCCGGCCGATCCCCTGCCGTGAGAAAGAAGACACAGGGCAGACGAACCTATGCTTTTCGTCTCCCAGTTTTTGTGCCCCTTTCAATAGGGGTCTACCCTGTCGGAACCCCTAAATCTCCCACCCCATCACCCACTACAGACTTTTAGTGCATTTTTTATTTAGGATTCATTGATTCCACAATAATCAATTCAAATAATATTATGTATTCAAATTATTCAAATATCATTCAAATTATTTTAATGGTTGGAAGTACTCCTCCCGCTTATGTATTGATATATTGACTAGTATTTGGATGGACAGCTCCCCCTGGAGTGGCCATGGTATGCCCCATTCTCCATCACCCAGTTTAATCTTCACTTCTATTTTTTTTATTTTTATTTTTGTTTGAGACAGAGTCTCGCGCTGTCGCCCAGGCTGGAGTGGAGGGGTATGATCTCAGCTCACTACAACCTATGCCTCCCGGGTTCAAGCGATTCTCTGTCTCAGCTGCCTGAGCAGCTGGGATTACAGACACCCACCACCATGCCTGACTAATTTTTGTATTTTTAGTAGAAATGGGGTTTCTCCATGTTTGCCAGTCTGGTCTTGAACTCCTGACTTCAAGTGAGCTGCCCGCCTCAGCCTCCGAAAGTGCTGGGATAACAAGTGTGAGCCACTGCACCCAGCCAAATCTATCATCAAGCCCATTATTCAGATGAGAAAACTGAGGCCCTGGCAAAGATTAAGTCCCGTGTCCAAGGCCCTCGATCAACACTGGGCTAGATTCCGAGGCCAGTGCTCTTTTTTGCCTTGCCAGCCCTCCTGGCAAAGCTATAGTAGGCCCTGGCTAACACACAGGGACCCCCCCACTTGTGCCTGCTACACCTCAGTTTCCTCCTCTGTAAAATAAGATAATGATAACAGCACTTACCTCAGAGGGAGCATGTGAAGAGGAAAGGAACTAATATTTACTTATATAACATTCTTGGCCAAGCATGGTGGCTCACGCCTGTAATCTCAGCACTTTGGGAGGCCAAGGTGGGAGGATCCATTGAGCCCAGGAGTTTCAGACCAGCGTGGGCAACGTAGTGAGGCCGTCTCTACAAACAATTTACAAATTAGCCAGGTGTGGTTGCATGCACCTGTAGTCCTAGCTACTCAGGGAGCTGAGGAGGGAGGATCGCTGCCCAGGAGGTCAAGGCTGTAGTGAGCCATGATTGTGCCACTGCACTCCAGCCTGGGTGACACAGCAAGACCCTGTCTCAAAAGAAAAGAATAAGCATTAAAATACATATATAAAAATAAAATCCTTAAAGCCTAGCACAAGATGACTTATCAGCAAATGTGGGGGCTGGACACGGTGGCTCATGCCTGTGATCCTGGCACTTTGGGAGACTGAGGTGGGCAGACCACCTGAGGTCAGGAGTTAGAGAACAGCCTGGACAACATGGTGAAACCCTGTCTCTACTAAAAATACAAAAACTTAGCCAGCCATGGTGGCGGGCATCTGTAATCCCAGCTACTTGGGAGGCTGAGGCAGGAGAGTTGCTTGAACCTGGGAAGTGGAGGTTGCAGTGAACCGAGATTGTGCCACTGCATTCCAGCCTGGGCGACAGAGCAAGACTCTGTCTTAAAAAAAAAAAAAAAAAAAAAAAAATCAACCAACCAACCAAACAAAAATGTGGGATTTTACTGCCTACCAGCCTAGTACTCTCAGCCCCGGCTGCAAATCCACCTGGGAGATTGATTTTAATTGACCAATTAGAGCAGGACCTCCTCTAATTGGTCTCAGGTGAAGCCCAAACACGGGTGTTTGTGGGAGCTCCCCAGGTGTTTCTCATGTTCAAGCAAAGGTGTGAAGTGCCAGGCCAGAGCCTCCACCACAGGGCTGGCGTCCTGGGTGCACAGGACAGTGGGTGGCAGCTGGCAGGTGTCAGGAAATGCTGAAGGGCTGCTTTGTCGCCCTTGGTGTCTACATTGCTTGTTACTCAGCATCGAGAGTTTGGATCTCATCTCCCATCAGTTAGGAGGGAGGTCACCCACTCAGACCTAGGTCATCAGCCTTGAAATAAAGATGGGCTTTGTCCCATTCTGAAATTCCCTAATCCAAACATGAAGTCATCCCAGCCCTGCCTTTGGAAGTTCCACTCAAGGCTGAGCTGAGAAGGAGCCCGCCTGTTTCCTTCTAAAGTTGCAGGCTGCGGGGCTCTGGATTCCCAGAAAAACACCCGAAGGGGAAATTTGGGTCTAGCAAGGACATGGGGTTGAGCAGAGGTCATTGAGCTCCTGCCTGGGGCTTGGGTCCAGGCTCACCCCTGCCAAATTTCTCGAATCCCTCTCCCGGAAAGGATGATAAATGTGTCTTCATTTCCTCATCCGAAAATGCCCTGCAGGTTCAGGATTGGAATGATGACACAGGGCTGGGCTGCGTGGGGTGGGGCTACCACACAACAGTCATGCAGGCTGGTGTGTGAGCCTCCTGGCAGCTCTTCCAGGATCAGCCGGTCCCCACTTAAAGACAGCTGTGGCTTGGAGGGGTTAAGTGCTCCAGAATCCAAGCATAATTTGTTGGAGTGTGAAGGTATCCATACCTTTTCTAGTCTGTCTAGACTAGAAATATGGCAGAATAAGATGCGGCTGAAACATCAGCCAGGGGCCCAAGAGACTTTCTTTTTTTTTTTTTTTTTTTGAGGCGGAGTCTTCACTCTGTCGCCCAGGCTGGAGTACAGTGGCACCATCTCGGCTCACTGCAAGCTCTGCCTCCCGGGTTCGCGCCATTCTCCTGCCTCAGCCTCCCGAGTAGCTGGGACTACAGGCACCCGCCACCGCGCCCGGCTAATTTTTTGTATTTTAGTAGAGACGGGGTTTCACCGTGTTAGCCGGGATGGTCTCGATCTCCTGACCTCGTGATCTGCCCGCCTCGGCCTCCCAAAGTGCAGGAATTACAGGCGTGAGCCACCGCGCCCGGCCGAGACTTTCTTAAGTTGTCTCTTTAAAATAACATGATTTCCATCCCAGGCAACAAGGCAAAAACCCGTCTCTACAAAATGTACAAAAATTATTACTAGCTAGGCACATGCCTGTAGTCCCAGCTACTTAGGGTGCTGAGAGTGGGAAGAATCTCTTGAGCTTGAGAGGTCAAGGCTGCAGTGAGCCATATTCATGCCACTGCACTCCAACCTGGGTAACAAAGTGAGACCCTGTCTCAAACAAACAAACCAACCAACCATGACTGGCTAGGTGAGGTAGCTCATGTCAGTAATCCTAGCACTTTGAGAGGCCAAGATTGGAGGATCACTTGAGGCCAGGAGATCACCACCAGCCTGGGCAATAAAGCAACACCCTGTTTCTACAAATAATAAAAAATAAAGTAAAATAAAATAACATGATGGAAGATGAGGAACAAGTCTGGGAAGCTACGTGTTTCCTCTTGGAGAGATTGGATCACCCTCATCTCCAGCCTGGTGTCTTGTGACAAGAGGTTGGCACTGGAAATGTTTGTTGACCTAAGCATTTATTTATTCACTCTTCAGCAGATATGTATTGAGCGCCTACTGGGCATTGTATGAGCACTGGGAACTGGAAAAGAAACAAGACTGACAAGGTCCATGGGCTGATGGATCTGACATTCCAGTGAGTGTGTGGGGAAAGGGGTGGGCAGGGAAGAGAGACAAAAAAGTAAACAAGTAAAGATGATGAAAGATCATAATAAGGGCTGAGTATCAGTTATCTATTGTTGTATAACAAACACCCAACAATGTGTCGCTTAACACAACCTCCATTTATTTCCTCACAATTCTGCAATGTGGGCTGGGCTCAGCTGGGTGGTTCTTTTGCTGGTCTTTTCTGAAGTCATTCATAGCCTCAGTTCTCTGTCATCAGGTGGCTTGAGAGGGACTAGTCTTAACAATTAGACTTACATTTTTTTTAAAGTTGAATTAATTTTAAATGCAGAAACCAAAGCATTTCACATAAACCTCCAGCTTCTTTGGAAAAATCAGAAGGTGTGGCCATCCTGAGCCCACATTTCTGCATGGCAGCAGAGCATGTGCTGGGCAGTGGCTGTCCCCAGGAGATGGGGCATTGCTCCCCAGGTTCCCACAGCCCTGGCTTCTCTCTGCAGATTTCTAACTCTGAGCCTGTGCATCCACTGCCATTAAAACCCCTCAGTGATTGTTGTTCTGACTGTAGAGCCGAGAGGAAAGTGACACCTCTCTCCAACCCATGGCTCTAATCACAGTGGAAAGTGAAAATGGGCTGAGAAGAGCCTGCTTTTGATTATTTGTATTTGTTATTTCTCTCCACCTTTGCTTCACTTTTGTAACCACTTTGGCCTTTGCAGCATTTTAAACCTTCTGATACACAGTGGGAGGAGAGGGGCAGAGAAGTCTTCTGTAAACAGGTGACTTTGATGCTGTGCTCTGAAGGATGAGAAGTTGGTAGCTGAGAATAGTGTTAGGGGGAGATGCATTACCAATATCCTGAGAGAGCCCCGTGGCTGGAGCTGGAGGTAAGGGACTTCTTGCAGGGTCTCAGATGGCACATGCAAAGTTTGGGTTTCATTCTCAATGCAGTGAGACAGCAGCAGAAGGTTAAATGGTGCAGCTGCCGTGGAAAACAGCTTGGTGGTTCCTCCTGTTAAACATGGAGTTACCATATGATCCAGCAATTCTATCCCTGGGTGTATAGACCCAAGAGAAGTAAAAACAAGGACTCAAATACTTGTACTCAAATGCCCACAGCAATGCTATTCACATTAGCCAAAAGGGGAAGCAACCCAAATGTCCATCAATGAAGGAGGAATGGATAAACACAATGCGCTCTAGCTATACAATGGAATATTATTCAGCCACATGAAGGAATGCGGCGCTGGCCCAGGTGACAATAGGGATAAACCTGCAAAATACCGTGGGAAGTGAGAGAAGACTGTCACAAAAGGCTACTTACTGCGTGGCTTCATTTATATAAGTGTCCAGAACTGGCAAATTCCTAGAGACAAACAGCAGGTTATTGGTTGCCAAAGGCTGGGGAGAGCCGGGAATGACAGTGTACGGGGTTGCATGGGTACGGGGTTTCCCCTGAGGGTAACAAAAATGTTTCGGAATTCAATCGATGAATGCCCAACACCATGAATGTGCAAAATGTCACTGAATTGTTCTCTCTAGAATGGCTGACATTTGGGCAATTTTACCTCAATTTAAAAAAAGAAAAAATGAGGCCAGGTACAGTGGCTCACGCCTGTAATCCCAGCACTTTGGGAGGCCGAGGCAGGCAGATCACTGAAAGTTGGGAGTTCGAGACCAGCCTGTCCAACATGGTGAAACCCTGTCTCTACTAAAAATACAAAAGAAAAATTAGCCGAGTGTGTCTGCAATCCCAGCTACATGGGAGGCTGAGGCAGGAGAATCACTTGAGGTGGAGGTTGCAGTGAGGTGGTATCATGCCACTGCACTTAAGCCGGGACAAAAAAGCAAGACTCTGTCTCAAAAAACAAAACAAAAAACAAACAAAAAAAGGAATACAAAATAGGGAACAAATAAGACAAGCAATCAACACTCCACTAGCTACGTTGCTGGCAGTATTGAGGAAATGGGGAATCCATTTTCATGCCCAAAGTGGTGTTTCCCGTAGATGATCCAGGGGTGTGCAAGACTCTGGCTGGAGAGGGGTGGGTTAGCAGCATCAGGAGGGGTCCACCCACGTGTGCACCTGCCAGCTTTCCTGGTTCCCCCCCAATCTTGCCCCAGCATCAGGGAACTGGAGGGAACCTGGTCAGGCAAGTCTCCTACAGCCCTTAAACCCACATTTCTGAATTGGATTCAATGGGAGGCAGCTTTCTAGTTAAAAGCCCAGGGCCTGGAGCTGGGGGGTGACAAGGTGGGCCTCCCAAAGACACTGATGACTGAGGAACAGACTGCAGAGGCAGAGGGTGGGACTGGGCGGGCAGTTTACAGAAGGTGAGCAGGATGAGCAGGAATTGCTGGTGAAGGCAGGAGGGTGCGTCTGTCGGGACTCCCCGCCCTCTCTGCTGTCTAACAAGAGAGCCTGGGTAAGGAGGGGCCTCCAGAAGCTCAAGTGGGCCCAGGGACTCCAGCTGTAGTGTCTGTGGAGCAGGACATTTGAGTGGCTCAGATCTAGGGAGAAGAGGACCAGCAGGCTCTGACCAAGGAAAGCTACGGCAATGTCCGGCCAACTCTGGCAGCAGATAGGTCATTTCCAAGATGTCCTGAGAAGGGTCCTATTCCGGGGTCCCTCCCCTCTGGACTCATCAGATTCTAACTTAGAGGGTGGGCTGCGTCGGTTTCCTACAGCTGCTGTAACAAAGTCCCACACACGCAGTGGCCTAAAGCAACATGGATGTGTTATCTCACCGTCCAGGAGGTCTGGTGTCCAACGCTGGTCTCGCTGGACTCGAATCAAGGCGTCAGCAAGGCTGGTTCCTCCTGGAGGCTCTCGGGAGAATCTTTTCCTTGCTCTTTGCAGCTTCTAGCGCTGCCACATCCTTGGCCTTCAGCCCTGTGCCCTGCTCCAGCCTCCGTGCTGGTTGTCACATCTCCTCTCTCTGGCCCTCCTGCCTCCTTGATAAGGACCTTTGTGATTGCAGTGGGCCCTGAGCGTGTGTGGATGTTTGTTCCTCCAAATCTCACGTTGAAATGTGATCCCCAGTGTTGGAGATGGGGCTGGTGGGAGGTGTTGGGGTCATCATGGAGGCAGATACCTCATGAATGGCTTGGTGCCCTCCCCACGGTAGTGAGTTCACGTGACAGTTGATTATTCAAAGAGCCTGGCACATGGCTGGGCATGGTGGCTCACACCTGTAATCCCAGCACTTTGGGAGGCCAAGTGGGGTGGATCTCTTGAGGCCAGGAGTTCGAGATCAGCCTGGCCAATATAGTGAAACCCTGTCTCTACTAAAAATACAACAATTACCTGGGCATCGTGGTGGGTGCCTGTAATCCCAGCTACTCAGGAGGCTGAGGCAGGAGAATCACTTGAACCTGGGAGGTGGAGGTTGCAGTGAGCTGAGATTCCATCATGAGGTCAAGAGATTGAGACCATCCTGGCCAACATGGTGAGACCCCGTCTCTACTGAAAATACAAAAATTAGCCAGGGTGGTTTGCACCTGTGGTCCCAGCTACTCAGGAGGCTGAGGCAGAAGAATTGCTTGCACCTGAGAGGCAAAGGTTGCAGTGAGCCGAGATCATGCCATGCTCTCCAGCCTGGGCAACAGAGCAAGATTCCATCTAAGAAAAAAAAAAAAAAAAAAAAAGCCTGGCACCTCCCACCTCCCCTCTCCCTCTCCTTGCTCCCTCTCTTGCCATGTGACGCCGTGTGATGCACCTGCTCCCCCTTCACCTCTCGCCATGACTACCAGCTCCCTGAGGCTCTCGAGCCAATGCTGGTGCCATGCTTGTATGGCCTGCAGAACCGTGAGCCAAAAGATCTCTTTTCTGCGTACATTACTCAGTCGCAGGTATTCCTTTATAGCAATGCAAAACGGACTAATGCAGGCCCACTTTGAAAATCAAGAATAACTGCCTCATCTCAGAGTCCTTAATCACATCTGCAAAGCCCTTTTTGCCGTGTCAGGTGACATATTCACTGGCTCTAGGAGTAGGGTGTAGATGTAATTGGGTGGGGGGGGGGTGGCAAAGATCAGGAATCTCAAGGTTTTTTTCCTGCAGAGGTGAGAACTCTGAAAGGTAGGCCCCTGAACGCGGCCAGGCTCTTCTGGCTCTGTCTCTGGGGCCCGTTGGAGCAGAGGAAGATTTGTTGGTGCCGGCCTCATTATACTGTGTATAATGACACAGAGATGGCACAAAGGACAAAGGACAGTCAGAGAGAGAATACAGGCCTGGGTATCACACAGATGTGGGTCCAAATCCTGGCTCTGCCTCAGACAAGCCATGAGACTTGGAGCAAGTTTGTTTTTCTTTTTATTTGAGACAGAGTCTCACTCTGTTGTCCAGGCTGGAGTGCAGTGGTACCATCTCAGCTCAACAAGACCTCCATCCCCCGGGTTCGAGTGATTCTCCTGCCTCAGCCTCCCAAGCTGGGATTACAGGCATGTGCCACCATGCCTGGCTAATTTTTGTATTTTGGTAGAGATGGGGTTTCATCACGTTGGCCAGGCTGGTCTCGAACTCCTGACCTCAAGTGATCTGCCCACTTTGGCCTCCCAAAGTGCTGGGATTACAGACACGAGCCACCGTACCCAGCCATGGAACAAGTTTCTTAATAGCTTCTGACCATCTCGTCTCATCTCAGGAATATTCTGAGTGTAATGACTAAGTTTAGCAACCCCTCCACGGGATCTGGTAGGGGAGGTGTTTGATGAATGCTGGCCCTAGACAATCGCTGGGGAGTGCAGAGGACGGGAGGGGAGGGAGGCCAAGGCAAGCTGCACTTCCCTCTTCCTCTTCCGCCCTGCCCCACAGCTGTGCTGGACACACACGGGGCGGCTGTGGCAACTGCTCTCTGGCCGTGCTGGAATTGTGAGTGTCTCCTTTCCTGGTCACAGCTGATAAGTATATCCTGCTTGATACAAATACATCCACCCTTATGGCAAGAGTCCCAGGCTGGGAAATCTGAGCACCCCACCTCTAACCCAAGGGAGTGTGCACTGCCTTTTCCCCATAAATAGTTCAGGAGTACACACTGTGGATGGGTGAGGGGTCTTCCCACCTCCAGGATCCATGCTCTGGGATGCAGCTGGGGAGATGTAGGCTGGGCTGGCAGTGGCGACCGTGCGGAAGTGGCGACTGTGCAGAAGTGGGTAGTTTGTAGCTATCAGTACCGCTGGGGCTCAGCGCCGAAGGCTTAACGGCCAGCAGGAGGAGGTCTCGACTGCACCAGCCACTGTTCTCAGCACTACCATGCATTAACTCACCGAGTTCTGGCACAGCTCTGAGTCTGTGGGTCCTTGCCACTCACTGTCCCCAGGGAACTTGAGGCAGAGAGAGTAGGGACCCAGCTGACAAACGAGTTAGTGCCGGAGAATGGATTTAAACCCAAGGTTAGCTCCAGGGCCTGAGCTTTTAACTGGAAGGTTGGCTCCTATGGAATTTGATTCAGAAATATGAGTTTAAAGGCTGTAGGAGACTTGCCCTCCCAGGTTCCTCCCAATTCCCTGATGCTGGGGCGAGATGGGGGATCACTGGGGAACACTGGTTGGTACACACGTGGGTGGGCTCCTCCGGGTGCTGTTAACCCACCTCTCTCCAGCCGGAGTCTGGGCCACCCCGGACCATCTACAGGAAACAGCACTTTGGGTATTAATATGGTGGGGCTCTGTGTCCCCACCCAAATCTTATCTCAATTGTAATCTGAATTGTAATCCCCATATGTCAAGGGAGGGAGCCGTTGGGAGGTGGCTGGATCATGAGGGCGGTTTCCCAAGCTGCTTTCATGCTAGAGTCCCACAAGATCTGGTTGTCTGGTAAGTGTACGGCTCTTCCCCCTTCTCTCTCCTCTGCTGCCATGTAAGACATGCCTTACTTCTCCTTCTGTCCATGACTGTGAGGCCTCCCCAGCCATGTGAACTTGAGCCAATTAAACTTCTTTTCTTTATAAATTACTCATTCTCAGGTAGTTCTTTATAGCGGTGTGAAAATGGACTAATGCAGGTATAAAAGTAGACTCCTGGCCTGGTGTGGTGGCTCACCCCTGTAATCCCAGTACTTTGGGAGGCTGGGGTGGGTAGATTGCTTGAGGTGAGGAGTTCAAGACCAGCCTGGTCTTGAACATGGTGAAACCCCATCTCTACTAAAAATACAAAAATTAGGTGGGTGTGGTGCTGCATGCCTGTGATCCCAGCTACATGGGAGGCTGAGGCATGAGAATCGCTTGAACTCAGGAGGTGAAGGTTGCAGTGAGTGGAGATCGCACCACTGCACTCCAGCCTAGGCAACAGAGCAAGACCTTGTTTCAAAAAATTAAAAAAAAATAAAGACAGAAAAAAAAGAGTGGATTTCCATTTCCTCAATATCACCAGCGACGCAGCTACTGGAATATTAATCACTTTTCTTATTTGCCCCCTATATTCTCTCTTTTTAAAAATTGGGGTAAAATTGACCAAATGTCAATCATTTTTGAGAGAACAATTCTGTGGCATTTAGCACACTCACCATGTTGGGCATTCATCTATTCAGTTTCAAAACATTTTTGTCACCCTCAAAGGAAACCCTGTGCCCATGAATAGTCACGCTCAATCCCCCCGTCTCCCCAGCCCTTGGCAGCCAGTAACCTGCGGTTCGTCTCTAGGAAATCTGCCAGTTCTGGACACTTATATAAACGAAGCCATGCAGTAAGCGGCCTTTTGTGACGGTCTTCTCTCACTTCCCATGGTACGCTGCAGGTTTATTCCTATTGTAACATGGGTCAGCACCCCATTCCTTCATATGGCTGAATAATACTCCACTGAGTGGGCAGACTGCGTTCTGTTTACCCATTCATCCACTGACGCACATGTTGGTTGTGTGGGCACATTTGGCTTGTGAATAGCGCTGCTATGAGCATTCGAGACAAGTATTTATTTGAGTCTTCGCTTCTCTTGGGTCTACAGGTCCAGGGGTGGAACTCCTGGGTCATATGGTAACGCCACCAAGCTGTTTTCCACAGTGGCTGCACCATTTACATTTCCACCAGCAGCGCACGAGGTCCCTGTTTCTCCATATCCTTGCCAACATCTATTTTCTGCTTTATTAAAATTTAAAAAAGTTATAGCCATGCTAGAGTAGAGAAGAGAGTAGAGAGTGTTTATCTTTTTTTTTTTTTTTTTTTGACAGGGTCTTGCTCTATTGCCCAGGCTGAAATGCAGTGGTGTGATCACGGCTCTCTGTAGCCTTGACCTCCGGGCCTCAAGCAATCCTCCCACCTCAGCCTCACAGGTAGCTGGGACTACATGCATGTGCCACCACACCTGGCTAATTTTTAAATGTTTTGTACAGACTGGTGGAGGTTCGGGGGAGGTGGATGGTCACGTTCTGTTGCCTAGGCTGTTCTGGAACTCTTGGATTCGAGCGATCCTTCTGCCCCAGCCTTTCAAACGCTGGGATTTACAGCCGTGAGCCACTGTGTCTGGGCTTATCCCTCACTTTTAAAAGCAGAGCTAAGATACCACTTGGCCCCACCTCTGCATAGCCAGTTAAGGAAATGGGTTTTTCAAGTCCAGTGCCCTTGGTAGAGAAGGATCATTGGTGTCAATGGACTGGGGCCAGTGGAACCAGCTGACCCAATCTTCAGAGGAAACCCAATCTTCCCCTTGGCCCAGTAACCATGGAGACAACCCCAAGCATGACCTGCTCACACCCCAACTCCAGAGTGGGCAGAGTTCACATGGATGGACTCCCTCAAGTTCTCCAGACACATACAGGTTTCTCTAAGAAGTCACTCAAACTTGGTATTAAAAAAAAAAAATCTTTGCTTCCATCAGCTCCTATTCCAGCTGAAGGACAGTGGTCCTGACTCAGCCCCCAGCAGCAGGATTTCCTGACCTCTTTACCACATACTGTCTGACTTTCCACCCATGGCTCTTCAACAACTGAGCCAGTTTCAAAAAAGGTCTGTCCTGTCTCCAGAGAGACAGGCCGGACTATGACATCATTCATTATGGGTGTGCACACTGGAACTGGCCTTGAATCCCAGCTCTGCCCTCCGCATGGGCCATGAGTTTGGCAAAGTGACTTCTCAATGCCTCAGTTTTCTGTGCTGTAAAATGGACACAATGATAGTGCCGCCTTCTTAGGGCTATTGCAAGGATGAAGTGAGTTAACACGTGAGGTGCTGAAGATGGGCTCCGTCATGTAGTTTTTCAATAGGAGATCTGTTATTACCATTGGGAGCAGTCCACACGGTTAAGGATGGTGACAGTCAACCCCTCACCTCTCCACTTGCAAAGTGCCTTCCTCCATAGACAGAGCGTCCCTCTGTCTCAGGCACTGGTTTTTGGTGGAGACTCTGTTAGCAACTCGCCCTCACCCCAAAGATAAAAGGGCTACAGGCCAGGCACGGTGGCTCATGCCTGTAATCCCAGCACTTTGCGAAGCTGAGGTGAGCAGATCATTTGAGGCCAGAAGTTCAAGACCAGCCTAGCCAACATGGTGAAACCCCATTTCTACTAAAAATACAAAAATCAGCCAGGCGCGGTGGCATGTGCCAGTCATCCTAGCTACTTGGGAGGCTGAAGCAGGAGAATCACTCGAACTCAGGAGGTGAAGGTTGCAGTGAGCTGAGATCGCGCCACTGCACTCCAGTCCGGGCAAGAGAGCCAGACCCTGTCTCAAAGTTAAATGAAAATTTAAAGGGCTACAGGCCACTGGACCACATGACCTTGTTATGAAAGGTGGAAAAAAATTTAAACCCACCTGCCACACCTACGCTCTGCCATGCTGTGGGACCAAAGATTAATATACTGCCTCTTTTCATGTGATTTCAGGGGGAGTCTGCAGGCGGCCTGTGCACTTGCCTGTCCTTACCTAACCTGGACGTTACGGCAGAGTTGCTGAGCTCTTTACCCCTTGCCCTCAGTGCAGATCTGTATTTGAATTATCTTTTTTTAAGTACTACCAGTCTTCGTAGGTTTATTGTCTCCGGACAGTGCAGGAAGAGGGAGCGACCGAGAATTCTGCTTTCTGCAGATGGAATTCTGCCTCATATTACTAAGCCCTTAGTATCAAGGTCCTCTAGTCCGCTGAAATCTACTTTCTTTCTCTCTTCTGAGGAAAGCCAATTTGAAACCATTTTCCAAGGAAGACAGCAAGGAGATTTACGCTGATGGCGGTGGAGAGGCTCAGGCAGTCAGCGATGGAGGAGGCTCAGGCAGTGACTGGGGTGTGGCTGCCAAGGGACGGATCTAACATCACAAGCCAGGGTCTACGAGCTGACACCCATACCTTGTAAATGACAGAAATGACAACGTTCCATTCTGAAATCAAGCTGTATTGATAATGCTGATTTAGCAGGAACCACTCTAAAAATCAGAAACAATTAGAATGCCTTCCCCATCGAATTATTTTATTAGGTTAATTAAACAGCTTAAAGATGATTCATTTTGTGTGGTACCCTTCTAGAAAATATTTCAAGTTTTTAAATGAACTTCCAATACATGAAACAAAATTAGTTCAGCATATACACAAATTTCAGATCAAAATACAACACTCTGTTTCTGTTTTCTTACAGTTATAAAATCCAGTCAATACAAACTACATAAAAAAGATAAAACACTTTCACTGATCCTTGGTACAAGAGAACAGCATGATGGCAAAACGTTCCCCAAGCACAGGTCCTGGGTTCATGAAAAGGGACCAACCCCACAATATACTGAAGCATGGAAACAAAGTGCGTGCCACTTCAGTTAGGTTAACAAATGCTTTTTGCATCAGTATTACTTGTAAACCATAAAGCAACTTTTTAAAAGAAAGGTTATTAATTAAAAATTATTCTGACTGCTAAATTTCTTACCAGCAAGTGAATAGAAAATTATTCCACAAAACAAACTAATACCTTTGGACCACAGGATGTGACATGTGACACTTCAATGAAATCAACTTAGCACAACTTCTCTACTATCCTACTGAACTTGGGGAGTACAATTTTATAAGTCGCAGCCTTCTAGCACTTCCAGTATTTTGACCTTTCTAAACCTGCCTTCCATTTAGCTATTATTTTCATTGCAAATCCCTGTTTTTCAGGAGTAGGACTTTATTAAAGCTAGGATAATATCACACACAATATAATCTTAACTGAATATGTGTCTGAGTAGACCTACTTGGAATTCTACTAGATAATCAAGTTGCGGGATTTAAAGGAAATACTATTCTGCAGGTCCCATGTCGGAAAACACAGGTATGTCCAACAGGTTTGTGTTGAACAAGATGAGTTTTGGTGTGGTATTTATATGGTATTCATGGCATTTTCCTTATAGTATTCAAAGCATCAAAATGACAAATCACGACTGCTAAAACCAGTCTTGGACAAAGGTGACAGTCACATATTCGAGGGTCCAGCACAACACTGGCATGAGCCAACAGGAGCCATGCCGGCCACCTGCTGGGCCAGGGA
Organism: Papio anubis; assembly: GCF_008728515.1. Classification (NCBI taxonomy): domain Eukaryota; kingdom Metazoa; phylum Chordata; class Mammalia; order Primates; family Cercopithecidae; genus Papio; species Papio anubis. The sequence continues at coordinate 8,589,547 of NC_044993.1, forward strand.
CCACTGCAAACAGCAGCCCTGAATTAGGGAGGGTCAAATCGAATTTATGAATCTTGTTTTCAGAATTTCCTTGACGGTTCTCTTTCATGGCAGAAGACCCACACCCATGATGGAAAATGAAACAATGTACACACTTCTAGTGTGTCATGAATGGACCTCACTCGCAGATCGGTACAGACATCACCGTCACTAGTAACACAGCAGGGAGTCTGCCCGCGCCTACCTGAGGAGCATCTGCGATACCGTTTCTGATGAGGACGGGACTGTGCGGAGGTGGGCAGAGCGAGGGGTGCTTTTGTCAGCTCTGCCGATCACTTCCAGGCTGCTGGTACACACCCCAACAGTGGCTGCAAAGCTTGCTCAAAACTTCTGCTGAAGCCACAGTGATTACTGGATGGTTGTCACAAAAGGAACGACACAAAAAACAAAGGGATATCACCATTATGTCGCCGGCGAACTGAAGGGGTACAAGATAGAGGAACTGAACAAAAGCTGAATTCAAAACGAAAAGAACCCCAATGGCAGAAAAAGCCACGAATTATTTAATTAAGCAAGTTGTGCTAATAAATAGCCTGTGCTTTTCTTAACTAAAGGCCACTTGATAGATCTCCCAACATAAAATTTTTATTCAGATTATCTTTGTTCTCATGGAGAGCTTGAATTTTGAGGTACGATCTCGGAAAAAGATGTTATCACCCACACAAATGGAAGGCTTACTTCTTTTTTCTTAAGCTGATGATATCCTTTTGCCTGCCCCATGTACCAGATCCTACATGATTTTTTTTTTTTTTTTTGAGACGGAGTCTCACTGTGTCTCCCAGGCTGGAGTGCAGTGGCGCGATCTCGGCTCACTGCAAGCTCCGCCCCCCGGGTTCACGCCATTCTCCCGCCTCAGCCTCCCAAGTAGCTGGGACTACAGGCGCCCGCTACCGCGCCCGGCTAGTTTTTTGTATTTTTAGTAGAGACGGGGTTTCACCATGTTAGCCAGGATAGTCTCGATCTCCTGACCTTGTGATCCACCCGCCTCGGCCTCCCAAAGTGCTGGGATTACAGGCTTGAGCCACCGCGCCCGGCCTACATGATTTTTTAAAATAAAACGTAAGTCAATTTCAATGAGCATATGCTAGACTAACAATACATTTATTTTCTGAAGTTTCTTTTGAAGCACAAATTCCTTTTAAAAAGAATATGAAAAGGTGGTCTCTCTCGTAAACAAGCAGTTCTAGTTTCCGATCCCATCCACGATTTGGAACACAGTGTGTTTTAAAGTCAGAGCTGAAGAGGAGAGAAGGAAACAAGGGCCGCCGCGCTCCGCTCTGGCGAATGCGAGCTGGAAAGGGACAGAGGAGAACCCACACGGAGGCTCCCCACATGGCTCTGCGAACGGACGTGGCAGAGGGCCTGTCACATAAGAGGCCACCCGGGTAGAGCACGTCTGGGAGCGCGGGGTTGCGCAGGGTGCTGAGGTAGTGAGTGCGGCCTCTGCCTGCCTGCTCTCCCAACTTGGAGGGGAGCCCTGAGGGCCTCTGGGGCTGGCCTGGAAGGTGTCATTCTAGCCTACAGGTGCCTAAGGGGCTGGGATGTGTCCTTAGTGGCGCCTCTGAAGGGAGAGGCCCTGGGCCTGAGTTCTGACCTGGAGCCTTGGGGACAGATCTGACTCTCGCAGCCAGGGCCAGCTGGTTGTGGAAAGTGCTAGTATGAAGGTCTGCTTAGGGATCTCTGAGGCTCCTGCTTTGGGCATTATGTGGTCCGAGGAACCAGAAGAGCTACTCTTCTCACCTCCCGCAACCTGCTCCAACCACACCTTTCTTTTCCTTTTTATTTTGGTTACATAACTCAAGCAGTTAAAAAAGCAGGCTGGAAGAGGGTTGGGACAGAGGAGCAGAGGGCAGGGTGGGAAAGCTATCCCAAGAAGAGTGAGTAAAAGCAATGACTCCAAACACGGCCAAAGCACCCTTCCTCCACCTTGACGGCAATCCCTAAGCCGGCAGAGAAAGATGCGCTGACTGCGAAGTGCCTGTTTTCTCAGAGATTCCACCTAGCAGGGTCTGTGGGGAGCCATAGCGGAACATGGAGAGAAAAACCAACGCTGGTTCGAACGAAAGCTCATTCACCAGTGAAGGAAACGGGGAGAAGACACAGCCGGCAAGCTCTGAAGACGTGGCTTGCACCTCAGCCTATAAACCTCTTATGATCACGATCCCGTGTTTCCCCTATTTCTGAGCAGATCTTTTTAATTTTTTTTTAAATTTTTTATTTTTGTGAGACAGAGACCCCCTCTGTCGCTCAGGCTAGAGTGGAGTGGCACATTCCTGGCTTACTACAACCTCCGCCTCCTGGGGTCAAGTGATTCTCCTCCCTCAACCTCCCGAGTAGCTGGCATTACAGGGGTCCACCACCACACTCAGCTAATTTTTGTATTCTTAGTAGAGACAGGGTTTCACCATTTTGGCCAGGCTAGTCTCGAACTCCTACATCAAGAGATCCACCTGCCTTTGCCTCCCAAAGTGCTGGGATTACAGGCGTGAGCCACTGCACCCGGCCTGAGCAGATCTTTTAGAAGGCAAGAGGGGTCAGGACCCACAGGCAGAGGCTCGTGCCCTCTCCTCCGGAGCCGAGAGTAAAACTGCAGTAGATTTTCACCAGAGAGGAGGACAAGACAAAACCATGACAACAATCAGGTCCCTTGGTGACGACATGCCCCGTCAGCAAGGCTACCGATCTGGACAGTGGGATGGTCGCCGCACCAACCTCCCCTAGGGCAGGAGAAACAGCTGGCTCACGTTCAAATGCTCAATATCCCACCCACCCCACCAAAACGTTTTCCTGAAATTTCATATAGCAATGTTCTTTCTTGAACCAAGACATAAGACTTTACATTTAGCCATTAGACTGTGACGAGTATTGCAGATCTAACACCCAACACGTCTCGCCCAGCACTCCTTTGCCTTCTATATTTTTATACAAGTTATGGATAAAAATGTCAAACAGGATGCTGCTAGAGTAGCTCACCTTAAGTGATCTTGCCAAAGATCCGTTCTTACCAACACTGTCTGAATATGGCTATTCAACCGACTTTTTGGTCCCTTGTTAAATCCTAGTTCTACTTCCTTTTGTTTTTTTTCCTTTTGAGATGGAGTTTTGCCCTTGTTGCCAAGGCTGGAGTGCAATGGCACCATCTTGGTTCACCGCAACCTCCACCTCCTGGGTTCAAGAGATTATCCTGCCTCAGTCTCCCAAGTAGCTGGGATTACAGGCATGTGCCATCACGCCCGGCTAATCTCCATGTTGGTCAGGCTGGTCTCAAACTCCTGACCTCAGGTGATCTGCCCGCCTCGGCCTCCCAAAGTGCTAGGATTATAGGCGTGAGCCACCGCGCCCGGCTGTTCTACTTCCTTTTCATATTCAGAGATCAAGAATGACTTTATCAAATGTCTTATTGAAATCGAGATAAGCTGAGCACATCATATACTCCTACCTCTGCCAGTCTCATAACCTAACCAGGAAAAGATGTGTATGATATGATAGAATGATTAAGTAGTTCACTTTTTGTACGACTTTGTTAAATAACCTTCTTTATGCGAAGGTACCAAAGTTCCACACGCACAGACACATGCACAAACACACATGCACTTACACACAAGTACTTGTAACACATTTGTTTTTAAATTTCATGTAACATCCAAGTTAAGAAAGCATAGTTTAGGTCTACTGATCTAAAACAGAGATATAGGAAATATCTAATTTCTTTGACCAATATAGATTACCACCTTTGCTATTTCAATGAAAAAAAGAAAAATTCAACTTAAAGAGTTTTAAGTAATACTGGAGAATTTCACTGGGCATATTCTAAACAGAGGGTTATTTATAACTCTATGTATTCTAAACATGTATTTTGGGCTGTTTCAGCTATCTAGAATTGTCTTGAATTTAAGTATGAGAGATGTAGGAGAGAGGTGGCACGGGTCTAGAAAGTAAATCATTTTCTGGCTGGAAGCTCACACCTGTAATCCCAGCACTTTGGGAGGCTGGGGCAGGTGGACTGCCTGAGCTCAGGAGCTCGAGACCAGCCTGGGCAACATGGTGAAAACACATCTGTTAAAAAAATACAAAAAATCAGCTGGGCATAGTGGTGCGCACCTGTAGTCCCAGCTACTCGGGAGGCGGAGGCAGGAGGATCCCTTGAACTTGGGAGATCACGCCACTGCACTCCAGCCTGGGTAACAGAGCGAGACTCTGTTTCAAAAAAAAAAATAAAAATAAAAATAAGAAAGTATTTTATGAACACAAGCATATAATACATTTATTTGTATATCATGTGGCAGCAGATGTGAGAATGCAGAAAGCTGTAAGGCCCGGGACACTCAGTGCAGGCAGCCTTGGCCTCACCCACAGGGCCTCCTATCACCCCATGTTGAGAGGTGACATAATCATGGTGGCAGCAACAGCGGTCACTGCATGCCAGGCGCTCTCCCAAGTGCTTACAGTCATCACCCAGTTAATCCTCCCAACGACCCACAGAGGTAAATCCTCCTGCTATTCTTCTTCCGCATAAGAAATACAGCCTTGGGGTTAAAGAGCTTCTCAAGTCACAGAGCAATAAGTGTGGCAGAAGCCCCCAACCCCAGATGCACCTGACACCAAGGCCTACGCTCTCAACCACTGGGTTTGCAAGGAAAGTATATAAAGATGATTGCCTGAAAATAATTAAAATAACAAAGTCTGGGTTAAGTTAAAGGAATAAGCCTTTGTTCTCATGGAAATCACTTCCAGGAAATGTCTCATGTCCTGAGCTAAGTCAGTCTCATGTCCTGAGCTAAGTCAACAGGGTGCTAACAGATTGTCATTGGAGGAGAAGCTTTGCCATTCTACTATTGAAAGCAAGCCCTTTACTCTGAAAAGCACAAACATAAAAATTAAATCTTATTAATGCTTAAGGACAGTTAAACTTGGCTATACGTGGTACAACTTAAGCACCAGGTAAAATATACCAAGTATGCCAGGCTTTTAGAAATGGGCATAACTCTTTCGGCCACGGCATCACTGAAGTCCTCCATTTAAGTAGGGCTGTGTACGACTGTGCCCTGAAACTGGGCGTTACAAGATCTCCCGGGAGGAGGAGTCTTGCCTACCACTGGTGAGCCTCCTCAGTTCCTTCCTCCTGACTTGGGGACCAGGCAAGCTGACAGACAGTAGGGAGGATGGAGGCCACCACGTGCGGGGTGTAGACGGCGCATACTGGAGGAAGTTGAGGGATGTTCCACGGACACATGGAACAAATCACATCATTCATGATTTTAAGTATCATCCAACTCTATATAGTTCTGCCAACCTCAACTCTGCACTTGGGGAACACTTTGAGTGAGGAGGAACTTAGCAATGAGCAGATTTTCGTCAAAATTAAAGATTTTTGGGAAGCAATAGCACCTTATAGAAAACGAAAAACACAGTATCCTCAAGCACCCAAATCCCAAATACTGGGTCAGATGACAGATGGACACATTTTTTTGTCTGATGCTAACAAGAATGGAAATCGAGCCCTCTGTTTCACACAGCAGTGGCGTTTAAATATACTACTTTTCTGCATTATGAAAACACAGCCTTTTAAAGACTCTTTAAAGTTCAAGTTGAGTTTCAAGTAATCATTTTGCAGCAACTCTAGGAGAATTATTGTTCCTCCTGGTTGTAAGTGCTTTTTTCTTTTTTTTTTTTTGTGTGGTTTTTTTTTTGTTGTTTTTTAAGTAGTAAAATGGAAAAGAGGCCTTAGAGAATTGTATTCCTCAAGGCCGCTGACTGCCTGCTTCCAAGCTTTTGTTAAAGAACAGAATGTGTTGAATTCTTCTAAGTTGGCAGGGGATCAAGCACAACACGACATAATGAGGTAGCTGAGAACAGAGTTTTTCCTACAAACACAAAGAACAAGTGAATGAGTGCATGTAATTCTCATCCAATTAAACAGGAAACATGATAAAGCAAGTTACTACAGTTGTATTTAAACCAAGTTCACTGGTATAACTTGAAAAAATTTAACCCAAGGTTCTAAGGTATGCCTTATTCGTAACTGATGAGTAAAAACAATAAAAATAAGGTACCCAAACCTACTATTTGTACTGAAATGCTAAAAATAAGATCCTAATAAATATAATTCACCAACCAGAAGACAGAAGAACCTACGTTTGGGATGTGAATGATTTGAAATGGCCGCTCATTTACGTGGATCCTATTCAGTGTCTAGTTGTTCACTTTATCTTAAGGCAGTGGGTCCCGCGGACTCTGTGGGTTGCCATCCTTTTCCACCTGTTCCTTCTCTAATTCAAATCACGAATGTACAATTTCTGGTTTTCTTTCAATGTCTGCAGGGAAGGAAGCTCAACAACTTTGTTGACCCAGGAAGAAATTAATATCAACATTTATAATCAGGCCAAACTTCAGTTGAGTAGTGACTTTAAAAGAATTAGTTTTAATCTCATCTCAAAAAAAAAAAAAGAAAAAAAAGGCTGGGCGAGGTGGCTCACACCTGTAATCCAGCATTTTGGGAGGCCGAGGCGGGCGGATCATGAGGTTTAGGAGATCGAGACCATCCTGGCTAACATGGTGAAACCCCATCTCTATTAAAAATACAAAAAATTCACCAAGCGTGGTGATAAGCACCTGTAATCCTAGGTACTGGGGAGGCTGAGGCAGGAGAACTGCTTGAACCCAGGAGGCAGAGGCTGCAGTGAGCCGAGATCTCGCCATTGCACTCCAGCCTGGGCGACAGAGCGAGACTCTGTCTCAGAAAAAAAAAAAAAAAAAAAAAAAAGAGAGGGCAACAGACATTTCTGACTAAATAATTATATAATGCAGTTTTATTTATTAGATGTTTAATTTCATGAGAAAGGGAAGGAGTTTAAAAATCCAATCACTTAGAGAATTTCAATGACAGAACTAAAAAAGAACAAACTTTCTACTGAGCATGGCGGCTCATGCCTGTAGTCCCAGCTGGGTCTCCACGTCTAAGGCCAGGAGTTTGAGATCAGCCCGGGCAACACAGCAAAACCCTGTTTCTAAGAGAAATGAAAAATAAATAAATAAATAAAAAAGAACAAACTTTCCTAAACTGTATGCATTAGACCAAACCATTTGGCAGTATGACTCAATTCCTTAGATGTCACATAAATGGAACTATTATAATGAGACAATATTGAACTATGTTTAAAATGGAAATAATAACAGGATTACTTCTGAAAAACACAAAACCTTAGCAAGTTTTACCAGCTAACTTGCAAAAAATATAGGAAATGCCTAGCAGTCAATACCACTGAGCCTTCACTGCCAGCAGGCACGACAGACACCCAATCCAAGTTCGTGTTCTCGAATATGGGCAAATGGGTCCCTTCTCATCCTAACACTATAAATCTCTGTAATTTCTACAAAACTACAGAAAGAGGAAAGAGTATTTCAAGAATTATTAAAAGCTAGCAATATATTTTCCTCAACATTCTAAGACATAGTTTATTTTCCCTTACTAATTACAAGGAATAAGAGAGGGAAGTATACATGAAGCTGTTTGAAATAAAAAAGTTTCTCTTTCAAACACATTTTCTTCTGTTCTTACGCCCTTAGTAAATTCTTAACCTTCCTACAGCTAACTAACAAAGAAAATCAAAGATCTTTCAGCTCATGCCTGTGCAACCAGCAAAGGACATGTTTGGGAGCTTAAATTGTATTAATACTAAAAATGATTATCCTATTATTAAAAATACTTGTATGCCTAGAAAAATCACGTTCTAGCCTCGCTGGCTGACTGGTAAGCTGATCATCCGAAGACCTGGCTTTTGCTTGTGGTTCTTGCTCCTCCCTAAAGTGAGAAATGAAGCCGTATCTATCAGGCCTCCAAGATTATCCTGGTACAACAGGGAGAGTGCCCCGCCAGTCCCAGAGGTGTGAGGATCAAAGGGGTATGTCCTGGAAAGATTTTGAGACCCACATAAAAAGAAGTCAATAAAGCCCAATATTAAACATGATCAACATTACAAGCTGTGCTGAGTCTACAGAGGGTCTCAAAAACCTGCAGCACACACGGAGATCACAGGACTGTACATCATGTACGTGAGGCACGTGGCATTGTTTATGCTATCCTACTTTCAGCTCCGTATAGGAGGCCGGCCCATCCGGATATAAAGTTTCTCACTGAAAACCCAGTAAAATCAGTCACTCTTGGAGTGCCCTTTTCAACAGAAGAACATTACTTTGATCACAAGAATCTTCTATTTCTTTGTCAAATGTTTACTGACTACCTACTCTGTGCAGGCACTGAAATTGGCAGATGACAAAGACAGGGCCCTTGCTCATCCTATAGTGGGTTTATGACCTTGAGTGGGAGGGTGGTGTGACATCTGTCTCACTGTTCAGCTCCCAGGACGGCAAGCACAGTTTCTGGTGGGTGCTCATCAGACAGGTGTTGGCGGACCCCAGGCGGGTTCTGCTACACTCAGCTGGTCTCTTCTCACTGACTTCTGGACTCCAGTGCTCAGCAGGCCGCCAGTGGAAAAGCGCCGCCTCACCTTTCCCTTCCACCAGGTGCTTTTCACGGGGTTCCGGCATCTTTAAATTGAAACAGTCAAAGCGCCACCTCACTCTTCCCCCATTTAACCAAAGGTCTTCATCTGACCACGGGAGGCCTCTTGAATCATGAATGCCAACATTCTGGAAGGGAATACTGCGGTGTTTCTAGAATTCCTTGGAAGGTTTTTGGAATTCCTGGTTTGGTACACTGAGGTAGGAATGTACCAAATGGAACTCTAATGGGCCACAGTAGCTAAGACATTTCTCTAGAAATGAAACTTAACTACCCATGAGTAGCTTAGGTGCCATAGCAAAGACAGTCCTCTCTTTACCATGTTTGTACAAAGGATGTATTTCCTATACATTGACTAGGGAATCCCCCCAACTCATAAATTATAAAAATGACACTTCCAAACCATCAATGAAGAAAGTATCATCATTAAAGTGGTAGTGCAATATAACAAAGTGTTTACAAACAAAACAACATCCAACATACCCCCAAGTGCTCTTTTTTGGTTGTTATACAGTTTGAAAAAAGCCTCCGGTTAGCTATCAATTCCTTACAGCAATGAAATATTAAGCTAAACAATGAATTTACAAATTTCTTAGCCAAATCTTGACAGTATACCAACTACGAGGTGGTAACACTGTTTTTGATCCTTCTAAAGAAGAGAAATGCGAACACCAAGTAAAACTTATTATAAACTATAAATATTTCAATATTTACACTCAATATGAGTTTGACACCGTAGTATAAACTGAAGGTCAACAGGCTCAAGAATTTATCTGAAGCACCAGGAGACAGTAATATATGTAGTTTAGAACTACAATTCAAAAAGTAAACACATACCAATACATTTATCAGGTCAAATAGTATCACACACACACACGCACACTCACTCACTCCTCTCTCACACTTTTTCTTCTCACAGGATATAAGCACTATCAAAAACAAAACAAAAAACACTTTAAATTAAACACTTAAATCTTTGAAAAATCTAAATTTGGATGTGTTAAAGAAAGAAACTACCTATTTTAGACTGCAGCCTAGGAGAGATTCTTTAAATATTCACTTATTCTAACCTGAGACAACTTTCCTTCCGAAAATAAATTGCACTTCCCCCAAAGATATTTGTATGTAAAATTTAAGACCTATCCTGAGCCACCAATCCCAACACACACCTGGTAAAAGTGACTTATCAAGAAAGAAGTATCAAAAAGTTATCAAGAAATGATGTTTCAAGGCATAAGTGGAATGTTAAAACACAAACCTGCATGAAATGAGTCAAAATTTATTTTACAATACTGAAATAACTATAATTTACAAAAGAGTCATGATTAATTTTGGAGCATAGTAAAACTAAATACAACCCTTTACTTCAACACAGTATTTGAATGCTGATATAGAGTAAAGTGACAGTTTGGCACTTAGCAGCTTTTGTTGGTTATTGCATCCCATATTATGTGGCAAATTTATTTTATAAAACATGATCTAATTTCTGCAGTTACAGTGTCAATGAACCGAAATTTAAAAAAAAAAAACACTATTTTTATAAAATGAATTTACCAAGTCATGCAGGTACTGATAATATTGCAAGAGGAACACATTCACTCCTAAATAATGAACTGTCTCCTTGGAGAGGCCTGGCGTAGACTGGAAAAAAAACTTTAAATGTCAGAAATTAAAAAAAAGAGAATTGCTGACGATCGTGGCTTTCACTGCGTATCAGTTACTGTTTTAATGTTCCCCAATTGCAGCTGCTGAATGCCAAGGTACTGTTCTGTACAGGATATTTCACCAAAGCAAATTTAGTTTTTCAGCTATTTGCTTCCTCTAAAACTAATGTCTAGTTGTAAAAAAGAAAAATCTTCCTTTCTTTGCAGAGGCCACATAGTTTGCTTTCATTAAAAGATCTCCACAGTGTCACTAAGAAAATGTGCAGACAACAGCTGACTGGTACACAAAACAATTCTGAACTTGGTTTTGACTGACATATTAAACATTATTGAATTACATGACTCTGCGGCACATCTGGCCTGGTGCCTCTGGTACATAAGATAAAAACCTTACACCTTCTCTTATCAGGTATCTTCTGGTTAAAATGGAGAGTTAATGTACCACACTCAACACTCTCTAGAACCCCACAGGCATAGCATCTTTCAACAACTTTTGTAGCACTGTACTGACTTCCGGCAGGTATAAGAAAAAAAATCACAGTTAGGTCACCCTTTTTCATGTCTATGGGTGGGAGAACATAAGTCATGTTTTTCATATGCATGTTAATTGCATACAAACGTTCCATATAGGAAGTTTCTGGAGGAAATTCCTGTTCTCGATTTACAACCAAAGGATACCTTTATACATGTGTTAGTAAGACAAAATGCTGCTTCTTACAGCCATATTCCAAGAGGAAAAAAAAAGCTGTAGAAAACAATTAAAAATGAAGTACTGTATATTAAATTGATTAGAAATTTGACATTGCATAAAATTTAATTTAGGAAGTAATCAAGCACTTTGAAGTCCCCGATTTCACACTAGGGTGGTGTAATTCAAGTGGAAAACAAAGTATCTTACAAGATACGTTCCACGAACAAAAGACGTTTTTCCCCCAATGAGAAGTGGGGTAAAGTGAGTTGAGGTGGGAATGAGAGATAGGAAAGGAGGGAAGGAGGAAAAGATTAATTTGCTCTACTATGAACAGAATGAAATTAAGTTGAGGTAGTTTATTCTACCAGCCAAACTTTACTCGTAACACAATTTATCTAAAACTCTCACTAGCGAATGCCACTGGGAAACTTCTATTACAAAGACTAGATTCTTAACACAGATTCGCAGTCTAAGACAAGCTTTCAAACCCTAAACAGTAGTAAACAAGACTTTGTGTGCTTTCAGACAGGTTACGTGAAAAAGTTTTTGATCCCTATATATTTTGTCTGGAGAGCTTTTTTGTTTGTGTTTTTTTAGCCATAGCAGACCTTTATTATTTGTCTGACTCAGGTCTTTCTTTTATAAAATCTCCTACTCACTAATATCCTCATACTTAGAAAATGGTTTTGTTCATTGAGAAGGCAGAATGGCACTGCAGGAGACCCTTCCCAGCTCCACAGGTACTACCCCAGAAAGGATGCGTGACGTGTCTTGATCTAAGTCAACACAGAAGTGAGCAACTTCTTTCGGTTCACATGAGGGCTGCAACCTGACTCATCAATTTACTGAAGCTTTACATTACTAAGATAAAGTTATAAAAGAGCAATTTTCTCTTCATTTCAATTCATTATGATATAGCTTTAAAAAGATTCTTAGGACAGAGTACTAGGAATAAATGGAGACTAACTGGCATACGGTCCGATCTAACATTTTAGGCACAAACCTTAATTTGTTGGGCAGGGTTAGGCATAATGTATCCTTCCAAGTGCAGTGGAAAAGCAGTCTTGGCATGTTTGGATATGTTGATTTGCATATATGGATTTTGTTTGTTACCAAAGCTACGTATTTGAACACAGCAGTCAGACATGAGTTCCCTTCAGGGAAAATGCACCTTAGTATTTTAACTTTGATATTTTACATGATACCAATTCCCACTCCCTTTTCCTTTTGATATTTACTAGCCTCCATTGTCTACAGCCGCATCTAACTGGAGGAACTCACTCCTCCCAGGTAGTTTTTCAACAGTTACGTGTTCGCCCAAACAAGAGCTGAAGCTCAAGTTTGTAAGCATCAGAAAGCCACCAAAGAGTTACCATACCAAAGCCCATCACAGAGTGAGTTCAGCTGCCATCTCTGCTCTCCCTTTCGTAGCTATGTTATGGTGCCCTTGGGTCAGGATCTCGCTCTCTGCTCTGCTTCCTCCTCACGGGGAATGAACACGAATACGGAATAAGCCTTGCTGAAGCTGCAGGCGGAAAAGCTTGCAATTCGCAATGCGTAAGGCTGCACACCCTGTGCGGCGAAGGTCGGATGGAAGGAGTGGTTTAGTGTGGTGCCAGGTTCCTGTGCTTCTTTTAAACTCACGCACGTAGTCATAATTGGTACCTAAGCCACGGAAATAAGCAAGGGTGAGAAAACGTACCCAGAATCACCAGGAAACAGTTCCAAGCAAATCACCATAACACTCTTACCTGTATCAAGATCTCCAATAACATAAATACTGGCTCCTATAGGTACAGCTCCATAAACAAAAGAGGAACTGGCGGGGATGCATAAATTCTGGTCGTTAAGATAGATCCACCTGAAAACAAAGCCGATGCACAGAATTAAAGAAATCAAAAGGATGACAACAACGTCTCGGAAGACTGACACAGCAAACTTGGTGAGTCATCAGCAGTATCAGGCACTGCGCCAATCTCGACCCCATGTTCCACTGCCAGGTAATCGCCGACATGCTGCCAGTTGCTACAGATAGGAGTTTTGTCTGTGCTAGAATGAAGCATGTATTGAGTCATAAACAGCATGTGCTTTCCAACCTGCTTCTGCTCAGCACAAGGTTTCTGAGATTCATCCATGCTGTTGTTTACATCTGTCATTCATTTCTGTTTATTTCTAAGCAGTATTCCATCATACGGATGTACCAGAATTTGCTGGTTTTTCAGACAGGCTCTCCCTCTGTTGCCCCAGGCTGGAAAGCAGTGACGCAACTATGGTTCACTGCAGCCTCAACCTACCAGTTCAGGTGATCCTCCCACCCCAGCCTTCCAAGCAGCTGATATTACAGGTGTGCACCACCACACTCAGCTAATTCCTGTGTGTGTGTGTGTGTGTGTGTGTGTGTATTCATAAAGATGGGATTTTGCCATGTTGCCCAGGCTGGTCTCGAGCTCCTGGGCTCAGGTGATCTGCCCACCTCAGCCTCCCAAAATGCTGTATTACAGGCGTAAGCCACAGAGCCCAGCCCCAGACTTTCTTATTCATTCACCTGTTGATGTTCCAGTTGTTGGCTATTGTGAATAAGGCTGTCAGGAACATTAGAGAGCAAGTTGTTTTTGTGGACTGATGAAATTGCTGTGCTATATGGTAAGGGTATTTTCTACTGGAAAAAAAAAAGTGCCCCACTGCTTTCCAACATGGTATGTCATAATTTTGCATTCCAATTAGCAATGTGTGAGAATTCCAACTGCTCAGTATTACTGTGAGATCTCAGTATTGTATTTTTAATTTTAGCTATTTTAATGGCGTACACTTCCCTGAAGACTAATGATGTTGAGCATTTTTGCATGTGCTTCTTGGTCATTTTACAGATTTTTTTTTTTTTTTTTGAGACAGGGTCTCACTGTCACTCATCCAGGTTGGAGTGCTATGGCGCAATCACAGCTCACTGCAGTCTCAACCTCTTGGGCTCTAGTGATCCTCTCACCCCACCCTCCCAAGTAGTTGGGACCATAGGTGCACACCACCACACCCAGCTAATGAAAACAATTTTTTTTTTCACAGAGATGAGATCTCACCATGCTACCCAGGCTAATCTCAGGTTCCAGGGCTCCAGTGATCCTTCTGCCTTGGCCTCCTAAAGTGTTGGGATTGCAGGTGTGAGCCACCATACCCAGCCCTATTTTATGTTCTGTTATAAAATGTCTGTTAAAAGGTTTGCTCATTTTAAAACTGGGGGCCAGATGTGGTGGCTCATGTCTGTAATCCCAATACTTTGGGAGGCTGAGGCAGGTGGATCACTTGAGCCCAGGAGTTCAAGACCAGCTGGGCAACATGGTGAAACCTTGTCTTTACAAAAATTACAACAATTAGCCAAGTGTGGTGGCATCTGTCTGTAGTCCCAGCTACTCAGGCTGAGGTGGGAGGATCGCTTGAGTTAAGGAGGTCAAGGCTGCAATGAGTTGAGATCATATCACTGCACTCCAGCCTGGGCAAAAGTGAGACCCTGTCTCAAAACAAACAAAAAAAAAGGACGTAGCAAGACTGTCTCTAAATTTTTTTAAAATTGGGTTTACTGTCTTCTTATTGAATTGTCAGATTCTTTATATCCTGTGGATACAGATACTTTGTTAGATACATGTATTATGAATCTTTTTCCCAGCATGTAGGTTGCCTTTTCATTTTCCTAATGGAACCTTTTGAAGAACAGAAGTTTTTAACTTTGATGAATTCCAATATATCCTTTTCTTTTTTTTTTTTTGAGACGGAGTCTTGTTCTGTCGCCCAGGCTGGAGCGTAGTGGCCGGATCTCAGCTCACTGCAAGCTCCGCCTCCCGGGTTTACGCCATTCTCCTGCCTCAGCCTCCCAAGTAGCTGGGACTACAGGCACCCGCCACCTCGCCCGGCTAGGTTTTCGTATTTTTTTTTAGTAGAGACGGGGTTTCATCATGTTAGCCAGGATGGTCTCGATCTCCTGACCTCGTGATCCGCCTATCTCGGCCTCCCAAAGTGCTGGGATTGCAGGCTTGAGCCACCGCGCCCGGCCTCCAATATATCCTTTTCTTCTTTTACAGTCACAGTTTCTGCGTCATTCTAAAAAATCTTTGCCTACCCCAATATGAAGATTTTTCTCCTATGCTCTCTTCTGGAAATTTTACAGTTTTCTCTTTTACATTTAGGTGTATGATACATTTCAAGTTACTTTTTTGTGTCTGGCAATAATCACAGTTCACTTTCTTCCATATAGCTAGCTAGCTGTTCCAGCACCATTTGCTAAAGGCTTTTCTTTCCCCTACTACATTGTCTTGGCACCTCTGTTGAAAATCAATTTAATAACCACTAAAAAGATTTAAGGCTCTATGAAGAAGTTGGTCCCAGAGCTGAGGCAGAGACAATGTAAGAGGGGTCTGGGGCATCCTGTCGTGCCAGATAGGAAGTGCTTAAAAAAGGATGGGGGTGTGTCAAAGGACAAGGAAGCCACGGTGAAGCAGCTCCTGACAGCCGAGGCTGGAACTATGTGAGCATGAAAATCAGTAATGATGGTGCTGGATTTATAACTCAGGGAGTAAAATAAATATCCATGAATCCACATACTATAAATAATTTGAAAACATTAACAGGAAAAAGGGACAGGTTTCCTTTACTGAAAAATTCCAATTCATAAATGCAGAGGAATGACGGAAACAAAATCATCATCAGGCAAACACCACCGTAATGACTTCTGCAGGCTAGGTCTACCAGTGGATGCTCAAATGAGTGCTTGAGAGTTTCAGGAGAAAATGGTTTTGCAAATTCTCAAATTATCTCCACTAAGATATTTATTAATCACAACAAGAAAATCAGTTAACTTTCCAGCGGAGAAATTTAACACATAGCACCTTAACCAAGTCATCAAGGTTAATGTCACCAGCAACAAGGCACATCAATGTGTTCTCCCTGATATGATGCAGAGAAGTGCATAATATGACTTCTGTGGTATTGCCAAACTGCATAACCTCAGTCTAATTGCAAGAAATCATTAGATCAATCCAAATTAAGAGATCCTACAAAAACAAAAAACAAAAAAAAAAAACACGAACCAATAACCTTCAAGAGGACGAAGGTCGTGAGACTCAACGAAAGAATGAAGAACCTGCTGGGTGTGGTGGCTCACGTCTGTAATCCCAGCACTTTGGGAGGCTGAGGCGGGTGGATCACAAGGTCAAGAGATCGAGACCATCCTGGCCAACATGGTGAAACCTCGTCTCTCCTAAAAACACAAAAATTAGCTGGGAGTGGTGGCACGCACTTGTAGTCCCAGCTACTCGGGAGGCTGAGGCAGGAAAATCACTTGAATCCAGGAGGTGGAGCTTGCAGTGAGCTGAGATGGTGCCATTGCACTTCAGCCTGGTGACACAGCAAGACTCCGTCTCAAAAATAAATAAATAAATAAATAAAATAAAAAAAATTAAAAAAAAGAATGAAGAACTATCACAGATTAAAGGAGTCTAAGCAAACACAGTATCTGAATGCAATGTAGAATCCTGGATTGGATCTAGAAACTGAGAAAAAAGACATTAGAGGACAAGCTGGTGAAACTCCAGTAAGTCTGTAGTTTACCTAATAATTCTGGACAATGTAAATATCCTGGTTTTGATGCTTGTACTACAGTCATGTAAGATGTTAACACTAGGAGAAGCTGAGTGAATGACTTATTGGAAATGAGAACTCTTTGACTTTACAACTTTTCTACAAGTCTATAATAGTATTCGAAAAAAAAAGTTTTTTATTTCTTTCTCTTAAAGAGTAAATCTAGACCCTGCTAGGTAATAATAATGTTCTCTCAGGGAACAATCATCTGTTAACAGCTAAAAGGCATAGCTAGGTCACAGCGGACTTCAGTAGGACCTTGGGAATGCATCTAAATGGTCTTAAGAGTAACCAAGGTCCAGGCCTACCCTCACTGGGACACAGTCATTTGGTCATCACTCCATCATCTCTAACTCTATGCTGTGAAGCAGCCAGGGCATCTCAATGTCAAATAGAAATGTACAATTATTTCCCAAACAGCACTACTTTTATTTCAATGAACACTCTTCCTAGACTCTTCTACAGCAGGTAGCTTCCACATTTAGAATTCCAATAAACACAGAAGCCTAATGATCACAGAACAACTCAGAAACAAAGCTAAGCACCATGCTTCTAATGCCATTCATCTAATATTTGATTCAACTAACATCTGAATGTTGATAGGTGTCAGGTAGTTTGCTGGGACTGGGATATAGATTTTGAACCCTGCCTCCCAAATGCCTCCAATAAAATGGAAAAGGGAAAAAAATCTAAAAGCTTGTGCTGAAAGCCAGACTCCGTCTCAAAAAAAAAAAAAAAAAAAAAAAAGAAAATGGAGGCCCTGAACACAACTTTGAAAGAAAATGTTTGAAAAACATCAAACTACAATGCTGGTTTATTCACATTTCACGTCTTTAGGCGTAAACATAAATAACTACACCTCAGCATTTAAGTTCTTCCCAGATTCTGAATGAAACCAACTTAGTTCATCCCTGGAATGATTGTATTAAGCTAAAGAAACTGGATTACATAGATGATCTACCAGGTTTTGTCCTAAGCACATCAATGATTCAGTTCCTGGGTTTCAGAAAAATAAGCCTAGGTGATCTATTTTAGGTAAAGACGAGGCTTCAAATTAAACAGAACTAATTTGAAAATTTAATTGAATTGCATCTTCAGGTGTGGCTGCTTACAAAACAGGTATAAAGGGCCATGAGGTTTTACATGCCACTCATCCTCTCACTGACCTGAACAGTTTAGCTGTCCCAGCCTGTCTCCTCATCTGTCCAGTGAGATACCAGATACCATCACCAACCTCAAATGATTGTTGTGAGGATGAAATGAAATACCAATGTAAAGTATTTTGCATAGTTTCTAGTACTTAGAAGGTATCATTAAACGATAGTAATTTTTGCAATGAACAAGGCAATATCATGTCTTCAGTTACAATGTTTTCAAACATGGGCTTGTCAGTACTTGGGGGCTATAATGATGCACCCTCTGGTAACTCAGAATTAAGACTGCTCTGAGACTGAAGCTTTAAAATACAGCATGAATTACAACAGTGAACTTCAGAGACAGGGAAATAGAAGGGGAATGACAGGAAAGGAGAGAGGAAGAGAGCTACAGAGGAAAAGAGGGCAATCAATTGAGGAGAAAGGAGAGGAGGAAAGAAAAAGAGAGCTATCGTGAGGCATCTGCTTCCAGTATGGCAGAAGAAACTCTTCAAATGGCTCCTCAGCTGCTGCAAGTGTCAGCTGTAAACTCTGGACAAAATACAACTACCTGAGCGCTCTGGAAACTGAAGAAAAGCAGGTAGATTCCGGAAAGCAATGGAAAGTTGATTGAGCAAGCAACCCGTATGGACTAAGTTCCCTGCTTCTTGGTAGCTTTCTCTGAAGGCAGCCTCATGGGGGCAGCTCTGGGTAGCTAAACCCCTACAGAAAAGATAGCCATCTTTCTGGCTACAGGACTCAGCAATCAGGAAAAGGGGTCTTGGGGCAACCAGGATCTCCAAAGTGTGAGTGGAGAACCTGAGAAAGAAGAGAGGTAGAGAAGCACCCCTCAATTTGTGCGCATCCACTCATCTCAAGTCTTCAACTAACCCTGGAACCATGTATGCTTATGACTGAGGCTTCGAGAACTGGATTGAGATTTCAGCTGCCACCCATGGCAGGTGGCACGGCTTGCAATTTATGTCTAACGAAGTCAATTGCTGACTAAAACTCACAGCAACACTCTAAAGCAATATAAGAAAATTCAAGGCCTCAACAACGTAATAGTAACCACATCCAGGATCCAGTCTAGAGATTCTCAACAAAAGAAGGCCGGAAAAATGAGAACCCATTTCTCAAGGGAGCAAACAATCAATAGACACCAACTCTTGAGATGACTCAGATACTGGAATTAACAGGCAAGGACTTGAACACAACTACCACAATGATGCTCAGTATGAGAAAGAAAAATATGCTTGTGATGGAAAGATAAGAAATTTCAGCACAGAAAATTCAGAAACCTAAAAACAAACTACACAAACATTTTAGAATTGCTAACATAATACTTGAAATAAAAAAATTCATTAGATGGAGATAACAAAAGAAAGCAGCAGCAAACAAGACAGAGAAACAGAAACCATCCAATCTGAAGAAGGAAAAACGATACTGCAGACTGAATGGTCATGAAAATAAAACATATCAGTATGTCCAGCTAAAGTGGTGCTCTGTGGAAAGCTGAAGGCTTTCACTGTTTGCCTTAGAAAAGCAAAAGATCTACCATAAGTAATATAGAATTCTACCTGAAGAAGCTAGAAAAGAGTAAAAGAAACCCAAAGTAAAAGGATGGAAGTAATACAGGTGAGTGTAGAAATCAATGAAACAGAAAATACCATGGAGAAATGAACCACGTGTAGAAGCTGGTCTTCTGTCCACAGAGGCTGCAGACTGCGGCAAGGCTGGGGGCGAAAGGGCCGCTCTGCCGCTGTCGGCTGCCCTCCTCTCACTCCTCCTGTGTGTGCTCCTACCAGCCTGCAGGAGACCAGGGGTGCACACTCTCCAGCTTGTTTCTCTGGCCCTGGCACCCTGGTGCTCTGCTCTCCAGTGGCCTCAGCACACACACTTCCAATGGGATGAATCTCGGCCTGGTGGGGTGGGGAAGATACTTTCTAATTTGTTCCCTCCACAGGTGTTTTTCCTCTGCCCTAAAGGTAGCAGCTGTACTTCCTATGTTAGCTATTTCTGCGGTTTTCAGAGTCTTTTAGTAGCTGACTGTCTCTTACTAGTGATAATTACATATATTACATTTTCCCTATTCAAATCACTGGTGTGGTTTTTGCCTCTTGACTGGACCATGACTGAAATAGATGTGGTCAGGGTGCGGTTCATCTCTCATCCTCTAGTTCACAAGTCTTACTAAGGCATCTGAAAGTACCTGTTTCTTCCCAACCATCAGATACAAACAGCACAATGTGGTCAATGGGGTAGACCAATGAGATGTTTTGTGGAACATCATGATGATTAAAGTATCTGTGGACTACTACACAGCAGACATTAGCCCATTATATATTAGTTGACACAGCCCCGAGGCAAGGCTGTGCAGGTGTACTGTTGCCCCTGACAAGTAAAAGCAAACTGCTTCTGGTGACCCTTGCAAATTGGTATGAAGAAAATACATTAGCTATGTCAATCGCTGCCATACTAAGGCTGGGAATTGTGCCTCATAAAGATACAACATTTGCGTGAGGATATTACATCTGAGACAGAATCTGGGATCAGTATGATCACCTGATTAAGTTTATGAACGCTTTTGCTGTGTGCATTAAAAAAGCAAAACATCTACCATGAGTAATCTAGAATTCTACCTGAAGAAGCTAGAAAAGAGTAAAAGAAACCCAAAGTAAAAGGAAAACCTAAAAACAAACTACACAAACATTTAAAAATTGATAACATACTGTTTGAAATAAAAAATTTCTAAGATTTTCCGAGATCCATTTTACTTTTCTACTTTTTCTAGGTGAATTAAGTGGGGATGTGATAGGCATCGCCTCTCCTGCATTTTCTAGTCTTTGATGGTGGCATAATGTTTGCAGATTCCCCCAGGATGCAGTATTGCTTCTGGTTTTCTATTTTGGTAGAGAAGGAAAGTTCCAGAGACTTCCACTTAGCCCTTGTTGTCACAGTGGCCCCCAATCCATGTGTCAGAGAACCAGTATGGTGATTCTGCCAGTTGTCAAGTATGTCTATTCTAGTTATATATTCAGGAATCAAAAGAGGAAACTGACAGACCTCAACTTCAAAGAACAGTTAATATAACTCATATACTGTAAAAAATGAAGTAGAGGGGCATCCAGGCTAAGCAAATGCACGGAGGCAGTAAAACACAAGAGGGTTTAAAAAGTGAGCTGGAGTATAGGACATGTGAAAGAAAGATACTAAAAAAGGGTGAAGCTTTTTGTTACCTTCAAATCATGGAGAACCCTGAGTAGGTGGCTAAGTACTATTATCTTTACTTGGTAAGCAATGGGAAACAGTCAAGAACTTTGAGAAGGGCAATCAAAAACTCTGAGCAAAAAGTTTTTGTCAGGTTCGTCTTTCAAAACCACAAATGAGTAACTGCACAGGCAAGGCTGGCCAGAGGCTAAAGACACTACACAGATGAAGGAGTGACTGTGAGGAGAGCAGCGGGGCAGAGAAGGTGGGAAATGTGAAAAGTGCTACTGAGATTTAAAAAAGGACCAGACCTGGCAACTGATGAGTTGCAAAGTACAAGACAGAATTCAAGATGACTCCCTTTTTTGAGACAGGGTCTTGCTCTGGCACTCAGGTTGGAGTGTAGTGGCATGATCATGGTCCACTGCAGCTTTCACCACTTCCCAGGTTCAAGTGATCCTTCTGCCTCAGCCTCCCGAGTAGCTGGGACCATAGGCACGGACCACCATGCTCAGCTCATTTCTGAATCTTTTGTAGAGACAAGGTCTCTCTATGTTACTCAGGGTTGTCTTGAACTCCTGGGCTCAAGGGATCCTCCCACCTGGGTCTCCCAGAGTTCTGGGATTATAGGTGTCAGTCACTGTGCCCGGCCAAGATGACCCTTTTTTGAACATGGATGACTGGGAGGACAGTAGTGTTACTAACAGAATAGGGACACAAGGAACAGAAATAGACAAACTGTCATTCTGGGTATATGACGCTGTTGCTCTGACTTGGTAATACTTTATGGCAGTTTCTTCGCTTGCCTTTCAAGCAGTTTTGCTTTTATTCAGAAAAACAGAAAAGAATAAGATATGGCCTTTTTTTCCCGGAAAGTTTTAACCTAAAAATAGGGAACAAAGACAGGAAAGACAAGAGATTACTTAAAAACAATCGACATGGTCTCCAATCGAATATGGACTGCTCATCCGGCAACTACAGTTTCCACGCTCTGCCAATGTAACACATTTGCATCTGATCTTTTAAGAAATAAACTACTCCTACATGTTGTTTTGTTCTATCAATAGTTATAGGAAAGCCTACATTTTAAAGTCAACCTACTGTGGTAGTTGAAAAGGTGGACTCTGGGGCCAGAATGCCTGAGTTCAGATCCCGCCTCAGCTCCTTGCTCCTTGTTTGTCTGTGGGCACATCGCTCACCCTTTCTGTGCTGTGATTTCCTCATATGGAAAATAGGAATAGTAACAGTACCTACATACACTTCAGAGTGCTGTTTTGAAGATTAAATAAATACATGGCATTTGGTGTTGTATGTGTGTTTAATGTTATCTAAACATGTTAGAATCTTACATTGATAAGATAAATTAACAGCTTTCTTTATTCTATTTACAAACATTGGAGAGCTTAGGAATAAGGAACCAAACATACATGAATTTTATTTGGAAGTGCTTTTATTTATTTATTTATTTATAGACAGGGTCTTACTTTGTTGCCCAGGCTAGAGTGCTGTGGCACAATCACGACTCACTGCACCCTCCACCTCCTGGGTTCAACCAATTCTCATGCCTCAGCCTTCTGAGCAGCCAGGACTACAGGCGTGTGCCACTAGGCCTGGATAATTTTTTTTTTTTTGGTACTTTTAGTTAGAGACAGGGTTTCACCATGTTGGCCAGGCTGGTTTTGAACTCCTGGCCTCAAGTGATCCGCCTGCCTTGGCCTCCCAAAGTGTTGGGAATATAGGCTTGAGCCACTGTGCCTGGCCTGGAAGTGCTTTTAAATAGCAAAGAAGGAACAACAGTCTTATGTTTAATTATTATGAACTTAAAGCAAGTAATAGTTGTATTAAAAGCTTATCCACTACAAATATGTAACAACCTGATAGGCCAGGTGTGGTGGCTCGTGCCTGTAATCTCAGCACTTTGAGAGGCTGAGGCGGGCGGATTATGAGGTCAGGAGTTCGAGACCAACCTGGCCAACATAGTGAAACCCTGTCTCTACTGAAAACACAAAAATTAGCCGGGTATGGTGGTGCGTGCCTGTAGTCCCACCTACTCGGGAGGCCGAGGGGGAAGAATTGCTTGAACCTGGGAGGCGGAGCTTGCAGTACGCTGAGATCATGCCACTGCACTCTAGCCCGGGCGACAGAGCGAGACTCCGTCTCAAAAAAAGAAAAAAAAAAGGCCTTCATCCCTTGGGCTGTCAGCCCTCCCAGTCATGTAACAAGGAAGGAAAAATGTAGAGAAGTCTGAAAATTGGCCCCACTACAGCAAGTATCCTCTAAACTGCTCTCTAATAAACTTTCCTAAGATAGTCTATTCCTATAATTAGAAAAAAAGGCTATGCAAATATCCTAAATTTAAAATACAAGTTAGGTAGCATTTACTTGCATTTCCAGCATCTTTGTAACTGCTCACTGACTGCCTTAATCTAAAACAGCATGAAATTAAACATTATGTTATGGCACCCTCTTCTGGTAACATAACTGAACTACTCAAATAAAATTATGGTTAGCATACCCATTTCCCCTTAGGATTTAAACATATTACCGCAATAAAAATACTGTTCAGTGGTTATAACAATAAAATGTGTGAGGAAAGAGAGAAGACATCGAGAAGGATGTTATCGACTCTACAAGACATAAGTGGCACTTTTCAGAGGTTTTAAGAATCTCGGACACCACGCTTTAGCCACTTAATCAACATTTTACTAAGTATCTGATACAAGCAGGTAGGATGTTGGAAGCCAGGATACAGAGCTGACGAAGGTGGACCTTGCCCTGAAGTTGCTTGCAGTTAACAGTTACAACCCCAGAGAGAGACTTCTCTGGAGTGCCTGGGATCACAGATGAAGGGATTTGAATCAGAGTAGAAGGTGTGAGAAGGCTTTCTCCAGGTTTTGAAAACTAAGCAGTTTTGAAAAAGGCCAAGCTAACTGGATGCTCAGCGGGAAGGAAGCTTTTAGGCAAGAAGCAGCATATGAACACAGAGCTGAGACAATCATACTTGATTTCGCAGGGGAAAGTGGCTCAGTGTAAAGTATCCAGGTTAGTAGCAGAAAAAGCAAAGGCCATATCACAAAAGGCCACATATGCTAAGTTAAGGAGTTTATTTATTTTTCTTTGGAGAACACAGGGTCTCGTTATGTGGCCCAGGCAAATCTCCAACTCCTGGGCTCAAGCAATCTTCAGTTTCTACTTCCCTAAATGTTGAGATTACCGGTGTGAGCCACCACGCCCAACAAGGTAAGGAGTTTTAAACTCTTTCCTAAAAGCTATAGGGAGCCAATAAATGATTTTAAGCAACTAAGTGTCAAGATCTGATCTACATATTAGAAACATTTTCTATTTAGAGACATTTTAAGTCACTAGCACTTGTGAAGTCACTGAATAAATACCTAGCATGCATTAGACATATCTCCTAAACCCATAATTTAATAAAGTGACTGAAAACAAAACTAAACAAAGCTAAAATACAACTTTGAAAGCACAAAGAAAAAGTTGCAGTAGCTACGTGAAACCATTCTTAGTTACCTTTTAAACTCGTCATGGTAGAACTCGGACTTGCAAGTTACCATCTCGCTACCCTGGGCGTCCTCACGACTTCGGACTCCCCCAAACACATACAGCTCCATAGCAACTCCACAGGCCACTGCTCCAAACCTGAAAGGCCACACACAGCGTATCAGGCACAAGCAGTACAACGCGAGATCTCACTCCCTCGTTCCTCTTATGCTGGTTTAACTCTGCAGCATTACTATGTAGGCCTTCCTTTCTCAGGAAATGCCAAGTCAAAGAAAAGGTTACTCTGAAAGAAAAGAACAAAACCCAGGTAGGGTAAGGGCTCCAGACCCAGTGAAGAGCGAGGGAATCTACAAAGTCCACCCACATCCGTGTACCTCCTCTCTTTCAGGGGACATATGGCAGTCCACTGCTGGGTCCTGGGATCATAACACTCCACAGACTCAAAAAGCTTTCCATAGGAGCCTCCACCCATGGCGTAGATTTTCTTTTTCATAGCTGCATAGCAGCCGATCTGAAAGTAGAAAACAATGGTGGGGGAGAGGCAACATTTCTCATTCAGGTCAGGTGGTGCCCACCACCAGGGTAAACTCTCACACATGCCCACCTTCCTATCTTGGTGTGTGGCTGATGACAGGGAAGGCAAACTACCAATAAAGGCAGACTTCTATAAAGTTAATTCTTTTAACACTATCAGTTATATTAAAGGTTTATTCAGGATATGAAGACACATTAAGTTTAAAATCCAATGTGTACACAAACTAGTTACCACAAAATGCGGTCCTCACCTTTCTGACCATGGTCAAATCAGGTTGCTTTGTCCAGGTTTTAGAATAAATATCGTAACACTCCATGGAAATCAGCTCCTTTTCACCATCCTCTCCTCCCAAAATGTACAGCATCCCATCTATCTCCACAATTCCGAAGTTATGTCTTGCCTGAAACGACATCAGCGATCTCTGAACACACAAGGCCAAGGATCATATTAAAAGCTAATATTCATATACTTAATAAAAATTAGAGAGACACAAAGATGGCAACAATAGACACTGGGGACTCCTAGAGCAGGGAGGCAGGGAGGGGAGCAAAGGCTGAAAAACTAACTATTGGGTACGATGCTCAGTACACCTGGGAGACTGGATTAATCTTACTGCAAACCTCAGCATGATGCAATATACACACATAACAAACCTACACATGTAGGTTTATACCTACCCCGAGTATAAAATAAAAGTTGGAATTATTTTTAAAAATTAGAGACATCTCTTTTTCCCAGTGTTCCAGCTGGAAGTAACACGTTCAAAACCATTTCTCCGGTAATGCTTCTTAAAGATTTCTGGCTTCCCTAGCAGCCCCTCTTCCAGCACAACAGCCAGAGAGGCCAAAGTCATTTCTCAAAACAAGGTTATGAAATACGTGGTGAGTTCCTCAGAAAATCCTCACTTTTTAACCCATAATAGCTCACAAAAAGAAAACGAACTGTTACCTCTGGTTCAACACAATTATTTTTGCATAACAATGGGCAGTATTTTCAGGTTGATGTGGGAAAGGCTAGTATTGACCAGGGCAGAAAGGGCTGTGGAGGACAGGGTCAGGCCAAGGCTATTTGGGATCACAGAAGCCCTAGGTGTTTCATGTCCGTTTGTCAACGAATATTTACGTAGTGAACCCTATGTGCCAAGCACGATTCTAGCGCTGAAAAAATGAAACACTGACCAGAACACACGTAATTCTCTGCCATCAAAGAGCTTATGTGAAAAACTTCAAAATGCCTGGTCCATGAGATGGTTAGACGTGGTATGAAGACAGGGACAGGAGAGCTAAGAGGCAGGAGGGAGGCCCGCTGAGAAGGTGCTGCGAGGAGGGGGCAGGCCACGCTGGCATCTGCACAGGGCAGGACAAACGGGAAGGCGGGCGTGAGAGCATTCCTGGAAGATTTCAGAAACGGAAGGAGGCCAGAATGAGTGAGGGCCAGGAAGGCGAGGACAGACGGGCACTAGAAGGAGAGGTTGGAGCAAACGAGGCGGGGGCTTGGCAGGGCTGCTGTTTCTTCCCTGAACTCAGACACAAAACAAACAGAAGTGCTAAGGGGAAAGAGAAACACATCAAACAAACCAAACCAGTGTTTTACCTCGTTCATGGGCGGCAATGCTGTCCAGGTATTTGCATCTGGATCATACTTTTCTCCCGAGCTAAGAGTCTGCTTATTTTCATCTTGGCCCCCAAATACAAACAAAAATCCTTCTGCAAAGATCAAAGGAAACACAAGAAATATGAAATGTGAGCCTTCAACACCCATAAATGCCATAGAATATATAGAAACAGCATCTGAAGAAACTCTCTGACGACAACAATGTTCTCTTTGGATTCAGGACTTTTATTACATCCCATTGGATCCTTGGTGATGGAGCCCAACCTGTGACTCACTTTGACCATTTCGCTTTACTCATTACTGTCTTTGAGTGGATTTTCACCACCCTATGATGAAAAAGGAAGCCTGACGTCACCCATTCAGTCACCGGCCAGCTCTGGGCCATGTCAGTTCATCTCTTCCACTCCCTCCCAGCCTCTGGGATTCTCATACAACATCCACACCACAGCGCACATCTGTTCATTCAAAACCCCAGGAATACCCAGATCTGAAGCACCTGTGTGCACTTTCTATTCAAAACAGGATCTAAGAGCAACTGAACTTCCGATTTCATGTAATGGTGTATTAGGTTATTCTTCCGCAAAAAACACTTAATTTGCTGCATAAAACATTTAAAAAATAATCTTAGCTGGGTGGTGGTGGCTCACATCTGTAATCTCAGCACTTTTGGAAGCCAAGGTACATGAACTGCTTGACCCCAGGAGGTTCAAGACCAGCCTGGGCAACACAGTAAGACCTCATCTCTACAGAAAGCAATGAAATTAGCCAGGCATTGTGGTATTTGCCTATAGTCTCAACTACTTAGGAGGCTGAAATGGGAGGACCACTTGAGCCCAGGAGTGGGAGGCTGAAGTGGGCCATGATCATGCCACTGCACTCCAGCCTGGGTAACAGAGTGAGATCTTGTCTCAAAAATAACAACAATAATAATTTTCTTAGAAGAGGAGAAGCCAACAAAATAACAAGGCAAAACTGAGGGGAAAATTGGGACCTACAGAGGTTACCAAGCATGAAAACCATTTCACTCTGAGGGCATTTCCAATCTAGGAAAATCTAAATCTTTTGTCCTCGGGATGAAAAAGACAGACGTTTAAGCTCCAGGTCCACAGAAAATGTAGCTTCTGGCAGGAGATCCTCTCCAAAGTTCTACACTGTCAGGATGAAGGCCAACCAGAATTCGTATTCAGATTTAAACCTCCTTGCTATCTGGGAAATTATAAGCCTTGAATTTAATTTACAGTTAATACCAAATTAGTAATGTTTTCAGGCAACTGGCAGAGACAAATGCAAAACTTCTGTAGAAGAAAGGACCTTAATCTAAGACTTAGATTCTAACATCCCAGGACATCTAAGGCAGAAAGTTACGGCTACAAATAATTTTTTTCGATTTTTTTTTTCAGACAGTCTCGCTCTGTTGCCCAGGCTGGAGGGCAGTGGTGTGATCACAGCTCACTGCAACTTCTGCCTCCAGGGTTCCTGAATATCTGGGATTACAGGCACATGCCACCACACACCCAGCTACTTTTTGTACTTTTAGTAGAGATGGGGTTTCACCATGTTGGTCAGCTGATTTCAAACTCCTGACCTCAAGTGATCCACCCGCCTCAGCCTCCAAAAGTGCTGGGATTATAGGCGTGAGCTGCGCCCGGCTGCTACGTATAATGTTTAATAAAATGAGCAGCATCCAGCCACAGATATCGGACATAACAAATATTAGACTCTAAGAAAAGACCAGCAGAAGTAGATCATAGGAAATAGTCTTGCAAAGATTTCAAATATTACAGTAACCAGAAAGATGATTTTTTCAAGTTGGATGATGAAGAATAAAGTCTAATATTTATTTAAAAAAGAAAGATAATTTAAACAAATGCTTATCATGTTTAAAAAATAAAAATTAACTTGAAGATAACTCCAGTAACAGGAACTATAGAAATAAGAGTGGATTTGAAGGTAATTAAGTTATTCTCCTGTAAAAAGACAAGAACTTGTAGAAATTAAAAAAAAAAATCAATGGATAAGTTTAATAGCAGATTCATCACAGTTAAGGAGAAAAGTCATTGACTAGAAGATAATCAAAAGATAGTAATGAAGAAAACAGCACAGTGAGACAAAAAGATGGAAAATAGTAAGAAAATTTTAAATACACACCAGAAAAAAGATTTTTTAGACTCGCCACTGACTTAACAACAATGGAAGCCAGAAGTCAGGGGAATGACTTCAATGTGCTGAAAAATAATAAATACCAAGCTGAAATGCTATACTCAGCAAAAATATTCTTTACGAATGAAGACAAAATAATGATATTTGCAGGCAATCAAATCTGAGTGTTGTCCACTAAAAGACCCATATTAAAGGAAATTCAAAAGGATGAACTTCAGAGAGAAGGGAGATGATCCCAGGTGGAAAGTCTGAGGAGTTAAGGAGGAACAAAGAAAGTGGCAAATCTAAATGAACACTATCTATCTAACTACCTGCCTGCCTTCCTATCTATCTATCAATCAATCAACTATCTACCTACTGTCTGTCCGTCCGTCCGTCCGTCCATCCATCCATCCATCCATCCATCCATCCATCCATCCAACATATATCAAAAAAACACATATTGCATATATAGTAGCTCCCCCTTATGTGAAGTTTCGGTTTCTGTGGTTTTATCACCCATGATCAACTCAGTCCGAAAATAGGTGAGTTCAGTAAAGTAAGACATTTTGAGAGAGAGACCACATTCACATAACTTTTATTACAGTACATTGTTATAGTTGTTTTATTATTAGTTATTGTTGTTAATCTTTTACTGTGCCGAACTTAAACTTCATCATGGGTATGCATGTACAGTAAAAACACACAGTATGTACAGGGTTCAGCACTATCTATAGTCTCAGGCATCCACTGGGGGGGTCTTGGAACGCATCCCTCATGGATAAGGGCGATCTACTGTACATATTTATTAGTAATAATGTATTTTAATACTACAAGAGTGTGGAACATGGAAAATGAAGAAAAACTATTCTGAAGAGAACACAGGTACTGACTAACTTTGGACTTTGCTAATTTAAGATAGGCTGTAATTTCTAAGGTAATCTTCCTAAAGGACTATTAACAAGAATGTAAACTCCAAACTGGTAGAGAAGAAAAACTGAATGACAAGAAACAGTCAAAATCAATTTTTAAAAGGCCAAAAAAAAAAAAAAAAAAGAAACAATGCAGGCTGGACAAATGGGAGGACCTCTTCATTCACTCATTTCCGTTTCCGTCAATTCCACTGTACACAGTTGCTCCTTCCATTGCTGGGTTTCTGAAACACTAATCCCTCTGGGATACTTTCAAAAATTAGTGATATAGGAGCCTTTGTGATAGGTGTGTATGAGTGAAAATTAGGAATATGTGTATATATTTTGGAGGGAAATGTAAGGCAGCTAATTCTGAGATGATGCAATAGGGACACTAGACCTACATCCTGCAGGCTACACTACTCTGTCCAGCTCTTCACTATTGACAGTAACTTTAATAATTTCGGGACTCATAAAAAGACTCCACTTCTATACTATGGTAGAGCCTTGGCCATTTGTATGATACAGAATGGTAAAGTATAGCTTTAAAAATGTTATAGCCTGGGCAACATAGCAAGATCCCATCTCTAAAAAGAAAAATAAAATAAAAAATAAATTTTTAAAGATAATGTTGCTGGGGAAAGACAATTAAATAAAGACTGCAGGAGGGCTGCTGACCATAATTAGAATGATGTGAGATGACACTTCTCAGGTGGACAAGGGGGCAGGACCATGGCGAAAAGAAAGGCAGCCAGCAAAGGCAATGCCTCAATGGCTATCTTTTGTATCACCTCCTTAAGGGAGAGCTTTGGATAAAGTAGTTTTCAAACTTGTAAAGGTCAAGTAAAACATTTTCTGTAGTAAATAACTTTAAGCCATTGCCTATTTAAGTAGCATTTCCTAAAGTCTCATAACTTCTTTTTTTTTTTTTTTTTTTTTTTGAGACAGGGTCTTATTCTATCACCCAGGCTAGAATGCAGTGGTGTGATCACAGCTCACAGCAGTCTCAATCTCCTGGGCTCAAGAGATTCTCCCACCTCAGCCTCCCAAGTAGTTGGGACCACAAGTGCATGGCCACCATTCCTGGCTAATTTTTTTGATTTTTAGTAAGGACAACTGTCTCTCCTACGTTGTCCAGGCTGGTCTTGAACTCCTGGGTTCAAGTGATCTTCTCACTTTAGCCTCCTAAACTGCTGGGATTACAGGTGTGAGCCACTGTGCCCGGCCTTATACAACATATTTCATATAATTACATATTGTAATTCTAAGCTGCATGAATTTCAAAGATAGGACTACCATGGTGCAAAGAAATGCTGTGTTCCAGGTGCGGCCCTCCAGCTACTTAGTGGTAAGCCTCACTGAAGTTTGCTCTCCTGACATTAAGTCATCAAGTAATTGCTCCTCCACTAGTTCTGAAAAGCAGCTATGTGCTGAAGATCTGTGGAAAATAAGGACTGACAGAAGATACGGTTTTCCTAACCACGGTCTCAAAAGCTAGAACTACACTAAAAATATCATGTAGAGATAATAAAGTTGTATCTTTAAAAGGCTCTGAGTCATTCTGTAAAACCTTGAGATTACACATTACTTCATCTGGTGTTTAAGGAAAATTTGCCACAGAACGGTACCTGCTGAGAGAACTCCATGGTTAATTCTCGGCATGCTTAAAGGGGCCAGTTCGATCCAAAGCTGCCTGTTAGGGTCATAGAGAGGGCACATGCATCGCATCGCTGCTGTGGGTTTCCGGGAACTAAGGAAGTAAATCATTGATCAGTAGTTAATATGCTTCGTACAGTTCTTTTTATAAGTAACCATCACTAGTTTTAGTGCACTAAAGAATATTTAACACATCTAAAAAACTGAATGTAATTATGCTTTAGATACTGAAAAACATTATGAATTCTTGTTTACATGGAACTACCTCTTCCCATATACCACTTTTCAAACAACTCCCACCTCATACTTACACCCTCTCTTCTCCACCAACAGTCACGATGCACTCGGAGTAGCCCCGGGGTTTGAAGTTGGCCAGCATCGCCTCTCCTTGCTGTGGCTGGCTGAGCGGTATATTGCTACACTCTTTGACAATTTCTCGTACTAATGGTTCATTCAGCATCTGTTCCCGTAAATAACTGGAGTCCAACCCTGAAACCCACAGAGCTGACATAACATCCTTCATGTGGACCTGCAGAAGAGGGAAGAAAGATGGGGCGAAAACAATGGAAAATGCAACGCATCATTTTTAGAATCTACATTTTCCACCTCATGGAAAACAAACGGTTAACACTCAGGTTATTACCAGGCAAGTGAGACACATCGGTCCTGCTTGAACATCTTCTCATGGCCCTGACTGTCTACTTCCCAGAGTCTTGATAAGTAAAAGTTTAATTTTAAAAAATCATCAGTTTGAGGTATCACTGTAAAGTTTCAAGCAGCTTCCTTTACACCTTAAAGAAGTCCCATTTCAATAGGAAAAGAGAGGGAAAATACCAGCTATAATTTGCTTTCTTTCACACATTTGGATGTGCCATGAGTTAAATCATGTTTATACAAATATTATATACAGTAATAGCTCGATACAATATGGTAAACTTAGATAACATATCAACATTAATATTACAAGAAAAATATACAAAAGCCAAATTTAAAAAACATCCTGAGTACTATATAATCATTTCTGCAGTAATTACTATTAAAAAATATCTAACACGACTAATATGAATTATATCCTTTTACTGCTCAATCACTAAATTTGAACCAACCGACTAAAGTACTTTACAAATGTAAAATAAAACTGTGAGTTTTAAAAATCAACTGTCTTTACAGCATGACCAAAGGACAAAGAACTGCCTCACTTCCCCAGCAACCAGCCAACCTTAAGCATATCCCTTGCTTTAAGGCAAGAAGAGGGCAGGACGGAAGCTGGTGAGGAGCAGCATGTCCCACTGTGATCTTGGTGAGTAGGAGCACATTGGGAATTTTTCTAATTTTTCTACCTCCTTTACCAATTTCCCCAACTCACATGGAGAACAGAACACTACCTGTCCTTACCTGTCCCAATTAAAATAATACTACAAATATGGTTTCTAAATACACATACTTCCAGTCTTACCGAATTCAAAAAATTATGTTCATCATCATCAAAACTTAATAGTTGAGTTTTAACTTACAAGAACAATTAACAGTACAATTATACATTTTGAGATCCATTCTCTAACACTTAATATATTTCTTATTTTGAAAACAGTAATTGGAGCTACTGTCTTATTTATAATAATCAGACTTAACATCCTGGCTGGGCATGGAGGCTCACACTTGTAATCCCAGCACTTCGGGAAGCTGGAGTGGGAGGATTGCTTGAGCACAGGAGTTTGAGACCAGCCTGGGCAACACAGCGAGACCCTGTCTCTACAAATATCAAACAATTAGCTAGGCATGGTGGCACACACCTATGGTCCTAGCTACTCGGAGGCTGAGGTGGGAAGATCACTTCTGCCGGGAAGGTTGGGACTGCAGTGAGCTATGATCGTGCCACTCTGGCTGCTGCACTTCAGCCTGGGAGACAGACTGAGACTCTCTGCCCCCCAAAACCCTCAAGTCCTGTGATTTTGCTCCTTCCTCCAAGGTATTCACAATTTGGATCTAGCGGCTGATATTCTTTAAGACCCTCTTTCCAGGCTGTCACTCCCAGGACCTTCCCTCTCGAAACTGCACTGCCACACAAACTCCAGAGCTTGCCTGCTTTCTCCTGTGTGGTGTCAATCACACCTGAAGCTCCTCAGGCCCATGCCCCTCCACCCCTGCCAGCGCTCCAAGTGTCACCCCCCTGCCTGCTGCAAGCACCTGAGGCCTGGCAGAGGTTAGCCTAGTGATGTAGTAGGTCAGGAAGCTGAGAGCCAGGGTGGGGATACTGCAATTCTATAATCTCCAGCTTGAGCTTGAAATGCATTTTCCCATTAAAAACAACATGCAAAGGATATTACACTCCTTACAAGGGTTAATATTTTCACTGATCTATTGTGTGGCATGGGCTTTTGCAGACTGGTCTCAAAAACCAACTGCTTTCATGATATAGGAAAACATGTTTTACAGGTATCTTTTAGATTGCTGCTTTGTAAGTCTTTCACGTTGAAGAAGAAAAATAAAACAACTATAACTGTAATTAAAAAGAAATACAAAGGCAAATTTGACCATGTTATAAATGACAGGTACCTTTCTTATTTCTGTATCATGTGCTATCCATCGAATTACTGCTTCAAAGACGTATCTTTCATTGCCAACGTTTAACTTCTCAAGAGAAATCACTTCTTTAAGCTTTTGAGGACTCAGTTCTAAGAATTCTTCCGTGCTGCTGACATCTCGGAAATGAGTCTCCAGGTATTCTGTGGCAAGGTAATGAACGTGATGGAGGCAGTAATGTAGTGCAAAGTCACGGATACCGATACAGTTCTCAGCAGCAATGCAGCCTTCCAAAAACTCACAGCACAGGGTTTTAAGGTCTGTCAGTAGTAGCAGGTCTGCTGCCTGAACAACATCTTGGATTGTATCTTCATTTAGCCTGATCTAAAAAAGTAGCATAATTATCTTATATTTGAATGTGTACATTTAAAACCCAAACCACTCATCTATTAGTTTGGGCCACATGAAATTTCCATTTATTTTAGATCAAAGATAATAGAATATTGGCAATTTCATACGGTTTAACCCAGCATTTTTTTTTTTTTCCCAAGAGTTGGAAGGCACCAACACAAGCAAATGTGTGCTTGGTTAACTTTTCCCAGCTCTGCCCTTGCTGTACCAATGTCAACCACCAATCACCCTTCTAGGGTAAACCGTCCATGTTGCTCACTTCTGTAATTCAGAGAAAAACCTTAATGACTCAAATGCTTGGGAAATGAAAAGTTCTACATTCTATGGTAAAGTCAACATGATTAAGTACCAGCATCAGAACTGATGAAAATCTTGTCTCCCAACCTATGAAGTTCACCCTTCTGCTAAATGGCATGCTAACCTGAATGCTAATCCCTTGAAGGAAGAAGGGTTTACAGTGTTTCAGAAGCCTCATTCCACATCCCAAAACACTGTACGCAGTGCAATTTGGTTCACAGACAGATACATGTAGGCCTCAAAACTACTTTTTGGAATGAATCCCTAACACAAGGGTGTTTTTAGTTTTTTTTCTTCTCATTATGAACATCTACTTTTCCTTAATTTTCTTCAATTTTCTGACTAATGCTTCTTTCTCCACCCACTTCACAGTGTTCCAAAGCATCAGGAAAGAAACAGTTCTCCAAAATATTGCCACAGTCCTAAGTGGACGACCCCAAAGCATGGGCACTTCACCCACATTCGCAAATGCAAGGGAGACTTCATGAAGAGTACAGCAAGACACATTTTTATATTTTACACTTTTTGTACCACAGATTTCTTAAAAACTATAATTGCCAATCGTCTTAGAAACTGAAAAACAAAAATTTGGAAAGTAGTATGTTGAGTAAGCCACAAGTAGGGGAAAATGTTCCATTTATATGACATTACATTTAGCCACAAGACAGCAGGCAGCTGTAGACTCTTCAAATATAGGCACGTGAAAAAAACACTGAATTGCATTTCAATAAAACAAAACTGCCAATTCAGGAGTTTGTTATAACTTACATTGCAACTATCATTTTAAATTTAAATTGGAAACAAATCACAGAAGTCAATCCGTAAATAAGGTTTCAAGTTTCAAATCCAAGCCTAAACATGAATAGGCTCTTACTGGCTTATAACTCGTTATACTAATAACTGCTGCTGGACTGACTTTACAAGTTGGACCAGAGGTTGGTCTTAGGCCTGGTTTTGTGATGCTACAGAGTATCTCCGGGCTGTCCCCAAATTAACTTAAATTCATTTACTTTTAACAATCATCCATGTACATACCCACCCCCTAGTGTTGAGAGAAGAGAGAAAGCATGAAATCAAACCAAAAGCTTCAAAAAGGATGAGAATCACTGCGTTTAACTCTGGACAGAATGAATATATTTAGACAAAGAAAGCAATACATTCAGAATACTTAGAAAATATGTAGGAGAAACAGCCCCTACAGAAAGGAAAACAAGAGGGATGAAGAAGGAATAAAGGAGAGAGTAGGGAACAAGATCTCAGAAAGAATAAAGATGAAATGCATTCTCACACAGCAAAGGTAAGATGCACTGACCTCTTCCTTCGGTTAAAAAAAACCTCAAAAACCAAAAAACAAAAAAAATAACTAGCCCTGATTCACATGGAAGATTTTTCTTGAGTCCTCATGCTATGCTTGAAATCACATCATGGGGAATGGGTAGTTGGAGGAGGGCAAAGGAAAAGAAAGAAGTCTGATCGCTTATCATTTTCCTCCCTGGGTATCACAAAGCCTCCAGAAGTTCAAGTGGACATGGAGAGGAAAGGGACATCAGGAAGAGAGAATGAGGATGGGGCAGGGATGTGGGTACCACTGGGGCAACAGGACCAGGGCATCGTGAATAAGCTGCTTGTCATTTCTGTCAGTCCTCTTTCTCTGGGAACGATCTACAAGGAACTCTCTGTCTCTACCAAATAATCCACAATGCCCCAGGAAGTTCCTATTTCCATGCTATGGAGACAAAACAAGTTTTGTATCCCCAGTTGTGTGGATACAAAGCAAGATTGGATTTGGGATTCCAAAGCAAAAACCAGGGCAGCATCCCATGTTCTTTAATATCTCATATGAGAAGGTGGAGCTCAGAATGGTAGCAACAAACTGGGATTTGGGTCTAAGATCTTACTTCATCTGCTTCTCTAGGAGCAGAGCCATGGAAGAACACACGTGGGATGCCATTACCAGTAGGAGATGTCAGTCAATGCACACAGTGACAGAAGATGAAGATGACAGTGCTACTTTGTCATATAATGGATGAAAGGAGACCCTCACCCTGAGCTTGAGAAGCCTCTACTTAGGTCTTCCTTCCTTTGTTTCTCATCATACCTGCCCACTGAAGATGTAATCCAGGATCTCTCTCATAACCATTACCGATATCCCTTCAAGTTCAATCTTATAAGTTGATCCATCATCTTTTGGAGGATTATAGTTTAACTTTGTCCTAAGAAAGGGAAAAAAATGTAAAATTTCTATGAAAGAACAGAAATAGCTATAAATATTTATGTACTCAATACTCTATAACGTATAAGATACTTATCAGTACATGCATCCCCACCTAGAAAATTTAGTTCGTTAACTTTAGGTCTATGTATTTTTATAACTTTCAGCTACAAAACATTGGTCCCAGGATCCCAAATACTACTTCTTAAAAAACAAAAACAAAACAGATGAGCAAAGAACTAAGATCCACATGACTATGAATCTGTATTTCACCTTGGAAATCTCACTGTCTTTAGGCTTATTTTCTAATGGACTGAATTACCTAATTAATCTTCAATAATGTAACAAGGACTCCACAAACCTGCCATCCAAAACAAAAGCTAAGACCTTGTCAATAGCCCGCTTCTAACCAGATGGTCTTTCCCACCAATCCACTCCTCTGCTTCCACCATCGGATGTAACCATTATCCTAAATCCTACGCTCAATTTTTCCTTGCTTTATTACTGCATCCATGAAATAGATACTTTAAATTTTAAGGTGTTTTATAATTTATTAATCATCCATTTTTTATTGTTGTTTTATAAAGATGACTTAGTTTATAGAGGTGTGCACATCACACTGGTTCTTCTGTTCTTTCTGCCGTGCAACACTCTACTTTCCTGTTAATGGGCATCTGGGGTTGTCTCCAGGTTTTTGATACTGTGAACCGTGATGCTTCGACTATTACTGCATATGACTCTTTTGTACTATGATAAATACTTTTTCGGCTGGGTGCAGTGGCTCACGCCTGTAATCCCAGCACTTTGGGAGGCTGAGGTGGGTGGATCACTTGAGGCCAGGAGATCGAGGCTAGCCTGGCCAACATGGTGAAACCCCATCTCTACTAAAAATGCAAAAATCGACTGGGAGCAGTGGTGGCACATGCCTGTAATCCCAGCTACTCAGGAGGCTGAGGCACGAGGATAGCTTGAACCTGGGAGTAGAGGTCGCAGTAAGCTGAGATAACGCCGCTGCACTTAGCCTAGGTGACAGAGCAAGACTCTGCCTCAAAAAAAAAAAAAAATGTCCCTTGGGTCTACTCCGGGGAGTAGAATTATGCTAACTTATTCTCCGTAGTAGGTGGCGCAGTTTACAGCCTCATATACTATGCATGTGTAAGAGCATCTGTTGATTCATAAACTCCACAACATTTGAGTCTGTCATACTTCTTAAGTTTTGTCAACTGAATAAGTGAAATATGGTATCTCACTGTGGTTGTCATCTGCATTCTCTTACTAGCCACGTGCTGAACATCTCTTTGTATGTTTGTGGCCACATGTTTCCCCTTCCGCAAAACATTCATTCATGTCTCTCGTGTTCATTTTTTACTAACTGTCCTTCACATATTGAGGTGGAGGAGTTCTTTATGTATTTGTGACACTAATCGTTTAACAGATGAACTTTTTAAAAGGTGCCTTTCAAAAAACTTAAAAAAAGACTTCTTCCTTTTTTTTTTTTGAGACGGAGTCTCACTCTGTTGCCTAGGCTGGAGTGCAGAGGCGCAATCTCGGCTCACTACAAGCTCCGCCTCCTGGGTTCACGCCATTCTCCTGCCTCAGCCTCCCCAGTAGCTGGGACTACAGGCGTCCACCACCACGCCCGGCTAATCTTTTGTATTTTTAGTAGAGATGGGGTTTCACCGTGTTAGCCGGGATGGTCTCGATCTCCTGACCTCGTGATCCGCCCGCCTCGGCCTCCCAAAGTGAAAAAAAGACTTCTTAAACAAAGTGATACAGAATTTGAAGAACAATTTTTCAGTCAATGCTTTTTGTGTTTTAAGAACTTATACCCAGATATTCTTGATATTTTACTAAGAAAATTTGAGGTTTTTAAAAAAAATTCAAGTGAAATTTAAAAATAGCTTTGAAACATGCTGTTGGCATGAATTATAACTCTGTTAAATCTCAGGATTGACACTGTGTTACCTGCTACCTAATAACCATGTTTTCTAAGAAAAGAAAAGTACACTTTCAAATACTGGTAATCCAAATAGTGAGTTACAGGGAGAACTTCTTAGAAACAAATATTTAAATTCATTATTTGCATTGACTTCTATAATAAAGTCAATAAAGAATCAGACTTTTGGTAGACTGAATACAAAGAGAATAGGAAATAATATTAACAAAATTTCATTTTTTTTTTGTTTTTGAGACAGGGTCTCACTCTGTCACCCAGTCTGGAGTGCAGTGGCGCGATCATGGCTCACTGCAACCTCCTCTTCCCAGGTACAAGTGATTCTCCTGCCTCAGCCCCCCAAGTAGCTGGGACGACAGGCACCCACCACCACATCCAACTAATTTTTGTACTTTTTGTAGAGACAGGGTTTCGTCATCTTGCCCAGGCTAGTTTCGAACTCCTAAACTGATCTGCCTACCTCAGCCTCCCAAAGTGCTGCGATTACAGGAATGAGCCACCGCACCCGGTCACTGAAATTTCATATGCTAGAAAACAGACAAGGGTAACTGACTTGGAGTATCTGAGGAAGCTTAATCCTAATTTAGCAGTAAGCAAAGCTGAGATTCAACCTAAATTGGACTGAAGACTCCCGAAAGGCTCCAGGAACTGGTAATACAGGGTAGGTGACGACGGGGTTGGGGTGGGGCAGGGGGTAAAAGATAAGCTAAAAAGAGAACTATTAACAAAGTCTTAGGAAATAGCTGAATTTCCGGATTCTCCCTCCATGTGTATACACTTCTTCCCTTCAGAGCTTAGTAAGACTCTCCCTAGCTCCAGTGAAAAACAAATGACTTATATTTTGAATAATACACAACTGAGGGTCTCTGTACAGCGGAGCACCAGGCACATTTGAGGGTAGGTGTATTGTAACTGAGAGTTAACAGAATGTTTACATACTGAATGCTGGACCATTAGTCTTTTTCTCCCAACTCTGCTCCTAAAATACTGAAAGCCAGTACATATCTTCCAAGCAAGAGACAAAGACTTCTGGAGGACTTGATCTGCCCAAGGGTACAGACCCAAGGGCATGAACATCAATCTGCCCTAAGAAAATGACCCAGTTTGAACACACAATAGCGAAACCTGTGTTCAACAAGTCTTACCTATAGGACTCTGGTACTTCTAAAACTTTCTCATGTCACATTACACACAGAAAACGTAATATTACTCTGGGCTAAACAGAGGCGGCCTGTAGGCTCAGCCTCTGGATATGCTGCTCAGCTACTCTGAAGACTGACGCCATCAGTATCTTCACACACTTGCAACATATTTTTTTGGCACATGGGTTAAGAAACTGTTTTAGAGCACTGCTATTAAAATTGAGCAAACAGGACTCACTAGATATTTAACAAAGATAAAAGACAGGACCAAAACTGATAAGAAAAAAAGTAACTTAAAGGAAGTAAGGATTGTGCTAAAATGAAAAGTTCAAGAAAAAAGAAAAATTCATCTTAATCTTCCCAGAGGGAAAAGACAGGATATTGTGTACATAAAACAAGAGTAGGATGATATAAAAAGGAACATTCATAAGCCAGCAAAACATGTTAATGATTGCAAAAAAAAGTTTGTTTTTTCTTTTAATGTAGGATCAAGATAAAAAGTTGAGGAAATCTCCCAGAAAAGAGCAAAAAGACAAAGGCAGAAAATACAAGAGATGGCTGAACACATGGCTTACGCCTATAACCCCAGTGCTGTGGAAGGACGGCTTGAGCCCAGGTGTTCGAGACCAGACTGGACAACACAGCAAGACTTCACTCTATTTTTAAAAAATTTATTAAATAGTTTTTTAAAAAAGAAAATAGGAGAGGTAAGTTAAGAAAGCTGGAAGATCAGTCCAGAAGATTCAACATCTGAAAAAAAGGAATGTCACCCCACCAAAAAAGATAAGACTACTAAGGAAGTACTCTCAACAACAGATGAAAACACACCCACTCCAGAGCACATCATCATAATAACTCAGGACACTGGAAATAAAGAAAAAAGTCTTACAAGCTTTCAGAAAGAAAAATAGGCTATATGGAAAGGATCAAGAATCAGAATGGCTTCATACTTGTAAATGGAAGCTAGATAACAAAAAATAAATTACTTTAAAATTCTGAAAGAAAATTATTTCAGACCTAGATTTTTATAACCAGCCAAACTATCAATCAAGTGGCAGGAGGGAACAAAGACATTTTCGGCTATATGAAGTCACAAAACAATTTACTTCCCATGCAGCCTTTCTCGGGATGGTGTTAGAAAATGTGCCCCAACAAAACAAAGGAGTGTATCAAGAAAGTGGAACATTCTGGATATTAACAAGATGTAATCCAAACAGGGAGGAAGTGAAAGGAATGCAGAGTAATGGTGAAGGATGATCCTGGGATGACAGCTATGTACCAGCAGAAGGAAGCCAGTCCATTCTGGTGACAGAAGGCCCTCGTAGGTCTTTAACACAGAATATGTAATGTGTATGACAGTATACAGAGGATATTTAGACAACTTTCTTTCCTCCCTGTATTTGCTATCTACTATTCCTGCCCATACGGTTTCCAGTGAACTAATGATTTTACTCAAAAGGTACTTCATTGCCACTGGCTGTCCTCTAGGTGTATCTATTTGCCTGATGCTTTTATTAAAAGTGAAGGAAAGAATCTGAGTCAATTCTCCATCAAGAGAGAAAACAGTGTAAGTGGTAAGAACAAAATACCGAAGTATCTGGCTTTGAAATGCATCATATAATCTTTTTGGTAGCAGACATGTCTTCACTTAGGATGTCATGACTATTTGTATTTCTCAGTCACTGAACTGATTATCAACATATATAGCTTCCCAGCTCCAAATTCACCCTTTTTTGCTTGCTTTGGAAAAATGGATCTGATCCTTTTAAATCATTTTCCTTTGTCAAATGGCATGATGCTAAGCTTCAGTTAAAGGCACTGGAGAGCCACTGCAGGAAGTGAGAGTTTTGCTTGCTGGTTCTGGTGAAGAGACCTGCCTCCTGCCAGGCAGTCTTCTCCCCAGCACCAGGCTCCCACAGTACACAGCTGCAACCACACCCTGAAGTCTTCCCCAGAGCCTCCTTCAAGCACCTTCCCATGAATAGCTTTCTCAGGCATCTTAGAGCAGCAGTCCCCAACCTTTCTGGCACCAGGGACTGCTTTCATGGAAGACAATTTTTCCACAGACGGGAGTTGTGGGGATAGTTTCAGGGTGAAACTGTTCCATCTCAAATCATCAGGCATTAGCTTCTCAAAAGGAATGTGCAACCTAGATCCCTCACATGCCCGGTTCACAATAGCGTTCACGCTCCTATGAGAATCTAATGCCACCGCTGATCTGACAGGAGCTCAGGCGGGAAAGCTCGATCACATACCTCCGTGTGGCCCAGTCCTAAGGACATGGACTGGTGCCTTAGAAGACAGATTTCCAGCAAGTTCCACAATGTGGCTTTTCTGCCACGCAGTGAGCCATGGGTGTGTCCTAGTAAGTCAGCTCTGGGGTAGCAGATGCTCCATATATCTATTCCTGTATTTTTTAGAGTTTTCTTTACTTCTTACTGGCCAATCCCTCATTACTCTAATCTCCTGTTGTAGTTAACTCTTTATATTAAATTTTCTTTGTTCAAACTGCTCTGTGGTTTCTCTCTCCTGACTAGACCCAGATGGACACTAACAGTCACTAACGAATTTAGAGGAGGTATCTCCAAAACATGTTTGGATAGAGGAGCTTCAGGCTAGAATTAGAGTTCTTATTTTAAAGTAACCCAGGTTCAAACAAGAGCTAGCTGTACTTGTTTGCGTCTGTGGCATTAGATTCTCATAGGAGCGCAAACCCTATTGTGAACTGGGCATGTGAGGGATCTAGGTTGCACGTTCCTTGTGAAAATCTAATGCCTGACGATCTGAGGTGGAACAGTGACACCCTGAAACCATCCCCA
The DNA here is from genome assembly GCF_008728515.1 of Papio anubis. Classification (NCBI taxonomy): domain Eukaryota; kingdom Metazoa; phylum Chordata; class Mammalia; order Primates; family Cercopithecidae; genus Papio; species Papio anubis. The sequence goes on from NC_044993.1 coordinate 8,632,162, forward strand.
GAACTCCTGTTGCTGGAAAATTTGCATGTGTCTTGCAGACAGTACTAGGATCGGGGAAACTAGGCTATCAAGGAAAAGGTTACAAGAAGCCCCTTTTATTATTATTATTATTATTAAAGTTCTGGGTTACATGTGCAGAATGTGCAGTTTTGTTACATAGGTATACACGTGCCATGGTGGTTTGCTGAACCTATTAACCCGTCATCTACATTAGATATTTCTCCTGTTATCCTTCCCCTAGACCCCCACCCACAACAGGCCCTGGTGTGTGATGTTCCCCTCCCTATGTCCATGTGTTCTCATTGTTGAGCTCCCACTTATGAGTGAGAACATGTGTTGTTTGGTTTTCTGATCTTGTGATAGTTTGCTAAGAATGATGGTTTCCAGCTTCATCCATGTCCCTGCAAAAGACATGAACTCACCAATTTTTATGGCTGCATAGTATTCCATGGTGTATATGCGCCACATTTTCTTAGTGTATCACTGATGGACATTTAGTTAGTTCCAAGTCTTTGCTATTGTGAATACTGCCACACTAAACATATGTGTATATGTATCTTTATAGAATGATTTATAATCCTTCGTATATGCCCAGTAATGGGATTGCTGGGTCAAATGGTATTTCTAGTTCTAGATCCTCGAGGAATCACCACACTGTCTTCCACAATGGTTGAACTAATTTACACTCCCACCAACAGTGTACAAGTGTTCTTACTTTTCCACAACTTCTCCAGCATCTGTTGTTTCCTGACTTTTTAATGATTGCCATTCTAACTGGTGTGAGATGGTATCTCATTGGGGTTCTGATTTGCATTTCTCTAATGACCAGTGACAATGGGCGTTTTTTCATATGTCTGCTGGCTGCATGAATGTCTTCTTTTGAAAAGTGTCTGTTCATACCCTTTGCCCATTTTTTGATAGGGTTGTTTGCTTTTTTCTTGTAAATTTATTTAAGTTCTTTATAGATTCTGGATATTAGCCCCTTGTCTGATGGATACATTGCAAAAATTTTCTCCCATTCTGTAGGTTGCCTGTTCACTCTGATGATAGTTTATTTTGCAGTGCGGAATTTCTTTAATTAGATCCCATTTGTCAATTTTGGCTTTTGTTGCCATTGCTTTTGGTGTTTTAGACATGAAGTCTTTGCCCATGCCTATGTCCTGAATGGTACTGCCCAGGTTTTCTTCTAGGATTTTTATGGCCCTAGGTCTTACGTTTAAGTCTTCGATCCATCTTGAGTTGATCTGTGTATAAGATGTAAGGAGGTCCAGTTTCAGTTTTCTGCATATGGCTAGCCAGTTTTCCCAACACCACTTATTAAATAGGGAATCTGTTCCCTATTGCTTGTGTGTGTCAGGTTTGCCAAACATCAGATGGTGGTAGATGTGTGGTGTTATTTCTGAGGCCTCCGTTCTGTTCCATTGGTCTATGTATGTTTGGTACCAGTACCATGCTGTTTTGGTTACTGTAGCCTTGTGGTAAAGTTTGAAGTCAGGTAGCATGATGCCTCCTGACTTTGTTCTTTGTTCTTCTTGCCCAGGATTGTCTTGGCTATGCGGGCTCTTTTTTGGTTCCATATGAAGTTTAAAGTAGTTTTTCCCAATTCTGTGAAGAAAGTCAGTGGTAGCTTGATGGGGATAGCATTGAATCTATAAATTACTTTGGGCAGTAAGGCCATATTCACAATATTGATTCTTCCTATCCATAAGCATGGGATATTTTTCCATTGTTTGTGTCCTCTCTTATTTCCTTGAGCAGTGGTTTGTAGTTCTCCTTGAAGAGGTCCTTCACATCCCTTGTAAGTTGTATTCCTGTGTATTTTATTCTCTTAGTAGCAATTGTGAATGTGAGTTCACTCATGATTTGGCTGTTTGTCTGTTATTGGAATACAGGAATGCTTGTGATTTTTGTACATTGATTTTGTATCCTGAGACTTTGCTGGAGTTGCTTATCAGCTTAAGGAGATTCTGGGCTGAGATGATGGGGTTTTCTAAATACATAATCATGTCATCCACAAACAGAGACAATTTGACTTCCTCTCTTTCTATTTGAATACCCTTTATTGCTTTCTCTTGCCTGATAGCCCTGGCCAGAACTTCCAATACTACGTTGAAAAGGAGTGGTGACAGAGGGCATCCTTGTCTTGTGCCAGTTTTCAAAGGGAATACTTCCAATTTTTGCCCATTCAGGATGATATTGGCTCTGGGTTTGTCACGAATAGGTCTTACTATGTTGAGATACATTCCACTGATACCTAGTTTACTGAGAGTTTTTATCATGAAAGGCTGCTGAATTTTGTCGAAGGCCTTTTCTGCATCTATTGAGATAATCGTGGTTTTTGTTGCTGGTTCTGTTTATGTGATGGATTACATTTATTGATTTGCGTATGTTGAACCAGTCTTGCATCCCAGGGATGAAGCCAACTTGACTGTGGTGGATAAGCTTTTAGATGTGCTGTTGGATTTGGCTTGCCAGTATTTTATTGAGGATTTTCGCATTGATGAGGATTTTCACATCAGGGATATTGGCCTAAAATTATCTTTTTTTTTGTTGTGTTTCCACCAGGTTTTGGTATCAGGATGATGCTGGCTTCATAAAATGAGTTAGTGAGGATTCCCTCTTTTTCTATTGATGGGAATAATTTCAGAAGGAATGGTGCCCGCTCCTCTTTGCAGAACTCGGCTGTGAATCCGTCTGGTCCTGGACTTTTTTTTGGTTGGTAGGCTATTAATTATTGCCTCAATTTCAGAACCTGTTATTGGCCTATTCAGAGATTCAACTTCTCCCTGGTTTAGTTTTGGGAGGCTCTATGTGTCCAGGAATTTATCCATTTCTTCTAGATGTTCTAGTTTACTTGAGTAGAGGTGTTTATAGTATTCTCTGATGGTAGTTTGTATTTCTGTGGAATCGGTGGTGATAACCCCTTTATCATTTTTTACTACATCTATTTGATTCTTCTCTCTTTTCTTCTTTATTAGTCTTGTAAGCAGTCTATCCATTTTGTTGATCTTTTCAAAAAACCACTTCCTGGATTCACTGACTTTTTGAAGAGGTTTTTGTGTCTCCATCTCCTTCAGTTCTGCTCTGATCTTAGTTATTTCTTGTCTTCTGCTAGCTTTTAAATTTGTTTAATCTTGCTTCTCTAGTTCTTTTAATTGTGATGTTAGGGTGTTGATTTTAGATCTCTCCTGCTTTCTCTTGTAGGCATTTAGTGCTATAAATTTCCCTCTACACACTGCTTTAAATGTGTCCCAAAGATTCTGGTACATTGTGTGTTTGTTCTCATTGGTTTCAAAGAACATCTTTATTTCTGCCTTCATTTCGTTATTTACCCAGTAATCATTCAGGAGCAGGTTGTTCAGCTTCCACGTAGTTGTGCGATTTTAAGTAGGATTCTTAATCCTGAGTTCTAATTCGACTGCACTGTGGTCTGAGAGACAGTTTGTTGTGATTTCTGTTCTTTTACATTTGCTGAGAAGTGCTTTACTTCCAATTATGTGGTCAATTTTAGAATAAGTGCAATGTGGTGCTGAGAAGAATGTATATTCTGTTGATTTGGGGTGGAGAGTTCTGTAGATGTCTATTTGGTCCGCTTGGTCGAGAGCTGAGTTCAAGTCCTGCATAACCTTGTTAATTTCCTGTCTCATTGATCTGTCTAATATTGACAGTGGGGTGTTAAAGTCTCCCATTATTATTGTGTGGGAGTCTAACTCTCTTTGTAGGTCTCTAAGAACTTGCTTTATGAATCTGGGTGCTCCTGTATTGGGTGCATATATATTTAGGATAGTTAGCTCCTCTTGTTGAATCCCTTTACCATTATGTAATGGCCTTCCTTGCCTCTTTTGATCTTTGTTGGTTTAAAGTCTGTTTTATCAGAGACCAGGATTGCAACCGCTGCTTTTTTTTGCTTTCCATTTGCTTGGTAGATCTTCCTCCATCCCTTTACTTTGAGCCTATATGTGTCTTTGCACATGAGATGGGTCTCCCAAATACAGCACACTGATGGGTCTTGACTCTATCCAATTTGCCAGTCTGTGTCTTTTAATCGGGGTATTCAGCCCATTTACATTTAAGGTTAATATTGTTATGTGTGAATTTGATCCTGTCATTATGATGCTAGCTGGTTATCTCGCCTGTTAATTGATGCAGTTTCTTCATAGCATCAATGGTCTTTACAATTTGGCATGTTTTTGCAGTGGCTGGTACCAGTTGTTCCTATCCATGTTTAGTGCTTCCTTCAGGAGCTCTCGTAAGGCAGGCCTGGTGGTGACAAAATCTCTCAGCATTTGTTTGTCTGTAAAGGATTTTATTTCTCCTTCACTTACGAAGCTTAGTTTGGCTGGATATGAAATTCTGGGTTGAAAATTCCTTTCTTTAAGAATGTTGAATATTGGCCCCCACTCTCTTTTGGCTTGTAGGGTTTCTGCAGAGAGATCCACTGTTAGTCTGATGGGTTCCCTTTGTGGGTAACCCGACCTTTCTCTCTGGCTGCCCTTAATATTTTTTCCTTCATTTCAACCTTGGTGAATCTGACAATTATGGGTCTTGGGGTTGCTCTTCTCAAGAAGTATCTTTGTGGTGTTCTCTGTGTTTCCTGAATTTGAATGCTGGCCTGCCTTGCTAGGTTGGGGAAGTTCTCCTGGATAATATCCTGAAAAGTGTTTTCTAAGTTGGTTCCATTCTCCCCGTCACTTTCAGGTACACCAATCAAACACAGATTTGGTCTTTTCACCTAGTCCCATATTTCTTGGAGTTTTTGTTCATTTCCTTTTACTCTTTTTTTCTCTAATCTTGTCTTCTTGCTTTATTTCATTAATTTGATCTTTGATCACTGGATATCCTTTCTTCCGCTTGATCAAATCAGCTACTGAAGCTTGTGTATGCTTCACGAAGTTCTCATACTGTGGTTTTCAGCTCCATCAGGTCATTTAAGCTCTTCTCTACACTGGTCATTGTAGTTAGCCATTTGTCTAACCTCTTTTCAAGGTTTTTTGGTTCCTTGTGATGGGTTAGAACATGCTTCATTAGCTCGGAGAATTTTGTTGTTACTGACCTTCTGAAGCCTACTTCCATCAACTTGTCAAACTCATTCTCTGCCCAGGTTTGTTCCCTTGCTGGCGAGGAGTTGGGTTCCAAAGAATTTTCAGCCTTTCTGCTCTGGTTTCTCCCCATCTTTGTGGTTTTATCTACCTTTGGTCTTTGATGTTGGTGACCTACTAATGGGATTTTGGTTTGGATGTCCTTTTTGTTTATGTTGATGCTATTCCTTTCTGTTCATTAGTTTTCCTTCTAACAGAGAGGCCCCTCAGCTGCAGGTCTGTTGGAGTTTGCTGGAGTTCCACTCCAGACCCTATCACCAGTGGAGGCTGCAGAACAGCAAATATTGCTGCCTGATCCCTCCTCTGAAAGCTTCATCCCAGAGTGGCACCTGCCTGTATGAGATGTCTGTTGGACAAGGAGCCCTTTTATTGTTTTCTATTATTTTTATTTTTGACTCATGTGACTGGATGGGTTTTATTATTATTATTTTTTAAAGATTATTCTACTGTCATATGTTTCCACAATGAAAGAGGATCATTTTTAAAGAGTACAGATTTTGGCTGGGCACAGTGGCTCATGCCTGTAATCCCAGGACTTTGTAAGGCTGAGGTGAGAGGACTGCTTGAGCCCAGGAGTTCAAGACCATTCTGGGCAACATAGTGAGACCTCATCTCTATTTAAAACAACAACAACAACAACAACAACAAAAAACGAACAAATACAAAGAATACAGGTTTTTCTCAGCAGGTGGCAGAGGATACACAATGGCTAAGAGGACAGAAAAAGAGACTTTCTGAAATATAAGCATGGACCATTTCAGACTTCCATAAAATGTGATCCTTTCCAAAGCCCATGAAAAAATGAATTGCTGTACAAAGTCTTCAAACATCTGAAGGTTAAATAACAAAACTTTAATTATGGTTTAAATTAAGATACTTACATCTGCCCCTGACACTTTCCCATCATCCTATCCTGCCCTTAACGTCCCTCAATACCATTTCTGCCTGCCCAATTCCTACCCGTCTTTGAAAGATCGGTTCTAATGCCAGCTGTTCTACAGGTTTTTCCTAGATCATTCCATCATGCCACAGGCTGCACCTCCGCCCTTACCTCTTTGCAGGTAAAAATAAATTCCTGTTATAAATTTCCCCAGCACTTTATCAGTAACTTTATTATGACATATGGGATATCAAGTTCTGGCCTACATTATGGTATTTCTGTATTTCCTTTACTAAACCCCAAGTTCCTTAAGGCTGGAGCCCTCTTTATCACTGTATGCTTACAATCAGCCCAGCAGTTTACAAAGTGAAGATGATGTTCAATGATCACATGTACAATAAACTTGGAGCTGACAGTGGTCTTTAAACACTCAAGTCTTTAAATGTGGAGCGCTGTCACATATGACTTTTTCTGATGACCTCAGGTACAACAAAGCTGAACCAGACCAAAAATTAGGAAGAACTTTTAATAACTGTATCTGTACAACACTGAAAGGATTAAGGCCCAGTGCTTCTCAAACTTTGATGCTCATACAAATCAACAGGCAACTTGTCAAAACAAGGTTTTTCTGATTCAGAAGGTTGGCGATGTGGCCTGAGTGCCTGCCTTTGTAATGAGCTCTTGGGTGATGAGGATTCTGTCGGTCTTCAAACCACTCTTTGAGTAGCAAGGGGTTAATATGTGCTTCTCCAATTATCTGTGCTATGTTTTTTGTATTTCCAATTAATCCCAGATGAATATTTTGTAAAACATAATGACTTAATTCCTAGATAAATAAAATTCAACAGACATAAATTACTCTGTCAGACTGCTAACAGAGTCTCTAAACTCTTGTGCTTCTATGACCACGGGCAGGTAACAATTTGCAGACCATCACCAGCCTGCACATGACATCTTAGTAGCATCAGGCTGGATGATCATCTATCTGTCTGCCAAGAATGAAGTGAAAGTTGGAAATCAGGGCCTCTAAAAGCCCTTCCTTCCAGTCGTGGATTGTAAGAGTCACTCAAACCTACTGGGAAGCAGTCTTGCTCCACAGCCTTCTGCTATTCACAGCCATTTCTCTCCCGCATTTCTGGGACAGTCACCATTCCTTTCTAATTTTGTAACTACACAAACTTGTTCTTATTCTTACTGTCTTCACTTTTCCCCCAACTCCCCAACTTAAATCTCTATATACCTTTTGTTTTATTCCATTGTTTTGCATTTCTTTCCTTCCATATACCTTCATTTTTCTAATACCTACCAAAACATTTTCGCCTTAGATTTCCCTTTTTTATCTAGAATTTTCTCATCTTGCACTTTGTTTTTATCTCTGCCACATATAACTGAGAAGTCAATGAACTGTACTGAATGAGTAATGAATAATAATCATTTAAAAAGAGCTAAGCTAAAGGGTTAATAACTGATCATTTTTTCCTTGAGTGAGCCTACAAATCAACAGGCCTTTTCTACGTTCTCCGTCCCCACCTCAGAAGGCTACAGGATCACACATGTAAATTTGTTGGAAGTCTTAATATTCTTTTATTATTACATGATTTCAATTTACAAACTCTCCTAGAAAATGCAGCAACCTTAAAATACCACCTTGACAATTTTACAACACTCTTAAAAAAATTAGAAACAATTGAGAGTATTATAAAAATGGATCTCAGGTGTTCAAATACAAATACCATGCATGACACATTGTTCCCAGCTTTCCGTTTCTAGGGGAAGACATTTCCCCTCTCTGCCCTGTTGCTCAACTATAAACAGAAGAGATTAAGATGATTTGCAATCTTTTCCATCCCTGAACATTTCTTGACTGAGCTGCTGAAACGAGCTATATAGAATTACTGCAGAGACTCAGCCCCGAGACCTACCCTAGTAAGTCTTCGAGGCTTAACTCTGGCCAAATCAATCAGTACTCGAGGATTTATAATATACTTCTTGCACATCATGTGGTCCAAATTTATTTTTCTCCCAAGCACCCATCCTCTGGCCAAACTTTTAAAAAAAATTTTCTGTTCTATTACAGTAGAACAGAAAATAAAACAATATTCATTTTATTTTCTTGACAATATGGAAAAAAAGGACATAAGAAAAGTCACTGACTACCAGCTAAAAAAGAAGTTGGTATCCATGTTCCAGTGGATACCAAAAAAAAAAAATCCAAAGTTTTACATCCATGAAAGGGGTCTACAACTTGTAAGTAACTAAAATTGAACCAAAGTCATCCACTGGGTACATACAGTCCTCTTCTTGCTTCCAAACTGCTGGAAAAGTTCAATGTGTCTAAATGCCACAACAAACCACCCAGGTAATAGGCCTGGTCGTTGTCTTCTAAGAATCATTTTAGACGTGACTGAATGGGGTGTGACGTAACAGTGATAGAGAGTAAGTCTTCGTGACTTTTCTTCCCCTCTGATGTAAAAGCTTGTCTCCAATAGAAGCAAAGAAACATATTTAAATAGAAAACAAGAGAATGTAATGTTGAAGAAGTCAAGATTTGCAGAAATTTGCGGGTGATTCATGGGCATTACTCATACAATTTCAAATGAATCATGTCATCATGTCACCTTGGATTGTGTCGCTACCAGGAACGGACTCTGAGATATTTGAAGAGGGGCCTGTGTAGCTTCTTCCTGTACCCACTTACACCAAACTAATAATTCATATTCCCATGGGGAATTTGTTTCACAGATGCCTTCCAACTGCTTTTTTGTCTTCAGGAGCTCCTGAAAATAGACATTCAGGGAAGAGGATTTTTAGGGCAGTGAAACCACTCTGGGTGATACTGTAATAGTGGATCTGTGTCATGACACATTTGTCCAAACCCACAGAAGGCATACCACCAAGAGTGAACCCTGATGTCGACTACAATCTTTGAGTGACAACGATGTGCCAATGTAGGTTCAGGAATTGTAACAAATGTATACCACCCTCGTGTGGGATATTGATAATGGGGGAGGCTGTGCACGGGTAGGGATGGGGGTACATGGGATATATTTGTACCTTCCTCTCAGTTTTGCTGTGAACGTAAAGTTGCTCTGAAAAATAAAGCTTTTGGCATGGTGGCTCACACCTACCAATCCCAACACTTTTGGAGGTCAAGGTGGGAGAATTGCTTGAGCCCAGGAGTTTGAGACCAGCCTGGACAACAGCGTGAGACCTCCTCTCTACAAATAAAATAAAATAAAATAAATTAGCCAGTTGGGGTGGTGTGCACATCTGTGGTCCAAGCTACTTAAGAGGCTGAGGTAGGAGGATCACTTGAGCCCAGGAGGTCGACGCTGCAGTGAGCTGTGATCATGCCACTGCACTTCAGCCTGGGCAACAGAGTGAGACCCTATCTCAAAATAAATAAATACATAAAAATAAAAAATAAAAGGATCTTTTTAGTACCCATTCAACTTAAACGAAATATCAATTTGCAGTTAATGTTTCCATTAACAGATGGCCTTGTCTCACACAAGCCTTTACAGCCCACTTTTGTGGGTGGGAAAACATCAACCCCTCTATCTCACAGTTCCTGCCATCCAAGAATTCCATCTACATGGAAAAAGAGCATTTCCACAGATGTCTGAGACACAACCAGAGGTCTCAGAGGGAAACCCAAGGAAGCCCCTCATCAGGCAGTGGGGTGTGGACTGGGTGTCAGGGGCCTAGAGGTGAGCTGCCCTCTGTACAGCTCCATGAGCTACGCAGGCTAATACCAAGGTGCTCTCCCCACTGGACAAAGCCACGTTAGTGGAGTGCTGAGGGGAGGAGAGAGCAACAACACACAGGATGGTCTTGGTGACCTGCCTGGGAACCGCCATCAGCCTCACACTGGAGCACTGAGAGCAAAGGGGATAAGGCAGGGGAAGGGGAGGAAATGCAGGGACCTGCAGGGGGCACCTCCTCTCACTGAGCTCAGAGCTGGACTCTTTACTATTTCCTTTCATTTTCCTCTATTCATTTCTCTCTGCCACCAATTCTTTTTACCTAGATTATGGTTTTTACTCACCATAAACACTTTTTCCCTCATACAGATCTTAGAATCATTTGAATGGACTTTTTTTTTTTTTGAGACAGAGTCTCATTCTGTTGCCCAGGCTGGAGTGCAATGGCGTGATTTTGGCTCACTGCAACCTCTGTCTCCCGGGTTCAAGCGATTCTCCTGCCTCAGCCTCATGAGTAGCTGGGATTGCAAGTGTGCACCACCGCACCCAGCTAATTTTTGTATTTTTAGTAGAGAGGGGATTTCACCATGTTGGGCAGGCTCATCTCGAACTCTTGACCTCAAGTGATCCGCCCACCTGGGTCTCCCAAAGGGCTGGGATTACAGGGGTGAACTACCATGCCCGGCCACGTATTTTTAGTAGACACAAGATTTCACCATGTTGTCCAGGCTGGTCTTGAACTCCTGACCTCAGGTGATCTGCCCGACTCAGCCTCCGAAAGTGCTGGGATTACAGGCGTGAGCCACTGTGCCCGGCCATTTGAATGGATTTTAAGAGTAGTTCCCCAGTCTGCCTTCTCAGAATGTTCAGGAGAGCTTTATAAAAAAACAGATTCCTAGGCTCCAAACTAGGCCAATCAAATCCAGTCCAAGCATGTGCATGTTAAAAAAGTTCCCAGCTTGTCCTGACCTCCTCCATGCCTGGAACACCATCCCTCCACCCACCACCACCACCACCCCATAGTCACACAGTTTAATCCTTCCCTGGATCCAGGTCTCTGCTCCAATAATACCTCCAAAGAGCAGCCAAGGTACCCGCCATGTCTAAAACAACAAGCTTCCAACCCCCTTCCCTTGCTTTATTTTTCCATAGAATTTATCACCATCTAGTATGATGCATTTGTTTAATGTCAATATCCATGAAAATAGGGACTTTGTTTTGTTTCCTGCTCTATCCCCATACCAAATAAAATGGTACTGAACGGGCACTTGATAAATATGAATTGACTTGATAAGTGAGCACAGAGCCAGCTTAAAGAACCAGTAGATTTTAATATCGTGATGTTGGTGACTATTCTCATGTGGTTCTGTAGTCAAATGGCCACACTATTTAGAATGGCATCATGAACTGGCTGAGCGGTTGTGAGCTTTTCCACACTCCATCCCGCTGCTTTGTCCTCCATGAGAAGGGGATTCTTTCTCTCCATATCAACCCAGGGTGTGCTGGACAGTCAGCAGTTCAATTCAATGCTCAAATGTTCCACTATCCACAGCTGCCTGAATGTCCCCAGCGCAATAATCCGAATGGGAACTGGACTCTAGGGCTGGCTACAGGAGGAGGCTTTCATTTGGGAATAAAATAGTCGTACATCATCTCAGCCCGCTTCTCTGCTCTCTACTCAACATCACACATGCCCTGTCTGGGAAGATTCGGAGATGCAATGTAGTGAAAAGTCAGGAAAGGTTTCAGGAAAATCAAGGGTTTACTGTCCAGGTATCTTCATCCCACCAACCAACAACACAGTAACGAAGGTGACGGAGACCCACCTTCACAAGGGAGGTGCAGAAGCAACTCCCAGGAGGCCACAGCCACAGTCCTATCCTTCCCCAACAGCCTCCCTTCCCCCAACTATATAACACAGGCAGATCCACAGAAACCTTTCCATTCTCCTCTTGATATCACATCATCCACTCTGAAGAGGAAATATAATGTAGCATTTTGTATTTAGCTTTGCTCTGCGTAACCATGTCCAATTACATCTGTATCTGGAAGAAATATGAGAATAGCAATTATGTATCTTTGAGAGTCATGTGATTTGAAGAAAGGAGAAATTTATCTCAAGGAAGGTTATGTTTTCAGAAAAGAGAACATGGTAAGTGTGACTTACAAATGAAATGGGAAGACAGTGCAATGAAACTTTTGCAGAGTGTGCATGTGTTTGGGGGACAGGAAGCAGGAAGACAGCAGTCACAGAGCACCCCGGGACTGTAGACGTGCACAACTATAAGTCACAACTGGACCAGGGAGGAACGCAGCCACCCCTAGAGGGAGAGCTACAAAGTGTAACCAAACCAGTGAAAACTGGATTGGTGGATAGGTGGTTTGTTTTGTGTAGCTAGCCTCCTCACTGCACCAGGTGAGATATTAGGTACTAAGTATGGATTCGGAAATAAGATCTCAACTAGTTGGTAGTCTCCGCCCTTGAAGAGCTGACAAACTTTTACTTCTAACCATAGACTTAATGTCAACGAAATGAAATGCTATGAATCATTTCTGGTTTGGATTTTAATCCAGTCATGTAAGCCTCTAGCATTATGTTTCATGATATAAAGTATCCACTGTGTTCCATAAATCCTTTTCCCCCCAGGCTGCTCATAGCCTATTCTTCCCCAGTTGTCCCTAATTAGTAAATGGTACTATTTTCTACCCACCTGCTTAAGTCTAAAATTTCAGAGTCCACCTATTAAATACAGAAGGAATGACTGAGTTATAAAATAAAAGTGGATACTAAAACTGGTGAATGCAGGTTGGTGAAGAATGGGATATTTACATAATCTCAAAGTGTTGCTCCCACAAATTATTAATTATAAAAAGAAAAATAGATTAATCTAGTGGAGTACTTTTTTTTGGCGGGGCGGGGGGGGATGGAGTCTTGCTCTGTTGCCCAGGCTGGAGCGGAGCGGAGTGGAGTGGAGTGTGATCTCGGCTCACTGCAATCTCCGCCTCTTGGGTTCAAGCGATTCTCCTACCTCAGCCTCCCAAGTAGCTGGGACTACAGGCACATGCCACCATGCCCGGCTTATTTTTTTTGTATTTTTGGTAGAGATGGGGTTTCACCGTGTTAGCCAGGATGATCTCGATCTTCTGACCTTGTGATCCGCCTGCCTCGGCCTCCCAAAGTGCTGGGATTAAGCCACTGCGCTTGGCCCTAAACCTAGAGGATACCTCTTAAATCACGTGATCAAACTGAACAATACCCATGTTGGGACAAACGAACATCACGGGTCTCCTGATACGATGCACCGAAGAGGACATGGTATCAATTTCGTGGCGTTCTTGCCAAAAATGCACCCCTCCCACCCAACTTAATCATAAGAAACCAAGCAAACCCAAGACAAAGGATATTCTATAAAAAAACTGACCAGTACCCACCAGAAGAGCTATGGTCATGAAAGACAAGGAAAGACTGAGGAACCACCACAGATTGGAGACCAAGGAGACAAGACATTTGTAAGCACTGTGGAGCAGGCGTGTGCTATGTACAAGAGAGGGCAGAATCAGCTCTCGGGAGAGTGGTCACAGGAGGCTTCACAGAGATGGCACCCAACTCGGGTTGGCTGAGCACTTGCAGGCATACTTGGAGGGAAAGCAAGTACACCAAGGAAGGGGGACAGCAAAATCATTAGAGTAAAAGACTACATCCCAGGTGTGAAAGTTGATCATACAAACTGGGCCATTCTAGTCACACCCAATTAAATCTGAGTCAAGGACCAGGGTAAAAAGCATTTAGGGCACATAGCTCCTGCTCCAGGAACTAACTTTTCCACAAGACCAGCTGCTGAAACAGCCTGCTGCAACCCCACAGCCAGTCTGACCTGGTAGCTTGCTGAAATGACTTGCCATGTCTCCAACTGGTTTATCCACCACTGTTGCTTCCCAGTTCCTGAAAGCTTCTCTAGAGTTCATGAGTTTTCTTTATCTTTTTCTTTTGTCTTTTTTTTTTTTTTTGAGACAGATTTTCACTCTCGTTGCCCAGACTGAAGTGCAATGGCATGATCTTGGCTCACAGCAACCTCCGCCTCCCAGGTTCAAGAGATTCTTCTGCCTCAACCTTCCGAGTAGCTGAGATTACACGCATGTGCCACCATGCCCGGCTAATTTTGTATTTTTAGTAGAGACAGGTTCCTCCATGTTGGTCAGGCTGGTCTCAAACTCCCGCCCTCAGGTGATCCACCCACCTTGACCTCCCAAAGTGCTCGGATTATAGGCATGAGCCACCGCGCCCAGCCTTCCAAGAGTTTTCTTTCAGAATATGTCCCAGTCTTCTCTTTGTTCTTCTGACATATTGAAGACCACCCAGTCTGGGCATATGTCCCAAAATGTAATTGTTGCTTCCCAAATAAACCGTTTTAAATTTAGAGATTTGCTCTATATTGTATACGACTTCAACAAAGGAATGAGAGAATGCAAGGAATTTGGCAAAGCTAGAGAGCGGAATGCAGCCATGTGTATGAGGGGACAGGGTGGGATATGGGGAAGAGCTGTTCCTGAAGGACTTCCCACAAACAAACTTGGACTTCGCCTTGAGGGAAATGGAGCCGCTCCTTCAGAATCTGGTTTTCTTTTTTTCACCTATTGATTTTGAAAAAATTTTAGATTCTAAAAAAAGTTTTAAAAAATTGTACTGAGTTCCTTCGCACCCTACAATTATCCAAACTCAGAAATAAATATTGTTACAGAACTACTAATTACACTATATGCTTTATTCGAGTATCACCACTTTCTCCCCTGCAGTGTCCTTTCTCTGTTCTGGGATCCAATCTAGTCCCAACCTGCAGTTAGCTGTCATGTCTCTAATTGGTGACAGTTTGTCCTTCCTTCCTTGTCTTTGATGACCTTAACACTTCGATGTGCACTGGTCAATTACTTCGCAACTCGTTCCTCAACTGGGATTTGTCTTTCTTCTTTTTTGGAGACATGGTCTCTGTTGCCCAGGGTAGAGTGCAGTGATACGAGCACAGCTCACTGCAGCCTCAAACTTCCAGGCTCAAGTGCTCCTCCTCCCTCAGCCTTCTGAGTAGCTGGGACTACAGGTATGCGCCACCATGCCTGACTAATTTTTAAAGTTTTTGTAAAGATGGGGTCTTGCTATGTTACCCAGGTTGGTCTAGACTCCTGGGCTTCAGCAACCCTCCTGCTTCAGCCTCATACCTGCCAGGATTACAGGCTTGAGCCACCATGCTTGTTCTGTTTAACTTCTCATAATTCCACTGAGGTTATGCATTTTTAGCAGACACACTACAAAAATGACCTTGTATCCTTGTCTGTATCATATCAGGGAGAACATGATATTGCTATGTCTTGTTACTAGTGATGTTGAACTTTGTCACTTGGTTAAAGTGGTGCCTGTCGGGTTTCTCCACTGTTAAGTTACAATTTTTCCCTTTGTAATAAGTATACACAAGGAGATAATTTGAGAATATATAAATATCTTTTTCTCCTCAAAATCTCACCCTTTTTGTAGCCATCAGTAGATCTTGTCTGCTACAATAACTGTGGTATTTCAATGATGATTTCTATCCTCTATTCCTTCTACATATACACATTGAAATTCTTTTATAAGAAAGACCCATCTCCTCTCCTCCATTTATTAGTTTATTCATCCATTTATTCATTTATCCATGCACAGGCACATGGGTGTTTATCTTATTCTCTGGAGTAGAATGCAATGTTATATTGTTATTTATTTTCTTGCTCACATTGCTGAAGCACTGGCCTCCGGGAGTCCCTTCCGGGTGGCTCCTGTGCCCTGCACAAAGCCTCTGTCTTCTGAGTTCCTCAGTGCTTTCTGGCACAAAATGCTCCAGCCTCTTTGTGTCTTTTTCCTGCCCCAGCACTGAATCAGCCACGTCTCTGGAGATTAGAGTTTTAAACATTATCCAATTACATTCTAGAAACACCACTCTGGCGGCAGCAGTGTGGAGACTGATGGGGGCTGAGCAGGGAGGCAGACGGACCAGTGAGAGGTCCTGCCACAAGTCAGAACTGATGGAAGCTGGCACTTGAGCATGGGCAGGGCCAGTGGCAATGGTGAAGAGGAGACAGATTCCAGAGATGTGAGAGGTAGAAACGAGAGGCATGGGCATCAATTAGATGCTGAGAGTGAGGGAGGTGGTGGTATCTCTATTGCCTCCTAGATTTCTCCTGGGGAGTCTGGTAGTATATTAACCCACGAAGTCAATGGAGGACAGCCCACTGGCGGGGGAAGGGAGCTAGGCTGACTGGGTTTAAGGTGGCCATGTAGCGGGCTTGGTATCAGCGGGTGTGGGGCTCAGGAGAGAGGTCAAGGCAGTAGCATCTCTGGGGTGGATGAGATCACCATGGGAGAGTGCAGGGTGAGGATGGAATCTTATGCCTAATCAAGGAATAGGAACAGATGAGGAGGAGAGCTAGAAAAGCAAGCTGTGGGCAACATGGGACAAAAGGTGCCATAGAAGCCTTGAGAGACTGAGTATCAACAAAATGTATTAACAAAAAGATCTAACAGTGATAAATACAGCAGACAGGTCAAGATAAACACGTTTTCACTTGATTTGGCAATTATACATAGCAATTTTTTAAAGAATAGTTTTAATGGAGTCGTAAGACAAAAGCCTAACTGCAGATTGAACAAAAACCAGGAACCGAGACTGTGCACAAGATAGAGATATTATTCTTTCAAGAAGCCTGGTTGCAAGGTCAGGGAAATTATGCACTTGTTAGAAGAGGATGTTTGCTTTTTTCTTTTTTTTCTAATATAAGTAGAGAGTTTATCTGGCCACATTTGAGGACTGCAACCCAGGAACACCGATTCCAGTTGCCCTGAATGAATCTATGCTTCCTCTGTTTGCTTTTAACAGATGCGTTTGTTCAACATTTGCACATCTCCTACATGCCAGGCATTGGGAAAGATGAGCAGACTTTTCTGCTGGGGCAAAGAATCCAGGAGAGAAGGAAAAAATATAGAGGAGAAGGAAGAGAATAAACAACAGGAGAAAAAGGGTGGAGGAAGAGGAGATGAGAGAGTCAGGGAGGATAGGCCTTGACTATCAATCTTTGCTCTACAGAAGACTGGCATATAAATCATCATTAGGTCTAATTAGCGTTTTAAACATGATCTTCAGAGTTACAAGATTTTATGCCCAGATTTTAAAAAATCTAATACTGCAGATGAAAGGGTGACAAATTATAACCTGCTGCCTGTTTAGCCATGGAGATAGAAACGGTTGTTATATTTTTAAAAGGCTGTTAAAACAAAAACAAAGAAGAATATGTGACCAAGACCACGGGGCTTGCAAAGCACAAAATTATTTCTGACCCTTCAGAGAAAAAGTCTGCCAATCCCCGCTCTGAATGTTTTTACAATAGCAAACACACAACATTTAAAAATCCAGTCTAACAGATATGTGAAATAACAATTTTTGAGAAATCATTTCCAAAAGTGATGAAGTAATGCTGATAGATCTTAAAAAATGGTGACAGATCTAAAAAAAAAAAAACATAAGTAAGACACACACTGCTAGGGTCTTTATATGATAAGACAGTTTTCCGGGACAGTAACCTGGCTTCATGTAACAAACAACAAATCTGTTTCTACCTTCAGACCTGGGATATAGTCTCCAAAGTAGGTTTACCTGTACTCACAAAAAAATACAAAAAGAACCCAAACTCTTTTTCTGATTTGTTTATGGTGGCATGATTCAGAAGGAAAAAACCCTACAAATTAAATGGCAAATGGAATGATATTTCTGAAGCATATAATATGAAATAGTAATATGACATAATAACAGCTATTAAAAATGACAACTATGGGCATTACACTGAGATACGAGAGAGATGTAAAATGAATTCAAGTAAAAAGATGAACCGTAAATAATATGTAAATACAGATTTCAACTACTTCAACTGTAACTATACATTAAGTACACTGTTCAGAAATTGAGGGCAACATAAACTAAGCTCCAGTGTAATTTCCCTTTTGTGTGTATAAAATAGATTTTTAAAATGTAAATCCAGTTCATGTAATTTTGAAAGTGAAGCAGTCAATAAAATTTTTCTCTTATAAGACAAGTTTTGAAAATGCATGTTAAAATTTTAAGAGTTCAAAGACGATTAAAATGATGATGCAGCAACTTGTGAAGCCAAGAAATTCTGCTTGAATGAAACAAGCCTGGTTCCTTGTTCTGGTCACACCCTGACCTTTTGGAAAGGTACATAAAAGAAAGGCATTCATGCCACAACCTGTCAAACAGTTCTAGATTTTCTACTTTGGTGTTCTATTTCAGAGGCTATTCAGAGGCTCTTTCTACCTAACCTTAAGACCCCATGCAAATGAGCATCTCAAGAACAAGCCCCTTCACTCTGGGGGGTACTCTTATAAGTCTCCCCTATCTAATTAAAAACAGGCTCATCTTTTTTTTTTTTTTTTTGCTACAGTACACAAGCAGCACTTTAGATACCATAGGAGCTCCATATTTCAGAAGTGAGTTCACGTTTCTACTCACTTTCCATTTTCTCTTGCCCAATGTAGAGAGTTACAAGGAAGATAAAATGTTGTGCCTTTTCGAAGAAAGTAGACCTCCTAAATGAATCCAAAAGGAAGGCAGGAATTCATGTGAATTTATCATTGTCTTTGTACTCGTCCTTTTTGTGTAGTTCAAACCGAGGCATTAAGTGAGTGTTAAGAGACTGCCTCCTTTTTCCTTTTTTAGAAAGCAGATAGTGGGTGTAGGGGAAACAAAAACTACAGCCCCCAACACACCCCTCCAGTTCCCTTTAATAAAAGAGAGGCAGCTCCAGGATGAACTTCCCGTTAGCATCTTTAAGCTCTGTCTGAAAACCACCTTTTTGCTTCTGGCGCCTCCTTAATTTATAATCCACTGCTATAACTTCTCCAAACAACTTGAAGCTGAAAATGCCTTCCAAAATGTTGTCAAGGAAATGAATGCTTCTCAATTAATTCTTTAGTCATGTTGAGACAAAACGCTCTCTCATCGGAGCTACTCTTTCTGAATAAAGAATTCGGTCTCTTCTTCTCTCAGCTTTCTTGGCATCAGAAATTGAAATCGTGGGCGCTGACCATGCCATCTAAAACAGTCCAAAATTAAGACTCTAAACTCTGTTGTAAAATGGTTTATTCTGTCCCTTTGCCCTACCCCACAAACGTATTCAGCTACATACTAAAATGTTATGGCAGAAAGTTCAACCTTACTTGGAAGTAGTATATTCAGCATCCTGAACTCTGACCTTTTACTTTTTTCGGCAGGACAGTCATGCACCATGTAATGACGTTTCAGTCCCTGATGGATAGCATATACAACAGTGGACCCGTAAGATTATCGTGCCGTATTTTTACTGTGGTTTTTCTATGTTTAGATACACAAAATATACTTACTGCTGTGTTAAAACTGCCTACAGTGTTCAGTACAGTCATATGCTGTATAGGTCTGTGGCCTGGGAGCAACAGACTACACCAGATAGTCCAGGCATGTAGTAGGCTATGCCCTCTAGGTTTGTACACTCTGTGATGTTCGAACAGTGACAAAATTGCCCCATGATGTATTTCTCAGAATGTATTGGTGCCATTAAGCAATGCTGACTGTACATACATATCACAGACAACTCAATTATCTTTTTTTTTTTTTTGAGATGGAGTTTCACTCTTGTTGCCCAGGCTAGAATGCAACAGTGCGATCTCGGCTCACTGCAACCTCCGCCTCCCGGGTTCAAACACTTCTCCTGCCTCAGCCTCCCGAGTAGCTGGGATTACATGCATGTGCCACCACGCCCGGCTAATTTCTTTTTTGTATTTTTAGTAGAGACGGTGTTTCTCCATGTTGGTCAGGCTGGTCTCGAACTCCTGACCTCAGGTGATCTGCCCGCCTTGGCCTCCCAAAGTGCTGGGATTATAGGCGTGAGCCACGGCGACCGGCCAACTCAATTATCTTACATATGAAAGTTCTGCTTACGGACTGTGCCCCAGGCCCTGGACATAAAAGATGATGGGCTTGAAAATTACCCAGTCCATATGTCTACTGGTTTTCCACACTAAATGAAAGGCGATGATGCATGCCTTGCTGGAGGCACACACCATGAACTAAAGGAGCCTGCTGGAGGGAGTGATTATTTGGCAGAGTTGGAAAAATCTTACAGAGAAAGAGATACTTGAACTGGGCCTTGAAGGATGAATATGAAATTATCTGCCAAGCAAGAGAAGGAAGTCAAGGAAGGCAGAGAGACAAGACACACATGCAGAAAGCAAAACACATTCACAGACAGGTGAAGTACTCTGCAGAGCTGTCAAGGACTAGAAGAATATAATTAAGGTGTTTAAACAGCAATGTTAACTCAAATTCAACACATCTAAGACAGACTGTTATCTCTGCGACTTTCCCTAGGCAGCCAGGCTCAAAACCTGTTGTCTCTTTTTTCTTCATTCTTAGTTCTCATGTTCAATTAGCATTCAGTTGATTTCCTCCCTAATTCTGGAGACCCACTGCCACCTTGGTGCCTAGGACACTGTCCCAGTGTGCTGCTCTCAATCGGTCTAGTAGCTCCATGTTCATCCCTTCCTGGTCCTGTAGATACACAGCAACTAAATACCTTCTTAAAGTAGGGCTTCAGCATAGTACTAGTCTTTCATGATCACCAACTGATGATAAAGTAAAAATCTAAACCAATAACCCAGTATGCTAGAATATGTCTTACCTTCCTCCCAGCCACTGTTTCTATTCACTACCCTGAACATGTGCCTGATGTTCCTACATTTATCCTTTGTTCTGCCTCAATGGCCCTGCTGTCCCCTTTCACCCACCCTACTCCTACTCATCCTCTCCAAGGCTGTGTTCAAACACCATTTCCTCCATATGTGATCGTCCAAGTAGTTCTTCCCTTCACAATTCCTACAGCTAGAAGTATCTGTATAATTAAAATAGCTTTTGTTCTATACTCTGTTTTTTCACAACTAAGCTGTAAAACTTGAGAGCAGACTCTGTATTTCACTAATCTTTCTACACTGTCCTGACTTTAATGCCCACAGTAAGTGTGATGAACATCATCTGTTGGTGACGATGAAGAAGGCGACAGCATGCCTGGGAGCCATCCTTGGCTGTGAGCCATCCCTGGTCTGCCCTTTTCCTCACCAACATGTCTTGGTGCCAAATGTCTGTAATCCAGCTGCTGTGTCCACCTCCACTGCCAAACCCTGGCCCAGGCCATCCCACTTTCCATCTGAACAACTGCAGTGCCCGCTGAAATGGCCACTGATTCCACTCTTGGCTTTTATAGAGCACACCCAGCAGCAATACATTGGAGTGACTTTAAAACAATGTACAAACAAGATGCTATATTCCTCTTTTAGAATACATCACTGCCCATCCATAGCCCCTGGATTTAGAAAAAGCCTAAATTCTCTATCAGACTCAACTATGCCATAAATTGCATTTTTGTCCCTTTCTCACACCCCACCACCTCCCCAGCCAGCTCCACATGGCAGCAGAAGTTTCATCTTCTTTGGAAGCAGTCTAAATGCCAGCTCTAACTCAGGGACCAAAGGCCTTCCCAGCCTCTCATCTGTGTCGATGCCATCCCACCCTTTCCTCACCACTCCCAGGTATGTGATGCTCTGTTCCCAGAGAGGCCTGACCTGGTCCTGGTGCCACCCCTGGTCCTGGTGCCTCCCCCTGCTCTTCTCGTGCCTAGGCCTCTTCCTTCCTCAGATCTCAGCTTCAATGGCACCACCTCGGAGCAGGGATCCCGTCACCCAGGCCACAGGGGCAGCCATGCCCATCCTCTGTGGACTTCCTTCAGTGCACTCATATGGCTTTGTAATTAGATCTCTTTACCACTCACCTTCCCAGGTAGCCCCCATGGATGCTGGCACCCCATCTAGAAAGGTCAATGAACAAACGAGCATATTAGAGAGGCTTAGCCAAGAACTGATGTTCTCTACTTAAAGAAAGTCGTTTCTGTAAATGTGATTAATTGCGGTAACTACTATAATAGTAAATGGTCAAATCAGCCAATTAAATTCTTTTAGGGCAGACTATCAGAAGTGTCTACTCTGATAAACACAGCAAATCTATTCTCTGCTCATTTTTGAGATTCTGAAACTACCCATAACACAGGGATGTTCTAAAAAAAAATAAGTGAAATCGAACATAATCTTTAAATCTTTAGTTTTATGTTTATTTCCTTCTCCGGCCCCACAGAGATAGAAAAATAAATAGACTGACATAGGTCTCCACATACTGTGTTAGTTTTGATACTCTTTGTGGGAGATCACTGAATACATGCTCCAGTGGCAGGTAGTACAAGAGGATGGAATCCCGGAAGGTGCAATCCTCTGTAAGTGACTGAAATGGAGGCTCCAGGAGGGCAGTGGCCTTGCCAGTTGGTTGCTGCTATCTTGCTAGTACACAGCCACTGCTGAGATGTCTCCAGTTATCTCCTCTGCATGTGTTGAATGACTACACCTGTAATCAACTCCCTAAACAACACCCTAATTATATATAAGGCCCCTTTACTGTGAAGAAACAATGCACAGTATATCTCAGTAACCTTAGACAATGCTAATTCTTGAACTGTAATCTACTGTTGGTAAACACATCCCCACAGCATATGGGTTAAGGCACTGATGACATTTCTTAAGGATGTCCCAAGACCTGTGATGACGGTGAATATTTTCATAACACCTTTTCTAATCACTATGAAAGGAAATGGTAACTTATTTTGCTCACGCCCCCCACTCAGCGGGTGATAAAAATGAGATGTCCATTCCTTTCCTACCAACAGCTGGGGTTACAATTTTTAGGCGGGAAATAAAGTTGATAGCTTTGATAGCACAAGACAGTAGCTGTTAAGGAGCCCAAGCAGGAGAACAAACCAACCCACCAAAAATCCCGAGAGAAGTCTCTCATCTGTTATAGTAAGTGTCAAATCCCTGTACCAACTTTCATGTAAGGAAGAGAAGCTAGAAGTTGTGGGAAACTATTCCCTTGACTAACCAAATGGAAGACTATATAATTAGCCAATGGGTCCTGCTGGCTTCCAGCTCCATCACTGAAGTAGACTGGGCGCTGTGGCATGGAGAGGAGAATGGCAAACACGAATATCAGGGGCCTTTCTAAGGATTTTCATTGTCCTTCAAAATCCCACTGTCCTTACACTTCTGGCTTCACTTCTAGCAAATGTTCTCTGTGGGTTAGAAGACTCATATCAAACTTACAGCCTAAATGTGAGGTTTCAGTATGAAGTGTCTTACAATTCAGGGACTGATCAATATAAACAATTTAAGTAACAAAAGTGCAAATATTTTGAGCTCAGTAATTAAACAATTTAATATTATTCAGAGGCGTAGGCAGTTGTTACTGATGAATGCTAATATGACCATAAAACTACGTTTCAAAATATATCTACTCATATTAATATGTTACCATAAAAATCACAAGCATCAAATGGTCTTTAAAATTGTTCTTAAAAACAGAAACACTTTGTAGTTGAGAGAACCACAAAATATCTACGAGCAAAAATATACATTTAAGTTTCTATAAAAACTCAACTTCAAAAAAACCCCAAAGATATTTAATTGGTCTATATTCCATTATTCAACAGTCACCTTTTAAAAACTAGTCCTCCCAAATGTCCATCAGTGACAGATTGGATTAAGAAAATGTGGCACATATACACCATGGAATACTATGCAGCCATAAAAAAGGATGAGTTTGTGTCCTTTGTAGGGACATGGATGCAGCTGGAAACCATCATTCTTAGCAAACTATCACAAGAACAGAAAACCAAACACCACATGTTCTTACTCATAGGTGGGAACTGAACAATGAGATCACTTGGACTCAGGAAGGGGAACATCACACACCGGGGCCTATCATGGGGAGGGGGGAGGGGGGAGGGATTGCATTGGGAGTTATACCTGATGTAAATGACGAGTTGATGGGTGCAGCAGACCAACATGGCACAAGTATACATATGTAACAAACCTGCACGTTATGCACATGTACCCTACAACTTAAAGTATAATAATAATAAATAAATTAAAAAAAATAAAATAAAAAAAATAAAGATGAAAAAAATAAATAAAAAAAATAAAAAAAAATAAAAACTAGTCCTCCCATCTTCCATTTATGATATGCATTGGCATATCTAGGGCTTTACTGGCAGAAAGCCCTCTAGGCTTTACTCTACTGAAATGGAGGGCAGTGGCCTTGCCAGTTGGTTGCCATCATCTTGCTGGTACCTACCCGCTGCTGAGATGTCTTATCTCCTGTGTATGTGGTGAACACTGGAGATAACTAACAAAACATTTCGCCAATATCTTATTTTCCCTGAGTATCCCATTTTTCTAATTTATTTGAACAGAGGAAAAGTCCAAATCCCTTCACTATAATAGCAAATGGCAAAGCACTACGTATTTCTATTTCGCAGTATTTCTGTAACAATTTTATGAGAAATTAGGGCATTCACCATTTATTCCCAGAGAGAAATGGATGCAGCAAACATCTGACCATCATTCTATGGCTAAGTCACTCTTTGGCCCTAAGTACTTAGGAAGATGATTTAACTCTGCTTTTCCGAGCACCAGGATCAGGAACTCTGGCAGAGTGTCCAGGCATCTAGATGCACATAGAATCTTTATGCTCCACAGAGCCAGAGCTGCCACCTTTACCTGAGCCTTTGATTTTCTTCCTTCTTTGGATTCATTGTGGCTTAGGAGGCAGAGGACCCACGGGAAGCACTCAAATGCAAGGTCGCAACCATAGTCTGCCACTTGTCACACCCCACACCCCCGCATCTCCACCCTTAACCCAGAATTCAAACTCACAAATCATTCATTTATATTACAGCTTTAGTACACAAAATGATAGTCTTGTATCTTTCAGAAGGATGATGCAACCCTGTGAAGAACTTACTGCATGGCACTCATAGGCCAAAGGAACCCTTATTTGTCCTAATTATGTTTTCTTTACAAATTATAAATAGATTTTAAGTCCCACTTTGATATCATAAGAACTCGTTAACACTTTAAACAATGGATAAGGCGGTTTTATAAACTGGATGCTTAGTCTATATCATCCAAATATAAATCCTAAGGAACCAGAATTTCTATGTGGAAGAGCATTTTACTTCAATCCTAAATTATATAACAAAAACTAATTTAAGAACATTGAAGGAGACGTCACAGGAGAAAATGCAAACTATAATAAGAGGCAGAAGTAAAAACAGTATAGGTAAACGAGTGAGGACTTATCCACTAGAGAAATTAACCAGAGCTAGGTTTTACTTCTATTACATTACTATTACTCACAGTAACAATCCTCGGGAAAGTTCTATGATAAATCTGAACACCCCACACTTCCCTTTATGCTAGAGTCATTAGTCTAACAAGAATTTTATTGATTTGTTTCATCATTTGAAACCTTCCAAAAACCTCCCAGAATTAGAACATCTACTACTACCAATAGTGACAACCACTGTGTTATATAAAATAAACAAACA
Source organism: Papio anubis (assembly GCF_008728515.1). NCBI lineage: Eukaryota > Metazoa > Chordata > Mammalia > Primates > Cercopithecidae > Papio > Papio anubis. The sequence continues at coordinate 8,657,394 of NC_044993.1, forward strand.
TCTTTAAACTGACATGAGTAATCTGTGTTAAACTGAAATTTACAAGTGCTCAGTTTCCTTAGAAGCCTGGATAAAATATGTCTTTGATCTTCTGAAACTGAACATAGTTATTATCACTTTTGAAAAACTCAGTAAGAATAGGGTTTAATCAAACAAGGTTGTGATTACAAAAAAGAAAAAAGGAAAAAAAGAAAAGGAAAATCATTGAGAACCATTTAACTATCAAGACCTTCTGGACAAATTTCATCTTCGGAGTAGTTGTTAGGAATGCCTTATAATAAGTAGATAAAAACGAAGTCTAGATCCCTTAAAAGAGACTCAGGCCCAGCTTATTCTCCATCACCATAAGAGTACAAGAAATAGGTAATGTCAATTTGATTTTAAGAGGGCTCAGGATTTGAAAAGAGACTCAGAAATTGGAGCTTCTAACCCCTGAGCACTAAGAAACTTCACAGGCTACAATCACTATTCAAGATCCTTATGACAATCATTCGGGAGCTGCTATGGAAGACTATCAACTCGAAGCACAAGCGGAGAAAAGATTATCAAAATATTGTAAAGTAAGCAAAACATTATTAACTGAGCATTACTGCGAAATCACTTTGCTTCACAGCCAGACTTTCATTACCAGGGAACGCTTAGTAGATGCTGCTGCCTCGGTAGTGTATTTTCAGCATTAACAGGGAAGCAAAGAATCTAAAAAGAGGCTGTGCAGTTATTCATATAAATTAATCAAGAAAAGTAAACTGGGAATGAAAAGCAGCCTCTGCACACACCACATAGTACTCATGGACTTTAGTGCCCATGTGACATTAAACTACAGTGTATGTTTCAGATATTCAAAATAATAATAATAATAATAATAATAATGTCCATGTTACTATGAAACTTGGACCTCCTACAGAGATCATATTGGTTTCCTTAAGTAGTTTCATCAGCATCATCTATGAGTCAAACTTTATATTTAAATGGCAAAACAGGCTCATCAATAATTAAGCCTTGGAACATACCCAGATTAATAGCATAAAACAAATGCTTGTTGCGATACAACTCTACAGGCCTGGATTTATACAACGGAATACCCAATAAAGTTCTATATGACAGGGGAAGAGAAATGCTTTAACATTAACATAAAACAAAACTTTAAATGATACAATAAAGCTATAAAAACAGAAACAGGTCCTCCTCCTCACAACACATACACGAGAGGCAAAACAAAAATAGCACAGAGCTACATAACTTAGACTTAAAGGGGATTTGCTGTCCATGTAGCCCAACCACCTCAACTGACAGATAAGGAAGCTAGAGCCCAGAAAATTTGCTCACGATGACCTAGGCTGGATTTGAGGCCCAACGTCTCACTCTATCCTCACTAGACCTCAAAAAATAAGAGGGGGGAAAAAAGCCATTTACATTCTTAGCTGACTCATCATAGGATCTAAAAATCTTAGGAATCTTTTTTTCTTTTTCTCTCCAGGACTGAAAGCTAAACAAACTTTTGTTGCAATAGGTTTCAAGAAAACCCTAAATTTTACAAGTGACCACAGGACTGGGAACCTGTACAGAGCCACCACAATGTCATAGCAGTTCACTTTCAAATCCTTTTCACACACATTACTCCCCAAGAACCACAGCTCTGGAGAGAAATGGGTCTGAACTTTGCATCAGATCAATGGGACTGTGCCAGAATCGGAAGAGCCTCAGACATGAAGCAGAGCAAACTGTAATACTCAAAAGAAAAATAAATTTCCTGCAAGCCCCAGGGAGCTTTCCCCGGAAGGTCTCAGAGTTGCTGAGAAAGGAAAGACTCTGTGGGTGCTTATGACTACGAATTCAGTTTTGCCATTCTTATAAAGGTTGTTAGCTACTTTTTTTTTTTTTTTAACCTAAGAGACAGGGTCTCACTCTGTCGCCCAGACACGCTGCAGTGCAGTGGCAGTCATAGCTCACTGCATCCTGGAACTCAGGGGTCAAGGGATCCTCCTGCCTTAGCCTCCCAAAGTGCTGTAATTACAGCCATGAGCCACTGTGCCCAGCCTGTCAACTACTTTTGGTTTAGTTTCCCCAACAAACCAAAGAGAAAATCTCACCCAGGAACCAAAAGGAGGAAAAGCTTTGGGAAAGGAGCATGCTGGGAAAGGGGCATGCACGCCATTTACTGAGCTGAGGGACCCCAGGAGGTCCTGCCTCCTTCCTGGAGCAGCTGCACCCTAGGGCTGCATGACACATGCTCTCTACATAACCTGGGAATGCCAGTCCTCTGTGAGCTGATCATGAGGGTGTGCTGCCAAAGTTGAGTTTTCGGGCTTTTTCCTTTTATATTTAAAATCTTTCTAATATGGTATGATTGTTAAGGGAGTCAGCAGGAAAAACAAAAGCTAGATCAAAGATAAAGTAGAGTAAAAGATTAAACCAGTAAGTCAAAAGACTTTTCCATATTAAGTAGATAGTATGCCAAACAAAGTTACTTTAATTCCCAGTGTGACAGAGTTGGACTGGCTCCCTTCGCTGGGCACATAGTAAGCAACAGATAATACTGCTCCTATTTTTTTTATGTATATGATTTATTACTGTACACACTGGGTCTATGTTGCCCAGGCTAGTCTGGAACTCCTGGCCTCAAATGATCCTCCCACCTCCACCTCTCATAATGCTAGGATTACAGGTGTGAGCTACCATGCCAGGTCATAACATTGCTTCTAAACCATAGAATGACACCAGCACTTATGTCAGTTACCAACACTAGGCCAAACACAGACATTAAACAAAATCAGAATTTCATAAAACTTCAGAGATAACCAAACTTTTGAACATCCAATTCACAGATTAATGACATCACAGATCTAAATGCTTAAGTTTCAAAAGGGAAAGATAAGAAACATCAAGTTCTAGAATACATAAATACATTTTGTTTCAATATAATTCTCTAAAGGGCTATTCAAACAAAACAAATACATTATAAAAGCCTAATATTACTGGTATTAAAATTACCAGTAAAAATAAAAAATTAACAAATTTATTTCTAGTCAGTAATACAGATTCGTCAAATTACTTTGAAACAGCTTTGAAATTGATAATTTTAAAAAAATCTCAAGACATTCTATCACTTCAAAAGCCAAATAAACTTTAAGCAATTAATCTGTCACTGATGAAACACGTATTGACTGATTCATGTTTACCTACAAAATGTAAAAAAAAAATCTGCCTTGCCTTTAAAGATGGTTGAAAATGGAAACCAAAATGAGACAGTATATAAAAGTGCTTGATAAGCATTTTAATTATAAGATACTGTAAGCCAGCTAACAGAGTTTACACAGAGAGAACAGTGAAATACAAGTGATGCTCTAACTTGGTAGGGTAAGAGTAGTTAGAAGGCTAGGTGCAATTAATTCGGAGTCTAATTCTAGTTCAACCATTAAGTACTAATAACCTCATAACACAAGTCACTAAAGTCCACTGAGCCCCTATTTTCTTATTTAGAAAGTGAAAGAACTGGACTAGAGATACTTCCTAATTCAATGGGTACTACCTTTGAAAACCTGGGAACAGACCTATGATGTGTCAAAACACTATTACATATTTCTTCACAGGTGGGTCAGTGATTAAATGAGAAGACTCATTTTTATCCCTCACTCATCAGATTAGTGAGCTGAAGCCTTGTCATCTACCAGCAACTCACAGCTAACATGAGTAAAAGCTGGAAGCACAAAGCTGGTCTTCAAACTCTGAACCCAGTGCGTTTCTCAATTAGGTATAACTCAGTGTCTATCTACTATGAAAATGTAATGGAGTCAATTTGCTAATGTCCGAATTTGCTGTGGTAGAAAGAAAGGCATTCATTCATTCAATACATTAACTGATAGGCACTGTTCTTTCTGGGTGCAAAGAGTAAAGCAGTGGATAAAAGAAAACACCGCCGGGTACCATGGCTCACGCCTGTAATCCCAGCACTTTGGGAGGCCGAGGAGGGCAGATCACGAGGTCAGGAGTTCGAGACCAGACTGGCCAACATGGTAAAACCCCGTCTCTACTAAAAATACAAAAATTATCCGCGCGTGGTAGTGGGTGTTTATAATCCCAGCTACTTGGGAGGCTGAGGCAGGAGAATCGCTTGAAACTGGAAGGCGGAGGTTGCAGTGAGCCGAGATCACACCACTGCACTCCAGCCTGGGCGAAAGAGTGAAACGCCGTTTCAAAAAACAAAACAAAACACCACGACCTCATAGAGCTCACACTGTGGTTGGGAAAGACCACCAACGTAAATGTGTAAAATACGGGGTACATCATAGTGGTAAGTGCTACGGAGAAAAATGAACAAGGATAGCAAGCAAGGACAAGGCGATTTGCAATTTACTTCTTTTAAGCCAAACGGATGCCATTTAAAGAACTGTAACAATAACGCATCTAAAGTAGTTTTCTTCAGCATTTTCCCAAACAGGGAAGATGGTCTGCTGATTCCAATTTGAGATTGGTTGCTCAAACCTCTGAACTGCCAGCTAGAAGCTGTCTGTCACATTAGCAATCCCAATTCTGTACTAACGATGATACCTCAGCCTCCACTCCCGCCCCGCCACCACTCCACACCCCCCACCGCCAAAGAGCCCAAATGGATTTATAAAACAAATCCAGGAGAAACCAGAAGTTACAAGAGCGCTTGAACTGCTTCTAAGTTACCACAAATGTCTCCCCAGTTCAAAGGTTAAAGTGCAGCGTTTGTGGTGGTTTTGCTGGGACAAAGCGCTAAGAATACACATCATTTTGCTTTTTCTGACCTGTCAATTGTAGTGATATTCTCTACCATTAGCCTATATTTAACCAGCTTACTAGGCAGTTTCTCCAGTTTTTAGCATTCCCCCCTTCCCTTTTATTAAAACAGCAATCTAGTTTGCAAGAAGGTTGCTAAAAGAAAAGATAGCCTCCTGCAAGATCTGATATACTTGTATAAGCACTGTCTTATCAACCTTTTAATTAACCTGGTTAGTTGAATTGGCAAATCAGGTTAAGTTTTGCTTTACTAAAGTATTAAAATGCCCTTAGTCGCAAGGCTCTCACGGTCCTCGGGTTGTAACAGCATCCTGAGAATTCGCCACAGTTTACTTCAACGTGTAACTCTTCTTTTAAACAGTTACCAGAAAGGAGCGGAAAAGACACGTTTGGCAACGAGAAGAATTTCGCCCGGGGGATCTGACTACCAACCCAAGGAGAACTTCGAGAGGGTTTTCTCTGCCAGCACCCCGCGAGGCGCTGTCGGTCCGGCCTCCCAGCGGGCAGGGCGCTCCCGGCCGGGTTGGCGGCGCGGGCCCAGCCCCCGAGCGTGAATTCGGAGGCGACCGGCCGGCGAACTTCAGCTGGGACCGCGGGCCCGGCCAGGGCGAGGGGGCGACTCTTCCCCAGGGCGGCCTCGCCCAGCCCGCAGGTGCGGGTCCCGGCCGGCCCAGGACGGGGTCTGGGGGCTTCCGGGTCTCCGAGGCCGGGCGCCCGCCGGCGCATTGGGAACCGGGAGGGACAGGGCGGGGGATCGCGGCCCGGGTCCGGGGACAACTCCGAGGGGCGCGGGGGTCCCGTGGGGAGCGCGGGCCCGGAAAGCACAGAGGCCGCCCGGGGGACGCGGTCAGCGGGGCCGGGTTCCGGCGCGTGCCGGGAGGGACGCCACGCCAACGGTGACGCGGGGACCCCTGCGCCGGGGACAGGGGACAGGGTCTGGGGGCCACGCCCGGCCCGACCGCCCCGCCTCCGGCTCCGGGCAGCAACGCCGCGCCCGCCGCGGCCCCCTCCCCACCTGATGTAGGGACTGGCCGCCGCCAGGATGTTCTTCTGCACCGGGATCTCCTCCCCGTCGAGGACCAGGTGCGCGTCGCAGAAGCGGGACTCCTCACGGAAAGAGCTGAGCGCTCGCAGCAAACGCGCGGCGTGCTGAGGGTCAGACACGGCACTGCCCTCAGCCATCGCGGCGCCCGCTCCTCTGCCAGCGGGTCCGGCTCCCGACACCGCCCGGCCGGACCACTCGAGCCGCCGAGTCCCGCGCGCGCGCCCGCCCGGCCCGGCTCTCCGCGCTGTGAACAGAAGCTGGAGCCCCCGGAACGCGCCTGTGCCATCCGCGGCGCGCTGGGCCGGCGCCTTTAAGAAGCCGCGTCATGAAGTCATTTCTCCGCGACGCCCCCGCACCGTCGCTCCCCGTCCTCTCGCCCCTGCCGCTGGAGGCAGCCAATCAGAAGCCTCCTTCCTCCGCCCGCGTGACCAGCTCCGCCTGGGTGCAGCGGAAGGTGTAGAGGGATGAGGTAGGTCCCTGCGGCGGTGGAGGGATGTGCGGGCGGGCTAGGATTCTGTGGTTGAGCCTGTGGCCTCTGGGGCCGCGAGTTTGAATCCTGGTTGCAGCTCTTCCACTTACTAGCTGTGTGGCCATGGATAAGGTGCCCATCCTCAGTTTCTCCGTCTGCAAAATGAAAACGACTTTTTAGTGGTGTTGTGGACGCGTGAGATGACGCATGGAAGCAAGGGCGCAGTCGCTGTAGCTTGCTTTATTTATGAGAGAAAAGGAGCTGCCCAGGTGAGAGCACAAAGACCCGAGAAAACAGACCCAGAAAAGATGGTTTTGGTTGCGGGCTAGGAAGGAGACGTGGCAAATGAAGCTGGAGAAGTCCGAAGGAGTCCTTAAGTTTTGCAGGGCCTCCTCGGTGTGGGAAGGAGGTTACTTTCTGCAGGGGTGAAGAACCATGCAAGGGTATTTAGCAGAGGGTTTTGTGCAGATCACTCAGCTCCTGCGTGGAGAATAAGGCGGGGATGAATGTGCTAAAGGCGATCGATGTTTAGGTATTGCAGGACTTGAGAGAAGGGAATGGGCACCTGGATGAAAGGGTGATGGGAGGTGGACAATGGTGGATTGTTTTAAAAGTAATTATGAGGGAGAGGGAGTCAAGGATAAATATTCTGGTTGAGTAACTGCATGCATGTTTGTACCTTTCAGGGAGAGCTAGGAAATGCTGAAGGGGTGGGCAGTAGAGAAGCAGATGTTTAGATTCAGACAGGCTCCCAACCCAGTGAAGATCAAAGCTGTGACAGAAAGGATCTCTGGGCCAGCTCAGCTGGCAGGCCAAGCCCCACAGTATCTGAAGTTTCCCTGGAGGCTGCTCAGGGCACATGGGAGTGTGGAATGTAGCTACCATTTTGTGCAAACGTTAGGTACTCCATAAGCCTCTAAAAAATTAGCAATTTTATGAGGACCCCGGACCAGAAGAATGTGGCCAGCATTCCAGTCAAGACAGGATAGGATTTTCACTGAAGCAGCCCAGTCTTTTCCTTCAACCAACTGAGAGGCTCCAATAAAGTCTTGGGTATTTACGCTGACCAGCCAAGGCTTTGGAGTCACTGGCAGGAATCTGGGTATCTAACTGTTTTCAGAGCAGAAGAATAGACGGGAAGGGAACGGCTTTGGAAGACACATGCATTTCCACTTCCTTCTGTAAATGCAGCGCAGTATTCCCGGATGCAATGATGTCTAGGATTTGCTTCAAAACAAAACAAAGAGATGGGAAGCAGATGGGAGTGTAGATGAGTCAAAAGTGGCCACAAGTTACTAATTGTTAAAGCCACGTAATGGGGATGTGGAGATTCGTCGTACTGTCTCTATATTTTTGTGGATGTTTAATGGGGATGTGGAGATTCATTGTACTGTTTCTATATTTTTGTGGATGTTGAAAAATATTTTCTTTTTCTTTTTTTTTTTTTTTTTTTTTTGAGATGGAGTGTCGCTCTATTGCCCAGGCTGGAATGCAGTGGCACAATCTCTGTTCACTGCAACCTCCGCCTCCCGGGTTCAAGTGATTCTCCTGCCTCAGCCTCCCAAGTAGCTGGGACTACAGGCGTGTACCACCATGCCTGACTAATTTTTGTATTTTCGGTAGAGATGGGCTTTTACCATGTTGGCCAGGCTGGTCTTGAACTCCTGAGCTTGTGATCTGCTTGCCTCGGTCTCGGCCTCCCAAAGTGCCGGAATTACAGGTGTGAGCCACCACACCCAGCCAAAAAATATATTTAAAAAGGTAAGAAACACACAAGACAAGCAGCTCGGACTTATCTTCTCCATGATACCTGCCCAGGAATGTCAGCTGCCCTGGGAGTCCTGCAGTACCTCCCAGGGCAGCTGACATTCCTTTCTCCAAGCAGTTGCTGTATTTTGAACATTGCTCCAGCAAGAAACTTATTGTAATGGGTTTATTTATCCATGTCACCTGCTGTACTATGTTTATCGTAGCTCAGCATGATTTCCAGGTGTCAAGCACAGTACTTGGTGTGTAACAGTGCTAACTGAATGTTGGATGGATGGAGGGATTAAAAAAAAAAAAGAAAAACACCTAAATACCAGACACTTAATAAATGTTTCTTGGGAGGCCAAGGTGGGCAGATCACAAAGTCAGAAGTTCAAGACCAGCCTGGCCAACACAGAAAAACCTCATCTCTCCTAAAAATACAAAATTAGCCAGGCGTGGTGGCGGGCACCTGTAATCCCAGCTGCTCAGGAGGCTGGGGCAGGAGAATCGCTTAAGCCTGGGAGGCAGAGGTTGCAGTGAGCTGATACCGCGCCATTCCACTCCAGCCTGGGAGACAGAGCAAGACTCTGTCTCAAAAAAATAAAAAATAAAATAAATGAATGTTTTCTGAACTGTATTCTCTGTTGCTTCATAGTTAATTTGTGTTTGCCATTTTTAAGCTAAAAAACCAAGGAGAGTTCTCTACACAATGTAGATATTTGATAAGTACTTATTCATTGCTTGATGTGCTAGTCTATTCTTTAAATAACAGAGGTTCCAAAACAAAGAGCTTCAGTAATAGGATCACAGTCAGGTAACCAATTATCCGAGTAGGAAGGTTGCCTTAGTTGAAGTAACTGGAGGTGAATGGGGATTTGTCAGGCAGGCTCTTCCAGGCAGAGGTGAACATTCCCTGTTGTTTTGACAGAAGGAGGAAATGGAATGACCATCAAGAGAAAGGTAGTTGCTGGCTTGAAAGGATCATCTGTGCAACAGGCAGCTAATCAGAAGAAGACCTTATAAATACTTTTGATACCACCCACACTGTTCCTATTACTCCCCGCCACTCCATCGGCCTAGTGAACTCTTCCTCATCCTTCAAAACCCAGCTTAAACATGACCTTCAGGAAATCTTCAGCTGGCTTCCCAGGACAGAGTGGGTCTGTCCTCTGCATGCTCCTGCTGCTGTGCTGTACTCACCACACTCTACTGTAATTTACTGGTTTATCAGTCAGTTCCGCTGCTGGGTTGTGAGCTCCTCCAAGGCAGGAGCTTTGCCATATCTACCTATGCTCCCAGGACTTACACAGTGCCTGATGTGTAGGAGGTACCCCCTGAATGTTTAATATAATTAGAAGGAGCATATCAGGTAAATTAGCAAAACAACCTATGGGATGCAGGATGTCAGACAATAGGGGTAGTTGGGCTTATGGGAGCTGAAGAGCACATGCTCCTCACCTCTAGTTGATTGCTCTGTGCGATAGGGGCCCAGTGGTGGTGGATCTAACAACTTTTTAAGAGATTCTGAAAATTCAGACTGACTTGAATATTCCGGATTTTCAACATTAGCAACTAATTCCATTTGGGGGAAAAAATGTAGCATGGGTCTGCAGATAAGATCTGGCTATAATTCATGTTCAGAGGTAATCAGGAAACGATTAGTTGACTGAAAATGTAGTTGACAATCAGATGGATGCTAGGTTGCCAATAAAACGTGTTGAGTGGAATTCACATGCCCCAGAAAGCTCGTCCTGGTGCTGTGGGCCAGGAAAAGGGCCCAAGTGTGGGAAGAAGGATTCAGGAGGCAGAGCCTACTCTCAGTGCTTCCGGAGCCACTCTTGCTTGAGCTGAAGTACTGTGGACTCTTTTGCAGCCTTTCCTGGTATTGCTCAAACTGAGCCACCCTTGATATTGTGCCTCTCAGAATGATGGATTAAATGTTATTGTTTCCTTGCATTCCATAGGCATCAGATATCAACTGTCATTGTGAAACATATTACAATGTAAGAGATTTGATATTGTCCTAACAGTGTTAGTCTCTGGTGCCTATACTGAGCTCTTCTGGTTTAGAGGTGAAACAACCCAGAGAAAGGATTTATTTATGTATTTGTTTTTGGTCTGAAGACCAAAAAGGATGTTTACAAGATATTAACAGTAATAGTTCATTCAGCAGCTGTTTTTAAAGCACCTGCTATATGATAACTGCTACAGATACAGTGATGGTGAAAGCACAGTTAGCTCAGTGTTATTTGAGAAACTTTTATTTTGTGCTTCCTCGATTTATATTTTCTGTACTGATCGTGCATAATTTTTTACAATCATTAAAAAAACAAGAAAGCAATTTCTTTTTGCAAAAAAAGGAAAAAAAGAGCTTTCTTTTGCTTTGAAAAATGAGCCCTCAAGAGAGGAATCCACTTGGGGATTTGGGCTTTTATTTTCTAAAAACTACCTAAAGAGTCCAGTAAGAGAAATAATGCAAAGAAAATATTAACACTGACAATTCTTTAGCAAATATCAAGTCCAACTGATTCATCTTATTGAAGAGAAAACCAAAGTACAGATGAGCAAATGACTCAGTCTAGGTCATAGGTGTGACCCAGTCAGGACAGAACAGACTGAGGTCTAGATCTTCTGCTTTCCAGCCCTGTAAGCTTTTCCATTATACCAAGTCGACTTGTCATAAACATTCATTTGTTTGAGACAGTCTCTTCTGATTCATTTGAAGGTAGTCTTCAGACATTTTATTGGGTAAATCTTTCATTTGTCCAAATCTATATATAGCTCTTTTCTTTCCAAAAAAAGTCTAGGCTCTTCCAAATTGCTGAGTCAGAGAACATCTCAGTATTTATAATGCTTGAGAGTTGGTTCTGTGTATTTACACAGTACTCAGAGATGTGTCTCAGAAACCAGTGAACTAATTAAATTGTAATGAAACTCCATGAAGGTAGTAACTGTTCCTATCCAAATTCATCGTGTACCCTACCCCAGCACCCAGTGCAGTGCCTGACACACGGTAGGTGCCCAATAAATATTTGCTGAAGGAATGAATTCTAATAGAATTGAGATTTTTCTGTGTACAAGGGATTATTTCACATGTTGTTTTTCATATTTCCCCAATGAACTCAAAATGGAAATATTCACCAGCCTGCTTGACGTTGCCATTTGAATAATAGAAACCTAGAATTTAACACCTCAGAAAGTAAGCTTCTACTTAAAAAAAATTAGCTGGGTGTGGTGACATCCACCTGTAGTCCCAGCAGGATCGGTTGAGCCCAAGAGGTCGAGGCTGCAGTGAGCCATGATCATGCCACCGCACTGCAGCCTGGGAGACAGAGTGAGGCCCTGTTTCAAAAAACAAACAAAACCAAAAGCTCCTGATTTTACCCCTAAACCTAATCATTTTCCAAGTAAATGGCAGCACCATTCATTTACCTAGGGGCAGAAACTTCGGGTCATTCTTGACCTCTGTCTCTCATACTCTTCATCGACTTCTCCAGTGAATCCTGCAGCTCTTCCTGCAGACTACATTTTTTTCTTTTTCTTTTATTTATTTATTTATTTTTTGAGATGGAGTCTTGCTCTGTCGCCCAGACTGGAGTGTAGTGGCTTACTGCAACCTCCAACTCTGAGGTTCAAGTGATTCTCCTTCCTCAGGCTCCTGAGTAGCTGGGATTACAGGCGCCCACCACCACACCTGGCTAATTTTTGTATTTTTAGTAGAGATGGCATTTCACTATGTTGGTCAGGCTGGTCTCGAACTCCTGACCTCAGGTGATCCACCCACCTTGGCCTCCCAAAGTGGTGGAATTACAGGTGTAAGCCACCATGCCCGGCCCTGCAGACTAACTTCTGAATCCAGCCAGTTCTCCCCACCTCCTCCAAGACCACGCTGATCCAGGTACCATTCAGCTCTCCCGCAACAGCCTCCTAACTGCTCCCCTTGCTTTTTCTCTTGCCCCCTTATGAACTGTTTTCTCCTCCTAAGGTAATCAGATCAAGTCACTTCCCGGTTCAAAGCTCTCCCATGGCTTTCCTTCAAACTTAGGAAAAAAACCCAAAGCCCTTACGGTGGTCTAAAAAGCCCTGCGTGATCTGGCTCCCTCCATGGCCTCCTTTCCTGCCATTCCCCCCTCAGTGTGCACCAACCAAAGTGGCCTTCTTTGCTCTTTCTTGAACAAGCTAAGTATATTCCCGCCTCAGGGCTTTTGCACCGGCTAATTGCTCAGCCTGGAACTCTCTTTCCTCGGATTCTCATAGCTTGCTCTTTCATTCTTCTTATATCAGAGCTGCCATGTCAGCTCCTCATAAAGGCTTTGGCTCACACTCCTGTATAAATGCCTCCCCTTAACCGGCTTCATCTTTCTTCACTACGTGTAATCACTACCTAAAATTATATATGTTTATTAGTGTATTATGTATCTCCTCTGATTATAAGGTTTCATGAGGCCTGGCAAGGATTCTTATTTTATATATCAATGTATTCTTAACCTCTAAAGCAATGCCTGGCATATAGTATGTGCTCGATAAATATTTACTTATTGAATGAATGAATGAATGTTTTCCTGGACCTTTTCATCTCTTACTGCCTAACCTGATATTGCCAACTGGGAGGAAGATGAATTATCAAGAGTGATTCAAAGGACCTGAAATAAAACTTGCAAAGCTTAGAAGTTCACAATATAGCAGCTCTGGGCATAGGTTGCCCCAATAACTTCTTTCAAGCTAGGTCCCGTGCAAGAACCTTTATTCTCCCCTGTCAAGGTACACCACTTTGCACTTTTCACCCTTTAAATTTAGTTGTGTATTGTATGTAGTTTATACACCTGAAAGCATATAAGAGGTGCTGGTCTTCTCCTTAGAATTCTAGCCAGGGTACTGCTGGGTGTACGATGAGCTGGATTATTCTGCAGAATTTATATCGCATAAGTAATTTGCCTGTGCCTTAGATCCGTTTAAATATCTGTGAAGTCATTTAAATTCATTTAACTCAAGGGATTTCCTAACAACCTCCCTCTTGGTCTGTTCTCCCTGACTTAGAAGTTGCTTCTTCAATTTCTCCCTCTGTAAAATTGGGGTAATCGTAGCAGTCCTCACAGAGTGGTTATGAGGCTTAAATGAGACGGCAGTGATGAAGTGCTGACAAGGAGATCCGGCCTGTAGCAGGTGTTCAGTGAATGCTAAGAGCTGTTACATGTGTCATTACTGTCACCACCATCATGCCTGACGCCCAGCTGAAAAATGATTAGCTTCTAGTTGACTTTCAAGTTGAAATCTAGTCTCTTCACCTCCCAGTCAGGGCCCACCAGCGATACCGCCTCAAGTTCTGGTCGACAGTTTCACTGCTTGTTTTTCCCTAACATTAATGCTGGGTTTTTGGTGAATTTCATCCATTTTCTAACTCCACCTGATATCTTCATTTTCTACTCCAGGGCTTTAAACATCCCAGTCTACTGCTTTTATTGAAGTTCCTTGCCTTTAATTTATTTTTTTAATGTTTAAATCCATCCTTATGTTTTCTGAAATATGTCAGACCTCTTCTTTAACCAGTAAGTTTTGAAACTAATTAATACTTTAATACATTTAGCTTTTAAAAATGTCTTTATTGAGGTATAACACACAGTAAAGTGCACTAATCTTAAGCCTATGGCTGAATGAATGTTTCCGTGTGAAGTGGAAACATTTCACACATGTGAAATCCCCAGCCACATCAAAATATAGAACATTTCCAGCAACCCAGAGGCTCCCTCAGGCCCGTTTCCAGTCAGTACTATCCAAAAGAAACTGGCCAGGCGTGGTGGCTCACTTCTGTAATCCCAGTACTTTGGGAGGCGGAGGCGGGCGGATCACAAGGTCAGGAGTTCGAGGCCAGCCTGGCCAACATAGTGAAACCCCATCTCTACTAAAATACAAAAAAAAATTAGCCAGGTGGGGTGGAGGGTTCTTGTAATCCCAGCTACTTGGGAGGCTGAAGCAGAAGAATCACTTGAAACCAGAAGCCAGAAGGCAGAGGTTTCAGTGAGCTGAGATCGCACCACTGCACTCCAGCCTGGGCAACAAGAGTGAAACTCCATCTCAAAAGAAAAAAAAAAAAAAGAAAACGCTGTTATGGTTTCTATCACTATTGATTTGTTTTTCCTGTTCTTGAACTTTTGCATTTGGTTTCTTTCACTCAAATATGATGTCTTCAAAATTCTTTCGTTTTGTTGCTTGTAGCATAATAGTTGGTTCTTTATTGCTATGAGTATGTCATTGTGTGACTACTCCACAATATACTTATCCATTTTCCTATTGATGGATAGATAATTATTTCCACTTCAGGGCTATTGTAATAAAGCTGTTATGAACATTAAAAAATATAGGGTTGGCACTTTCGGAGGCTGAGGTGGGCGGATCACTTGAGGCCAGGAGTTCGAGACCAGGCTAGCCAACATGGTGTCTCTCCTAAAAATACAAAAATTAGCCATGTGTGGTGGTGGGCATCTGTAATCCCAACTGCTTGGAAGGCTGAGGCAGGAAAAATCCCTTGAACCCGGAAGACAGAGGTTGCAATGAGCTGAGATTGCACCACTGCACTCCAGCCTGGGCAACAGAGCGAGGCTCAATCTCAAATAAATAAATAAATAAATAAATAAATAAATAAATCTCAAATAAATAAATTAAATAAAGCTATATGGTTGAATAGATGCACTTTTTTCCTCAGGCGGATATGGTGAAGAGTTCAGCTGCTGGGCTGTAGGGTAGGCACATATGTTCAGCTTGAGTAGATGCTGCCAAATAGTTTTCCAGAGTGGTTGTACCAAATTATACTCCCACAGTAATGTCTGAGAGTTCCAGTAGCTTCACATGCTCCAGTAATTGGTGGTCTTTTAATTATGCCTGTCCTGGTGGGAATATAGGTGTCCTGGTGGGCGTCTTATTTTAATTTGTATTTCTCTAATGAATAATGATGTTGAGCACCTTTCTATATGCATTTTGACCACTTGGTGACTTTTTGGGGTTAGGTGATTACTGAAGTTTTGTCTCATTTTTAACAGTTGGTTGTTTTTTTTTTTTTTTTTTTTTTTTGAGATGGAGTTTCACTCTTGTTTACCAGGCTGGAGTGCAGTGGCGCAGTTTCAGCTCACCACAGCCTTGGCTCACTGCAACCTCCACCTCCTGGGTTCAAGCAATTCTCCTGCCT
Organism: Papio anubis; assembly: GCF_008728515.1. Classification (NCBI taxonomy): domain Eukaryota; kingdom Metazoa; phylum Chordata; class Mammalia; order Primates; family Cercopithecidae; genus Papio; species Papio anubis. The sequence continues at coordinate 8,672,601 of NC_044993.1, forward strand.
CAGCCTCCCGAATAACTGGGATTGCAGGCATGCACCACCACGCCCGGCTAATTTTGTATTTTTAGTAGAGACAGGGTTTCGCCATGTTGGTCAGGCTGGTCTCGAACTCCCAACCTCAAGTGATCTGCCCGCCTCAGCCTCCTAAAGTGCTGGGATTACAGGCATGAGCCACTGCGCCCGGCCAACAGTTGGATTTTTAAGTTAATATTTAGGTGTTCTTTATTATGTATATATAATTATATATAAATAAAGACAGATTTCTTCTCCCAGTCTGTGGCTTGCCTTTCTACCCTGTAAATGGTACCTTTGATGAAGAGATGGTCTTAGTTTTCATGAAGTTCAGTGTATCAATATTTTCTTTTATGGCTGGTGCTTTTAATAATCTGTTTAAGAAATCTTGGCAATCGTGAGATTCTCCTTTGCTTTATTCTAGAAGCTTTTTTTGTTTTCCTTTTCACAATTAGGTCTATGCTCCACCTCAAATACATGCATTTTCTTGAATCCAGCTCAGAATTTATCTCTTTTCAGAGGCTCATAGACCTAAATGTAAATTCACTCTTGCTTTTAATCACTCATTCATTAAAAAAAAAAAAAAAAAAAATTAAGCACCTACCTTATGCCAGGCACTTAGGGGAAACCAAAGGCAATTAGAATCAACATTTGATTTAAGAAACATATTGGCTAGCAGGGGAGGGAGTGAGATTTGCACATGAACAATAACTGAAAAGTAGTCCTTTAGTTGGAAAATTTGATGTGCCCTGATCATTCAAATATGCTGCGTGGAGTCACCTCCTTTATTAACATAGGCAGGTGGAATCCATTCCCTAAATGCCAGTGATCGTGTCTTCAACACCCTTTACTGGTACCCTTTACTCAGGTAAAAGTCCAGGTCTTTGTGCCTGGCGCTTGAGGTGTCCACCATCTGGCCCCTCTCTCCTTCCTCGACCTCATTTTCTGAATGTTCATTATCCTTCATCCAAACCCTCCACACGGACCCACCTGAATTCCTGAACAGAATCAGCTGATTCATCCTGCCAGCTCTTTGTCTCTGCTTTTCCCTCCTGCCTGAACTTCTCTGCTATGACTTTGATGCCTGAAAAACCTCTTGCCGCTCCTGCATTACCTCTGTGAAGCCTCTTCCAGCTTGCTTGCGCGTTGAAATCTACCTCAGGAGGCAGATTGCAAGATGCAAATCCAGCTTCTATCACTTTCCAGCTCTGCAACCCTGGGCATGTTACTTAAGCTGCCCAAGCCTCAGGTTCCTCACTGGGAATAACTGTAATTCCTGCTCTATATGGTTTTGCACAGAATGGACAAGTGTGGCTGGGTGTGGTGGCTCACACCTGTAGTCCCTGCACTTTGGGAGGCCGACGCAGGTATATCACCTGAGGTCAGGAGTTTGAGACCAGCCTGGCCAATGTGGTGAAACGCCGTCTCTACTGAAAATACACAAATTAGCTGGGCATGGTGGCAGGTGCCTATAATCCCATCTACTCGGGAGGCTGAGGCAGGAGAATCGTTTGAACCCAGGAGGCAGAGGTTGCAGTGAGCCAAGATTGCACCACTGCACTCCAGCCTGTGACGACAGAGTGAGACGCTGTCAAAAAAAAAAAAAAGTGAACAAGTTTATCCAGATACAACTGGGTAGCACAGTGTCTGGCACACAGTAAATTCTCAGTGTGTGTTAGTCTAAAAAAATGTCACACCCATCACACTAATGACATTTATTTGTTAACATTTTGGTCCTTACACCAGACTGGGAGTTTCTTGTTTTTAACATTTAGTTATTATTTGTTTTTTAAATTCAAAATAGGATCTCACCATTTTGCCCAGGCTGGACTCCTGGGCTCAAACAATCCTCCCACCTCAGCCTGGGAGTTTCTTGAAATCAGAGCTCTTTTTCTTAATTCTTCTAGGATGTCACTTCCCCTAGTACCCCTTTGGGAAGTTCTTATTCAGTGCAATTTCCTGTGCAGGGAGCTTTATGTTTATTACCCTCAATCCTTGCAACCACCCACAAGATAAGAATTAGGGTCTCCATGTTATGGTTTAAAAGATGGAGGCTTGCTGGGTATGGTGGTTCATACCTGTAATCCCAGCACTCTGGGAAGCCAAGGTGGGCAGATCACCAGAGGTTAGGAGTTTGAGACCAGCCTGGCTAACATGGTGAAAACCCATCTCTACTAAAATACAAAAATTAGCTAGGTGTGGTGGTGCACGCCTGTAATCCCAGCTACTTGGGAGGCTGAGGCAGAAATGCTTGAACCCAGGAGCCAGAGGTTGTAGTGAGCTGAGATTGCACCACTGGACTGCAGCCTGAGTGACAGTGAGATTCTGTCTCAAAAACAAAAAGATGGAGGCTCAGAGACATGAACCCCTGTCCTGTGCTAATGTCCTCAACTAATTCATGGTATAGCCAGGGTTTTGAATCTTTGCTTCATTGCAAAGTATATGAGCCATTCATCATATATCGCTGCCCCTCTGTGCATCCCCAGTGCCTACACAATGAACTCGGGAAATATTTGATGAATGGAATTCAATTTGATAAGCCCAGAGCCTACCCAGTGTTTCAAAATGTATCATGGGTTCAATGTGACCCTCGAAGCCTAATCAATCCAAGACTGAGAATCTCTGGCAAAGCAGATAGCATCTAGTGCAGCTGACTGTATTTTCAACTTTTCCCTCTTGGGAAACAATGGTTTCAACATCATTAATTTGTACTTTGCGACTTCAAGGTGTGCTCTTTAATTGACACAATGCTGCATTTCCAGAGGAACAGGTTGTCACTTTTCACAAAATTTGTCCTATTTAATGGAACTTTGTCTGGTGTCTAATTACCTATCATTTCTTCTCTTGCTTTATGACAGTTCCACGCTTTTTTTTTTTTTTTTTGACACAGAGCCTTGCTCGTTGCCCAGGCTGGAGTGCAGGCCGTTCTCCTGCCTCAGCCTCCTGAGTAGCTGGGACTACAGGTGCCCACGCCACCATGCCTGGCTAATTTTTTGTATTTTTTAATTAGAGGCAGGGTTTCACCATGTTAAGCCAGGATGGTCTCGATCTCCTGACCCTGTGATCACGCCACTCGGCCTCCCAAAGTGCTGGGGATTGCAGGAGGCGAGCCACCAGCACGCTTGAACCCAACAGTTCCTAAAAGCTTTTTTTTTTTTTTTTTGAGCCAGGTCTCTGCTCTCTGCTTAAAGGCACTGGGTGCAGTGGCTTGAGATCTAAGCTCACTTCTAAAAAGCTCACTCACTTCCCAGTTCCACGCCATTCTCCTGCCTCAGCCTCCCGAGTAGCTGGGACTACAGGCGCCCGCCACCTCGCCCGGCTAGTTTTTTTGTATTTTTTTGGTAGAGACGGGGTTTCACCATGTTAGCCAGGATGGTCTCAATCTCCTGACCTCGTGATCCGCCCGTCTCGGCCTCCCAAAGTGCTGGGATTACAGGCTTGAGCCACCGCGCCCGGCCAGTTCTAAGCTTTTAAAATGGTGTACCAAGAGTCTTGGGAAGACCATTTTCATTAATGGAAGCTTGGCCTCTCTAGCTCAATTGTAAATGTCTTGAGAGCAGGGACCACGTTGTAACCATCTGTATCTCTCATGACACCTGACGCAGGCAGAGATGCAATAAGTCTTTGCCACATTCGTTATCTGTGTACTTGTTTCATGCTGGACACTGGGCTAGGTCTTGGGAAGGAGAAAGGGGGAATCAGATTGAGATCTTGTCCTCTAGGAGCCTCCAATCCAACAGGATGTAAGACTGAAACACCAAAGTCTGACATGGAAGAATGGTGTGTGTGGTGGGGAGTGTGACTGAGAGCTACGCTAGGCTACACCCATTCTCAAAAGCATCATTTGTAGTTAAAGATTGGTGGGAAATTCTTTGATATGAAAACAAGCGTGGGTCTAATATGGAGTACACTGCACCCCTGCATGCATTTTAAGGTAAAACACAGATTTGAAGATGCTATATTAAGACTTCTCCCTCCATTTCCCTCGTAGGTGACTTCCCTGTTCTCCACCATTAGGAGTATTTTGGTGGGTAATATTAACAGACATTGCCATTGGCATCAGATAGAATTAGATTTTCAGTTCAAGGTCTGCACTGTCACTTCCTGGCTGTTTTGTGTGACTGAAAAAGTGGTCTGTATTCTCTGAACCTCAGTCTAGTCATGATTTTTGTGAGAATAAGTGTTCTTTTTTTAATTTTAATTTTAGAGATGGGGTCTCACTGTGTTGCCCAGACTGATCTTGAACTCCTGGCCTCAAGCAATTCTCCCACCTAAGCCTCCCAAAATGCTGGGATTACAGGGGCATGCCACTGTGCCCCGCCAGGATAAGTGTCTCATATAAAGCTTTGGTCACACACATGGTAGCTTTCATACTTACTGTGAGGAAATGAATGTTTACAGAGTGGATGGATGGACGGATGGAGTTGGGAACAAGACAGTCTATTGCCACATAACAAAAAATGGCATATATTCCCTTTATGATTAATTATTTGCAATTCTATAGTATTCTGTACCCTCAAAGTACTTCTATATTTACACAAAAAATAAAGAAATTAGAAGTATCTGTATTTCACCTATGAGAAAAATAGAGGCCTCAAGAAATGCTCACAGTCTTTTAAAAATGACATTAGTCCACTTGAGATTTGAACCAGCACCTGGTTCACAACTGGTTAGTCTGGGCGTAGGAACAAGGAGAAGGTACACACCTTTCACATGACTGACTTTCGTTTCTGAGCTGTGTGCAGCCTGTGAATTTCAGCTATAAATCCCCAGACACAGAACCACTGAATCCTCAGAGCTGGGGCAGTGCAGAAGTGCTTCACTTCCCTATTGAGAATCCGAGGCTAGCTGTGGATTCTACTCTCCTTGAGAACACGCAGGCACACAGAAAGTCACATGCAGTTTCAGGAAGCCAGTGGGCACCCTGAAGCCCCTCCACCACACCTCCTCAGGTACTCATGACCCCTCTACAGTGAACAAACTGAGACTAACCAACCCCAGAAACCACAAACTCATTTCCTGCAGGCACACTGGTGGAAACAGTAACACCCAACATCACAAATTCTGGCAACTTCAGCCAGGGACAACTCACTATCTCAACTCTGCAATCATTTTAATTCTAAAACATTTATCCTTCAAGAACTATTCAAAGCCAAACCATTCATTTCCCTCCCAGACTTTCGCAAGTCTTGGTGGAGATGAGAATTGAGGTTATCTGTATTTTAGAGATCAAAATTGCCAGTGTGTTAATGGAATGGGGTGGAGCCCAGTAAACAGGATAATCCATAGGTTACTCAGCAATTGATTGGCTTCACAACAGGCCATGGCTTCATCGCTATGAAAGCCAAGATTGGCCACTGTAGATAAAGAACCAGATTTGCCGCTGAATGAGGCTTAGGGAGGCCATTCAGCTCACACGTTCATTCCACACACATGTACTGAGTACCTGCCATGTGCCAGACACTGTTCCAGATGCCTAGAATACATCTGAGACTAAAATATGGAAAACTCCTTGCCCCACGAAACATACATCCTAGTGAGAAAGGTGGACAAATACCAACAAACATCTTAAGTAAATTATACAATATATTAAATGACAAAAAGCTATGGGGTAGAAGAAAACTTAAGTAGGATAAGGGGATTGGGAGTGTGTGTGATGGAGGGGCAAGCTGTGATGTTAAATTATGGTCAGGAAATCCTCACTGAAGAGATTCGAACAAACTTGATGGAAGGGAGAACACACATTCCTGAAAGGACTGAGCCAAGAGACTGCCAACAACGATGCTAAACAGTTAAAATTCATTCATGCACTCAACAAATATTTACTGAGTGCATTAAGAACTGGGTGCTTGTGGTCATCTAAATAGTGGCCCCCAAAGATACCCAGGTCCTAATCCCTGGAACCTGTGAATGTTGCTTTATATGGCAAAAGGGACTTTGCTGATGTAGTCAAGGTAAGGATCTTGATATGGGAAGAGTCTCCTGGATTATCTGGGTGTGACTATGGAAGCAGGGGGAGAGAGGGTGAAGTAATGGGGCCACAAGCTAAAAACGGAGGAAGCTGGAAAAGTCAAGGAAATGGATTCACCTATAGAGGCTCCAGAAGAAATAGCCCTGCTAAGACCTGGGTTTTCATCCTTGTGAGACTCATTTTGGATTTCTGACCCCCAGAAGTGTAAGAAAATCAATTGATGTTGTTTTAAGGCATTACCAAGTTTGCAGTAATTTTTTGCATCAATAGGAGACTTGTGTTCATGTGTGAAGTGCTGAAGCATAGTGCTCAGGCCAGCATGAACTGTCAATAGACTTTAGCGGTTATTGGTGTTGTAATTATTATAATAAACAAGCTCAGTTCCTGCCCTTACCTAGAGAGGATGCACAAACAACATGGACATCGCTGTCCCTCTTACACTAATTCCAATGGTAATGCAAAGAACCCTGAACTAGACCATGGCTTTTTGCTTTCCCCAACCAAATGGCAGACTGAAGACAAAGTCACAATGCCAAGGTGACCTTCAGGCAATCCAGGCCTTCCACCAATCCCAAAGCCACCCCCCAAGCTTTCCTACCTATTCCAGGACATCAGTACCCTTCAGTCCTTCTCGAACACAGTGGATGTATTCACCTAAAGAAAATACTGGTGAATCGTGCCAGGACATATGACTCTGAATGAAGCACAGATATGCTGGACTAACCTGAACCTCACCAGGACCCTGCGATGAAGACAGAGGAAGTCGTTTAAATCTCCACTGCAGAAAGAGCTGTGGGACCCACCACTGACGCATCCATCTGGGTTTTCTGGTCTTGAACTAAGCCTTGCTGGGGCCAGCAGAGAGCTGCCCTACAACTGCTTCTCTTGGAATGAAGGAAAAATCTAGGAAATGTAGGAGGGAAAAGGGCAACTTTTTTTTTTGCCCTATCTGGAAGATGTTTCAACCCCAAATGGTGACTCTTTTGTTGGCACAACTAGATATCCATGTATACAAGAACAAAGTTGGACCCCTACCTCACACTGCATACAAAGATTAACTCAAAATGGATCATAGACATAATTGTAAGTGCCAAAACTGTAAAATTATTTGAAGAAAACATAGGAGTAATTCTTTATGTCCATTTCCTAGATGCGACACCAGAAGTGCAAGTGATCAAAGAAAAATTAGATAAATTGCACTTCATCAAAACTTAAAAACTTTTGTACTTCATCAAGAAAGTGAAAAGACTAGCTACAGAATGGGAGAAGATATATGAAAATCATATGTTTGATAGAAGGTTTACATATATCAGATATAAAGAACTCTTGCAACTCAACAATAAAATGACAAGTACCCTGATTAAAAAAGGATTTGAGGCCAGGCACGGTGGCTCACACCTGTAATCCCAACACTTTGGGAGAGTGAGGCAGAGGGATCAGTTGAGATCAGGAGTTCAAGACCAGCCTGGGCAACATGACAGAATCTCTACTAAAATACAAAAATTAGCCAGGCGTGGTGGTGCACACCTGTAGTTCCAGCTACTCGGAAGGCTGAGGGAGGAGAATCACTTGAACTCAGGAGGTGGAGGTCGCAGTGAGCTGAGATCACACTACTGCACTATAGCCTAGGGACAGAGCAAGACTCCATCTCAAAAAAAAAAAAAAAAAAAAAAAAAAGGATTTCAGTAGACATTTCTCCAAAAAAGAAGATATACAATGGCCAATAAACACATGCAAAGATGCTCAACGTCATTAGTCATGAGGGAAGTGCAAATGAAAACCACAGTGAGATGCCACTTCAGTCCCACTATGCTGGCTAAACTAAGAAAAGCAGACAATGCCAAATGTTAGGGAGAATGTGGACATACTGAACTGTCATACATTGCTGGTGGGATTGTAAAATGCCACAACGACTTTGTAAAACAGGCAGTTAGTTCATCAAAATGTTAAACATAGAGTCACCATGTGACCCAGCAATTCCACTCCTAGGTATATACTCAAGAGAATGAAAACATGTCCACACAACAACTTGTACATAAATGTTCATAGCAACACTGTTCATGACAGCCAAAAAGAAGAAACAGCTGGGCATGGTGGCTCACACCTGTAATTCCAGCACTTTGGGAGGCTGAATGGGAGGATCGCTTGAGACCAGGTGTTTGAGATCACCCTGGGCAACATAGTGAGACCCTGTCTCTACCAAAATTAAAAAAAAAAATTGGCTGGACGGGTGGGCGCCTGTAGTCCCAGCTCCTTGGGAGGCTGAGTCAGGAGTATCCCAACAGATGGGGAGCGGAGGTTGCAGTGAGACGTGATTGTGCCTCCGCACTCCAGCCTGGGCGACAGAGTGAGACCCTGTCTCAAAAAAAAGGAAAAGAAAGATAGAAAAGAAGAAACAACCTAAATGCTTACCAATTGTTAAATGGATAAGCAAACTGTAGTATATTTGTGCAATGAATGTTATTCAGCAGTACAAAGTAGTCACAATTCATGCAACGACATACATGAACCTTGAAACAGAATTAGTAAAAGGAGGGTCACAAAAAGCCCACATGTAATTCCATTTATATGAAATGTCCAGAATAAGCAAATCCACAGAAGGTAGATTTGTGGTTGCCTAGGACTGGGGGGTGCAGAATGAGGAGTAATTCCAGTGAATACAGGGGGGTTTTTTTGGAGTGATAAAAATGTTCTAAAATTAGGTAGTAGCGATGGTTACAGAACTCACAATATACTAAACTAAAATCATTGAGTTGTACATTATATATGTATGCCCGGCTGGTCTCGAACTCCTGGGCTCAAGCGATACTCCCAGCTCGGCCTCCCAAAGTGCTGGGATTACAAACATGAACCACCACGCCCTGCTGAGTTGTACATTTTAAGTGAGTGAGTTTTTTGGTATGTGACTTAGATCTCTAAAAAGCTATATATATATATATATAAATGACTGTCAGTCCTTGATTGTCCTTGAAGCCACCTTTGGAAAATTCCCTTTAGTTAATGCCAGTTTCATTTCTGACCTGAGTGCAGATAAAGTGGAGGTCTGCTTGGGGCTGTCTTTTGCTATGGCCCCCACCTTCTGCCCAACAGTTCAGGTTTTCAAGATCCTCATATGCTTCCCTGACTCCAAGGCCAGGCACACACTCCTTTTTAAATTTGGATCACCTGTTTCACCTTGCCAACTGCTACCATCCTTCCTCTTGTGCCGTCCCTGGCTAAGGCTGCAGAGGGTACACCCATTTTTCACCTCCATTCCATTGTATCGTGTTGGTTTTTCACAAAGCCATACACTCCCTGAGCACACGGAGGCACTGGTTTTTTCCAGCACTATCTGCGAGCACAGTCTTATCACTGAATAAGTGAACGAATGTGTGAATGTATGCCTGAAAAAGAACGTGTATTTGTGGCCGGGTGCGGTGACTCACGCCTGTAATCCCAGGACTTTGGGAGGCCGAGGCAGGTGGATCACCTGAGGTCAGGAGTTGGAGATCAGCCTGGCCAACATGGTGAAATTCCATCTCTACTAAAAATACAGAAAAATTAGCCGGGCGTGGTGGCACATGCCTGTAGTCCCAGCTACTTGGGAGGCTGAGGCAGGAGAATCGCTTGAACCCAGGAGGTGGAGGTTGCAGTGAGCCGAGATCGTGCCACTGCACTCCAGCCTGGGTGACAAAGTGAGACTCCGTCTCAAAAACCAACCAACCAAACAAAAACCATGCATTTGTATGGAGTGGAAGAATATGGAGAATTGGAAAGACTGTGGAAAAGGAAGGAGGGAGGATTTGAACTAAAATGATATTACCATGTACCCATGTTTTCTCGGTTTCCTCAGAGATGGGTTTTCTCAGTCCTGCCACCATTTTGACCATTTGAGCCTCAAATATCCAAAATTGTCTTCTCAGTTTCAGTCTTATGAATCAAGCCAAACCTTTGGCCTTTCAAGAAAACACCCATTACCTTGTTTTTCTACTCTTTGGCTCAGAAATTTTGAATCGGGAATCTAGCTGAAGAAAATAACAGTAACAGCCACCCAAATACAGGGTAGGGGATGAACTCTAGAATTTTATGCAGGACATTACTTATCAGGGCCTTATCTATAATAGTTAAAAATTGGAAATAACCTAAATGTCCAACAGTAGGGTAGTCTACATTATGCCATGCCCCCAAGAAGGAATAATATGCACCCATTAAAAGAATTTAGTGACGTGGGAAAATGCTTGCATCATATGTTAAGTGAAAAGGAGTAGGTTATAAACTGGTGATCACTAATATGTAAACGCTGCCCACACACACACACACTCAAAAACACCTGGAGAAAAACATATCAAAATGATTTCAGTGGTTTCCTTTTGGTAATGTAACTGTGGTGTCTGTCTCATTTATTTATTTAATTTATCCAGATGTGCTACAATGAACAGATAAGACTTAACACAGGAAAAACAAAAAACCCTAAGCCTGATTCTTTCCACTGCTCTTTCTTGGGAAAGACTCTCAGCACCTGCTTTGTTCAGGCAACCACGTCTGTCTCCAAATCCTTGCCCTGCACTCCCAGCCTGGCAGGACCAGCCCCTTGCCAGTTCCCTCTGGCCACTCAGGCAGGTCCTCAAGTCCCAGCCCATCAGGAAGCCTTTCTTTTTCTTTTCTTTCTTTTTTTTTTTTTTGTTTGAGACGTTGTCTTACTCTGTCGCCCAGCCTGGAGTGCAGTGGCGCAATCTCAGCTCGCTACAAGCTCCGCCTCCCAGATTCATACCATTCTCCTGCCTCAGCCTCCTGAGTAGCTGGGACTACAGGCACCCGCCACCATGCCCCCCAAAAATTATATTGTATAAAAACAATATAATTTTTTGTATTTTTAGTAGAGACGGGGTTTTACTGTGTTAGCCAGGATGGTCTCGATCTCCTGACCTCGTGATCTGCCCACCTCGTCCTCCCAATGTGCTGGGATTACAGGTGTGAGCCACTGCGCCCAGCCTTGGGAAAGCCTTTCTTAATTATGAGAAAGAAAGAAGCTGTCCTCTTCCCTACCCAGGCTGAATACAGTGCCGCCACATCTCTCTTTGCTGGTTGTGTCCAAGAAAATCTGCCTTTTAGCTGCGACTGGACCTCAAAGGATGCTTTTTGATGTGGCACAGGAGCTCGGGCAGTCGGCGCTGTTTTTCTGGGCAGGGTCTCTGAGTCTAAACTCACTGGAAGAAGTTCAAGTACTGAGGCCACACATCTCATCATTGTTGGATATTGAGAATGGTGGTGATGACTTTTTGGTCTGCATGTCCTGATTTGTCATGAGAAAGACATCTCCTGGCCATTTAAAAACCACCCAGTCTTTTAAACAGTTTTTAAGAAGCCGTCAAAGGTGTTTATACTTAACCTGGACCAGCAACCTTCTTAAAGGAGTCAGGCTGAACTTTGTTCTGGAGGAAGTGTTCGAGCAAATATTGTAGACGTCGCGCCAATACACTTAGATTTTTTGTGAGTTGATTGCCCAAGTGTCTATCCAGCTTATTCCAGAATTGGGATTAAATTAGAGAAAGCTTTGGTGGAAAAAGTTAGTGGGTCAGCAAACATTTGGATTTCCTACTGTGTACCTGACGCTTGCAGCACAGAGCACTTGAGAAATGCTGTGGCTTTATCAAAGCAATAAAGAAATCTAGAGTGATTTTTCCTGCAGAACTTCCTGGTCATATATTCCACCCACATGAAACATAACAAGAAAGGCTAAGAGGGTAAGATGGAGTGTCTTGTGGGTCCTTCAAGAATGGAGCATGCATTATAGCTCTTGTGGAGTTTTGAGCTAATTACCCTGGTCTGTATACAAAATGTGTCAGAATTAAGGACCCAGATAAATTGAATATCTTGGCATCAACCTTTGGTGTTTTTGAAACTGAGAAAGAAAGATTTGGCGTGCCAGCCTCCCTCATCAGTCTGGTATTCTACCTGTCATCTTCAACAAGATAAACAAACCACGGACATATTTTTCTTCCCCGCAGAACTGCACCCTTTTTCATGACTAGTTCTGGGTACTGTTAGGCAATAGGAATCTAGTAGAAAGGAGGAGGGGAAGCATTTTTAATTCTACCCTCTTCTCAAATATTTAAAGTGGAAGAATGAGTGGGTGAGGGCTTGTCACATTTTTCAATTCTTTTCCATTCCTGCCACCCAAACGCAGCCCTTAATCAGGTTTTTCTCAGGTCACTAGAGTTGGCATTTCTCCTTTGTCCATTTTGTTTTGTTTTGTTTTGTTTTATTTTATTTTATTATTTTGAGACAGAGTCTCACTCTGTCACCCAGGCTGGAGTGCAGTGGCACGATCTCAGCTCACTGCAACCTCCATCTCCTGTGTTCAAGTGATTCTCCTGCCTCAACCTCCCAAGTAGCTGGGATTACAGGTGCCCACCACCATGCCCGGCTAATTTTTGTATTTTTAGTAGAGACAAGGTTTCACCATGTTGGCCAGACTGGTCTCAAACTCCTAACCTCGTGATCTGCCTGCACTGGCCTCCCAGCATTCTGGGATTACAGATGTGGGCCACCACGCCTGGTCCCCCTTTGTCCATTTTATCAATGCTGGAGGCACTGAGGTTCCCAAAGGCGATTCTGAGGAAGAGCAGATGGTCTTTGTCCTGCCATTTCCATGGCTTGCGTTTTTGTTGAACAGGGTATGTAAGCTTAGGGCAAAAATGAAAATGCTGAGAACGATAGGAGGGGTTTTGCAGGACCAACAGGGAGGAGAGGAGAGAGGGGAGTGGTGAAGGACAACAGGAGTGAGGAACCTTAGCAGGGAACTGCGTGTGTTGTCATTGGGCTCCATGTGGACTCGCTTCCCCGTCTCCCGGGAGCTCTCCCATAAGACATCCATTTCTTGTTGACGCATTGACGAGTTGAATCTGTTGGGAGAACTGGTGCATTTGTTCATTCAACAAGTATGTATCGAGTGCCTACATTACACGAGGCAGTGTTACAAGTGTTGAGGATAAAATAGTGAGTCAGACACACCCAATGCCTAATGACTTGGATGAATACCCACCACGACTGGATGAATCTTCAGGGAATTCTGCTGTGTGAGAAAAGCCAATCCCAAAAGGTTAATACCGCATCATCTCATTTACATAACATTTTTGAAAGGACACCATTTTATGGTGGTTGCCAGGGGTTAGGGATGGGAGTTGAGGAGGGCGGGAGGTAGGTTTGGTGATAAAAAAGTGACATGAGGGATCCTCATGCTGACATGCTGTTTGGTATCTTGCCTGTGATGGTGGATGCAGTCTAGAATTTGTCTAGAACTATATACACGTACACACAAATGAGTACAAGTAAAACTGGGAAATCTAAATAAGATTGGTGGATAATATCAATATCCTGGTTGTGATATTGTACTATATAAATTTGCAAAATGTTACAAATGGGGGAACTGGGTAAAGTCTGCATGAGATATTTCTGTATAATTTCTCAACACTGCATGTGCATGTACAATTATCTCAATAAAAACTTCAATGAAGGAAAAAAAAAAAAAGGGCTTGGCTGGGCATGGTAGCTCACACCTGTAATCCCAGCACTTTGGGAGGCTGAGGTGGCAGATCACCTGAGGTCAGGAGTTCAAGACCAGCCTGGCCAACATGGTGAAACCCCGTCTTTACTAAAAAAAAATACAAAGATTACTGGGCGTAGTGGCACGTGCTTGTATTACCAGCTACTAGGGAGACTGAGGCAGGAGAATAGCTTGAATCCCGGAGACGGAGGTTGCAGTGAACTGAGATTGTGCCACTGTACTCCAGCCTGGGTGACAGAGTGAGACTCTGTCTCAAAAGAAATTAAAAAAAAAAAAAAGGAAAAAACAAAAAAAAGACTGGGCAAGGTGGGACGTGCCTGTAATCCTAGCCCTTTGAAAGGCCAAGGTGGGAGGATCACTTGAGCCCAGGAGTTCGAGACTAGCCTGGGCAACATGATGAAACCGTGTCTCTACAAAAAATACAAAACTTAGCTGGATGTGGTGGGACATGGCTGTAGTCCCCATTACTCGGGAGGCTGAGGTGGGGGGGTCACTTAAGCCTGGGAGGTTGAGGCTACAGTGAGCCAAGATGGCACCACTGCATTCTAGCCGGGGTGACAGAGTGAGACCCTGTCTCAAAAAAAAAAAAAAAAGAAAGAAACAAAAGTAAAAGCCTAACTCCCTGGCCTCATGGAGCCTACATTTTGGTAGAAGCTAAGTATGGCTTCATGGTGGTTGCAGGGCAAAAGCTAAGACCATCCTCGAGGGAGCTGCCCCTCTGGGGGATTCCATGCAGTGCCACTAGAGAGTCCTTCCCATCCTCCAGATATGTCATTGAATCCCCATTGGTGACTGAAGGAAATCCAGATTCAGGAGAGGAGGTAAGTGTGGAATAAGGCTGTGAAGCCCAGCTCCCCCGATCCCATGACCTGGGAATTATCCAGCCTGCCTGTTTCTTTACACCATGCATCAGGCACCCACTTGACTGTAGACTCAGATGACTCTGGGGCTCCCGGTAGTGGTGTGGCATCCCACTTGTCTTGTTCCCCACTTTCTCCATCCCCATCACTACCTGGCTCAGGGGCCTTCAGCCTCCTTCCACGCTGCCCCAAATGCCTGGTTTATCTTGGCAGCACGTACAAGCTTGGAGAAACTCCTTTTACCTATGCACATGGGCATGGCTCACTGCTCTAGTTCTCTGCAGTAGGGAAGAACTCTCATGCCAGCCCAGGCCCTGGGACTCAATCTTGGGTTCAAGCCCCTTGGCTGTGGCTAGTCAGGTCAATGTCCAGTACCTATTAATCCCCTCCTGGAAAGAGGAGTCCCACACCAAACTGTTAGTCCCATTGCCTGTACAATGAGGCATCGTACTGGCTGTGAACCATCAAGCTCTGCAACTATTTTATTGCCTTAGAAGACCTTCAGGGGGAGAAGCCATGAAAAAATAAAAGTCTGAGTAAAGTTTTTATTATTTTCTATTATGCCATGACTTGCATGGAATGACCACAAAGTGGCATGCCTTCCTGGTCACATAACTTAACTCATCAGGCCTGGCTAGAAAGCGAGAACTCCCAGATACACAATTTAGTCCACTAGAAAGATGGGAGGGAGCAAAGGAAAGAGAAAGAGACAGAGGAAGGCACAATGATAAATAACTATCTGTCTCTTCTCTAACAGGTTAGTGGCTCATTCTAAAAATGATGATAATGTCCTTGAATATCATTTCCAATTCATGGTCAAGGTCTTTATGTTAAAGGAAAGGAGTTTTCTTAGAAGAACTGGATCTAATCAATATATATTTGATCTTCAAATATTTGACTTTCAAACAAAATTTTTACGGCCAAAATAAAGTGAAAGAAATGATACTGACAAACTCTCTTTCCATGCCCTTGTGAAAGCGCCCACAGAAAGAATAAGTACAAAAGGTAACCAAGGCCCTCCCCTCTATCCAAAGAAATGTATCCATGGAGTTCTGACAGCCAAGCTTCTCTCCCCTGTCCAAACCTCAACACCATCAGGTTGGAGGAGCCCCATGGCAGTCAGAAGCCCTGTCCCGCTGTTCCTCAGAAGCGGCCTGCTTTTTTGCGTCCCCGTCCATGTCTGCGATGAATAATCCGTGGAGATCCATGTGCATATCGACATCAACGGAGGCACGGGCCAATTCTGTAAAGCTTTTGGCATCCAGAATGAGCAGAAAAGGTGGCTTCTGGGGATCAGTAGAGACAATGGCTGATAGGATGACTCCTTTGGGGAAACAGAAAGAAACCCTTTGTAAAAGTGCAGGCTTCAGTCGGAGGGATGAGTTTCTCAGCGTGTCTCTCTGCCCTCTTTAGACATATGTATCTAACCAAAACAGGAGGGAAGTGAATTGGAGACACTGTAATAGAAGGGAAAGGCCTGGAAACTAGGAATCAGAAAATTTGGCTGTAGGCCGGGCGCGGTGGTTCACGCCTGTAATCCCGGCACTTTGGGAGCAGAGGTGGGCAGATCACTTCCGATCAGGAGTTTGAGACCAGCCTGGCCAACATGGTGAAACCCCGTCTCTACTAAAAATACAAAAATTAGCTGGGTGTGGTGGTGGGTGCTTGTAATCTCAGCTACTCAGGAGACTGAAGCAGGAGAATCATGAGACTGAAGCAGAAGAATCACTTGAACCTGGGAGTGGAATTTGCAGTGAGCCGAGATCACACCATTGCACTCCAGCCTGGGTGACGGAGTGAAACACCATCTCAAAACAAACAAACAAAGAAACTAGAAAACCTGGTTCTAGCCCTGGCTGGGCCAGTCCCTTGACCTCTCGGAGCCTCAGTCTCTTCATCAGTAGAGGTGGGATAATCTCACCTACACTCACAGGGTTGCCGAGAGTATCTCCTGCATGATGGATTTTGAAAGCACACTAAATTATTGCAGGCATTGAAGAATGGCATTCGTTTTGTTTGTTTGTTTTGCTTTTTTGAGATGGGTTCTTACTCTGTTGCCCAGACTAGAGTGCAGTGGCGTGATCACAGCTCACTGCAATCTCGATCTCTTGGGCCCAAGCTATCCTCCCACCTCAGCCCTCCAAGTAGCTGGGACTACAGGCACATGACATGACATCTGGCTTATTTTTGTATTTTTTGTCAGATGCGGTCTCCCTATATTGCCCATGCTGGTCTTGAACCCCTGGGCTCAAGCAATCTGCCCACCTTGACCTCCCAAGTGCTGGGATTACAGGCAGAAACCACCGCACCTGGCTCGAAGAATGGCATTTCAATGGTTAAACAAAATAATGCATATCAACTTCCTGCAAATACTCTCAATGCCCCCAGAGGGTCCCAGGTTGAAGAGCAGTGGAGCATCGTTGAAGTCAGATTGGCCTGGATTTACATCTTACCTCTGAATGTATGGGATGTGTGACCTTGGGCAACAAGGTCACTCTCTGAGCATCCCATTGGTAAAATGAAGATAATGATACTCCCTCCTCACAGAGAATGTAAAGGAAGTGTCCACACCACTGAGTGGGAGAACGGCCTGAGCAGGAGGCAATGCCAGTGGTCCCCCGCCTCGGAGATGACAGTGACACAGGGTTGCTGGCCTGACGTGCCATGCCATGATCAGTAGGAAGACAAGACCCAGGTGGAAAACCACTCCCTTGTCACCTGAGGGAAGAAGCTGGCAGGCTCAAGTGGGGCAGCCTGCCCTCCTTGCAGGTGTGGCAGCCCCATTCCCAGCGTGGCCAGGTGACATCCCCACCTATGGTTCTAGTTACCCTCCTTAGCCTCCTCAGGGCTGTGGGCAGGGCATTTCTGAAGCATTTCTGAGAATGAAAGGGGAAGGATCATTCAGTCAAGTGGAAACCTAGGAAATAGAGGTGGGCCACAAATACACATTTCCAGGGGCGCTGTGAAACATTTACGTGCTTATGCATTGTTAAAAATTTGGATCCAGGCCAGGTGCAGTGACTGACACCTGTAATCCCAGCACTTTGGGAGGCTAAGATGGGAGGATCGCTTGAGCCCAGGAGTTAGAGACCAGCCTGGGAAACACAGTGAGACCCTTTCTCTATAACAAATACAAAGAATGAGCTAGGCATGGTGGCGTGCCCCTGTAGCTCCAGCTACTTGGTAGGCTGAGGCAGGAGGATCACTTGAACCCAGGAGTTTGAGGCTGCAGTGAGCTACGATTATGCCACTACACTCCAGCCTGGGCAACAGAGCAAGACTCCATTTCTTAAAAACATTTCTTTTGGATCTAGCCACTGTAATCAATTTTAAAACCAAGATTCTGCATTCTGAGAGAGCTTAGTGTCACTGACTGGAAAGGAGATGGACTTTGTGCAGTAAAAAACTTAAACTTGTCTAAAAAGGAGACTGGCTTTTGTCCTCAGTTTCTGGGAGGTCACCTCTATACTGGTGAAATGTCCTGCTTGATACAAGTATCTTTGTATACATGGGGGCCTTGCGCCACACCAGGCAGTCTACCCTTACAGTGGGATTTATGGTGGGGCCTTGGGCCACATGGTATGAGCTTGATCTCCAGGAGGACTGAAGACTAAATAAAGGTCAGACACACAGGCGGGCAACCATGTTTACATGACTGAGCCCCAGTATAAACTCTCCATACCGAGTCTCAGGGGAGCTTCCTGGCTGGCAATAATATTCTGTGAGCACTGTCACACAGCATTGTCAGGAGAAGTCAGTGCTATCTGTGACTCTTCTGGGAGAGTGCAGCTGGAAGCTCCTGTGGGTCCCTGCTGGGCTCTGTCTTGTGCACCTCTTCCCTTTGCTAATTTTAGTCTGTATCTTTTCACTGCTGCAAACCAGAACTGTGAGCATAAGCGCTTGCAGTGAGGTTGGTGATTCTAATGAATTATTGAAGCCAAAGGGTGTCTCGGGGACCCTCAAACTTTGCAATTGGTATAAGAAGTAAAGGTAGCCTTGGGGACTCCCTAACCTTTTAGCTTTGACCTAGACAGATGTAGACTTCAAAGCACCAGTCCACCCCCTTTATGAGCTGGGGGGTCAGCTGCCCCTAGATGGTGTCTCTGTGGGAAGGGGGATCATGAGCAGCATGCAGCAACTAGGCTTGGCTTCTTAGAGTCTTACCGTCATCCTCATCCTTGGCGCCTGGTGCGGGCACAAACAGGGGTTCCGCTGGCCAGCAGTCGTCCTCTCTCCATTTCAAGCATGACTTTGTGAGAATGTCATATTTTATTATCTGTACATCCAACGAGGAGAAACACAGAAATGAAGCCCATCGGATATAGACTTTTGACATAATCACCCAATGACAGCTACCTCTGGTGAGCACAGCCAAGAAAGGACAGGAGCTAACTCTCCTCCCCGAGGTTTTTTTGTTGTTGTTTTTTGGTTTTTGTTTTTTTTTGAGATAGAGTTTCACTCTTGTCACCCAGGCTGGAGTGCAATGGCGTGATCTTGTCTCACTGCAACCTCCACCTCCACCTCTTGGGTTCAAGCAATTCTCCTGCCTCGGCCTCTCGAGTACCTGGGATTACAGGCATGTACCACCACACCTGGCAAACTTTTTGTATTTTTAGTAGAGACGGGGTTTCACCATGGCCAGGTTGGTCTTGAACTCTTGACCTCAGGTGATCTGCCTGCCTCAGCCTCCCAGAATGCTGGAATTACAGGCATGAGCCACCGCACCCAGCCTCCTCCCCCAGTTTTAAACATGGGTCCTCCGGCCACCATGTAGCTGATACAGCATAAGGAATTCTTTTAAAAATTAAAATATTTTTAAATGTATTATTATTTTTTAATATAGAGACAGGGTCTTGCTATTGTTGACCAAGCTGGTCTCGAACTCCTGGCCTCAAGCAATCCTCAGCTCCCCAAAGTGCTAGGATTATAGGTGTGAGCCACCACACCCCGTCTAAAAATTAAAATATTGACTATATCTTATATTTGGCATTGCACTGCAATTTTATATGAGTTAAATAAATGAATACATTCAATGCAAACATTTAAAGTATAATACAACCCCTTTGTTGCTTTAAGAGTGCAATTCTCTGAATCTCTCTTAATCTCCCAACAGGCCTATTTCTCTCTAGGTCTGGTATTAGTGGAGAGTGGCTTGGGGTATGGAGGGGTGGAGGCTTAATTTTTGGCTGTGGACATTTCTGCTCTGTTTGCAATAAAAAAAAGATTTTCCATTTTATTATGAAAAATGAAGATGTTTAAAAAAAGTGATCCCTGCACAGCACTTCGCACAGTGACCAGCACACAGTAAGTGTTTCACAAATGGTAGCTTAAGAAGCACAGTGGGCCAGGCATCGTGGCTCATGGCTGTAATCCAGCACTTTCGGTGGCTGAGGCAGGAGGATCCCTGGAACTTAGGAGTTCAAGACCAGCATGGACAACACAATGAGCCCCTGTCTCTTTCTGTGTATTTTTTTAAATAAAAAGGAAAAAACAAATCAAAACAAAAGAAGCAAAATAAAGCCTCTAAGTTTCAGCTGCACCCTCTCTGCTGGAGAGGGTGAGTTTCTTAGGTCAGGGACTGGGCATCCCCCTGCTGACTTCCTTACCCTCAGTGCCTACCACATTGTAGCCCATAGTTGGTGCTCAATAAATAAGTATTGAATAAAGAAATCAGTGAATAAACTCCAGCCATAACCTCTTACCCAAACCTTAGCCCATTAGGTGCCACTCCCTCTCCCAGCTGTCCATCCTTACTTCAAATTTATCTTATCCTACACTTACCTCCCTCTGACCTCCTGTTTTCTAATCAATGTCTCAGAACCTTAGAATTCAGCGTTGCATATAGACGCAATCACTGTAGGAAAAGCCTGTGAATACACAGAGAACAGTACCTTGGTTGGGATTGGACTCCATTGAACTCCTGCAGCAAAGACATACCGGTATCGCTTTCCATTGTGAGCATAATTGACCCGTGGAAGCTCTAAGCCTACAAGGAAATTAGAAGGTGGATGAAGCCCCCATCACTGGGGGCTGGGAGCATCCACCCTTCCTGTCAGACTGGGTAGCCTTTCCTCAGAATTCGTTCCCACACCAAGATCCCTGAGCTTGATTTAGAGCCTGGATTGGATCAAAGGTGGTCAAAGGCAGGGGACGGAGCCTCTGATAATTACCCCATCTCTATCAGAAAGGCCTGGAGCAGCGTACCACAGACCTAGGTTTTAAGTGTATAAACATCTTTAATTATCCAAGATAGAAATCAAAGAGAATTGCATGATTAAAATCAGAGGCTACTGCAATTTCTTAAAGCTCTTTTCAAAAAAGTGCTGATGTGTGTATGTGTGCATGCATGTGCATATGTGTGATGAGAAATGGGAAGCTGGCTGGGCGCAGTGGCTCACGCCTATAATCGCAGCACTTTGGGAGGCTGAGGCGGGCAGATCATTTGAGGTCAGGAGTTTGAGACCAGCCTGGCCAACATGGCAAAACCCTCCCTCTACTGAAAGTACAAAGAAAATTAGCCAGGCATGGTGATGCATGCCTGTAATTCCAGCAACTCGGGAGGCTGAGGCAGGAGAATCACGTGAACCCAGGAGGCAGAGGTTGCAGTGAGCCGAGATCGTGCCACTGCACTCCAGCCTGGGCCACAGAGTAAAACTCTGTCTAAAAAAAAAAAAAAAAAAAGAAATAGGAAGCTGTGCCAGGCATAGTGGCTCATGCCTGTAATCCCAGCTCTTTGGGAAGCTGAGATGGGAGGATCGCTTGACGCCAGGAGTTCAAGACCAACCTGCTCAACATGGCAAGAACCCCATCTCTAAAATTAAAAACTAAAAACTAAAACAGAATGGGAAGCTGTGGAAAATGGTGTCAACGGAGAATAGTTAATTAAATCTGGTGAATTATATAATAACATTATGGAAAAATAACATTTAATAATGATTTTAATAACATGGACAAGTGTCCATACCATAAGGTTAAGTGTAAAATGCTGACTATAGAATTACTATATCTCCACTAGGTTACAAATGAAGAGAAAAAATTTGGAAGCATTCCTGGGGTTATAACTGCCTTATAGTTTACACTTTCTACGATAGAATCTAAGTTTCTCATTATGTGAAATTTTCATCATCTTATTTTTACATAATCAAAAATCTTATTTTTTTTCTCTGTGTGTGTGTGTGTGTGTGTGTGTGTGTAGATATATGGTGTTTTTTTTGTCGTTTTTGAGATGGAGTCTCGCTGTGTCGCCTGGACTGGAGTGCAGTGGCGCCATCTCAGCTCACTGCAACCGCTGCCTCCTGGGTTCAAGCAATTCTCCTGCCTCAGCCTCCTGAGTAGCTAGGACTACAGGTGCCTGCCACCACATCCTGCAATTTTTTTTTTTTTTTTTTTGTATTTTTAGTAGAGACAGGGTTTCACCGTGTTAGCCAGGATGGTCTTGGTCTCCTGACCTCGTGATCCACCCGCCTTGGCTTGCCAAAGTGCTGGGATTACAGACGTGAGCCACCGTGCTTGGCTGTACATGTGTATATATGTATATATGCCTATTGCATCAAATTGAATTTCTAAGTCTGAATACTGAAATGGATGTTCAACTCTTAGGAAATATTCCTGGTGGTTGCCACCAGCTGCTGGTGAAGATACAATGTCCAAGAGAAGAGGAAGTAGAGATACATCCACGGATAAATGCTGATTAGGTTCAGTGGGGCAGGAAGGGGAAAGAACTATTGAGGTGGGAAGGAGATGTCCAATCCCACATATGAGGAAGCGTGAAACTTCCAAGGGGACAGGCCCAGATGAAGGTGAGGCAGATGGAACACTCCCATACTTAAATAAGAAGAAGTTGTGTGCCCTTGACCTCAAAGTAGGCCTGAGATTTCCAAGATGTTCCTGGGCCCCTCTCAAACCAGCGATTCTCCTGCCTCAGCCTCCCAAGTAGCTAGGACTACAGGTGTGCCCCACTACCCCCTGCTAATTTTTGTATTTTTTAAAAAGTAGAGATGGGGTTTTGCCATGTTATCCAGGCTGGTCTCAAACTCTTGACCTTAGGTGCTCCACCCGCCTCAGCTTCCCAAAGTGCTGGCATTACAGGAATGAGTAATGCCTGTAATTGCCATTGTGCCTGGCCCATAGTTACATGAAATTAAGGCTCGGCCTCCCAAAGTGCTGGGATTATAGGTGTGAGCCACTGTGCCTGGTCCTTAATAGCCATGTCCTTTGAAGAATCCTCAGGATGTGGGAAAATACTCAGGTTACATTCATTAAGTGCAAAAGGCAGCTTCAGAACATTCTAGATGATATGGAATGTATTTTGCAAAAGTACAAATACAGAGGCAATGGGCTTTGGGATAAGAGAAGGCTGGGGTCACAACCTGGCTCTGCTGCCTGCCTTTTGGCAAATTTTGCAATTGTCTGAACCTGCTTCTTAGGGCTGTTCTAATATTGCTGCCATTGGCCAGACTCTCCCTATAGGCCAGACCCCACACTAAGGCCTTGATGTGCATGAACAAATCTAATGTCAACAATAACAGAATGACACTGCTGGGATGAAATGAGAGCAGTCTGAGAATTCGCCGGAAGGGACCCGGCCTATGTCACACAATCCACGCATGATGGGAGGACTGGATGGGTATCCCAAAGGGCTGTCACAGGTGCAGGGATTATGGGTAGTTTGTTTATTGTTACACTTTTTAGTGTGCACAATATTGCAACAATAAATAAGCATGATCTTCTCAGGAAAGAAAAAAAATGTGGTGTGGTGGGTGAGCAAGGATGGGGGTGGATGCCTTCAGACCTGGCATCACCTATTGATTCATTTCTAAAGACTCCAAGCGTATGAGTTCCCTCACAGAACTGGTTATGGGATGTATGGGATGCCTTTTACAGAAGTGGATTCTTAGGTCAAATCCAAGGGTCATCCTAAAAGAGTCCCCAAGTCGATGTGCTCTTCCAGATACCCAAACTTCCTGGCATGGGGCAGCTGATGGAACAAGGCTCTCAGTCTTTTTTTTTTAGGCAAAGTCTCTGTTGCCCAGGCTGGAGTGCAGTGGCGAAATCTCAGCTTACTGCTCTGCCTTCAGGGTTCAAGCAATTCTCCTGCCTCAGCCTCCCGAGTAGCTGGGATTATGGATTACAGGCATGCACCACCACACCGGTTAATTTTTGTATTTTCGGTAGAGATGTGGTTTCGCCAACTTGGCCAGGCTGGTCTCAAACTCCTGGCCTCAAGTGATCCGGCCACCTTGACCTCCCAAAGTGCTGGGATTACAGGCGCGAGCTACCGCACCCAGCCAATGCGCTCAGTTTAAATGCACACCGCACCACTCTCTAGCTGAGTCTCCTTGGACAAGTCCATTCATTCTGTACTTTGACGTATTGAACACAGACCTCTGTATGCCAGCCTTTGTGTCATGTGCTGCTGATACCCTGTGAGCACAGCAACACAATCCTCACCTCATGGGTTTATATTCTGGGGCAGTGGTTCTCCATCATGGCAGTGGTGCCCCCATGGGATGCTGGCAATGTCTGGAGACATATTTGGCTGCTCCAATTCAGGATAGGGGTCCTCCGGGCTTCTAGTGGGTAGAAGCCAGGAATGTTGCTAAACATCTTACAATTCCCTGGACAGCACCCACTGCAAAGAATGACCCAGCCCCAGATGGCGACGGTGCCCAGACTGGGGAGCCCTGCTCCATGGGTGTGACTCCTGTTCTAGAGGGTCTGCGTTCTGTGTGTAGCTCCAGGTCTCTCAGGCCTAGTTTTCTCCTTCATATTATGCAGCTGATAACAGCTATTTTGCAGGATATTGTGGATGTTGAGAGGTAGAAATGGAAAGGTATTGTGCCTGTTCAATAAGCCCGTGTTCAGTAAGGGACAGCATTTGCAGAAGTCATCTGGCCCAGCAACCACCCACTGCCTTCCTATTTTTATTTTTATTTTTTTGAGACAGTGTCTTGCTCTGCTGCCCAGGCTGGAGTGCAATAGCACAATCTCAGCTTACTGCAATCTCTGCCTCCTGGGCTCAAGCGATTCTCATGCCTCAGCCTCTTGAGTAGCTGGGACTACAGGCATGTGCCACTATACCCAGCTCATTTTTGTATTTTTAGTAGAGATGGGGTTTCACCATGTTGCTCAGGCTGGTCTCAAACTCCTGGCCTCAAGTGATCTGCCTGCCTCAGCTTCCCAAAGTGCTGAGACTACAGGTATGAGCCACCATGGCTGGCCTTACCCATTGCTGAAGATAGAGGAAAGAGAAATGTCCCCAGATGCTTCTCATCGGGGCATCCCAAGAGCCTTTCCTTTTTGGCCCTTGTACGTGCACAGGAGGGAAGTATTATGTAAAGAGGCCTCTGGGGTCCCCATGAAAATCTGCCCCTTTCCTAATCTCAGGACCAGAGGATGCATTTTACCTTCATAAAGAAATTCCGGCTGGCAGTAGACTTGGCCATCTTCTTCCTTCAGGGCCGTGGCTGTTGTAGATGCCACTTTGATTAAATTTGAGCCCACTTCTGCATTCTGAAAAAATTCAGTTTTCAAAGAGTAAAATAAAAACGTGTCATCCAGAGCAAACATTTGCTTTAGTGTATATATTTTTTAAAAATGCTTGAATACATGTCATCTTGGTTTAGCCTCACATTAATCATAGGAAGCAGCTCTTTTTCTGTTGTTATTCTTAGTCTCGGTTTAAAAAATGAGGATTGGCCATTTAAGGTGACTCCTCCAAGGTCACATACCTGGAAGGTGATAGGACTCCTTTCTCTTACTCTGAGCCTGCCTTATTCCTCACAGGGAAAATTAATGTGCTTCTAAGAGTAAGTTCTCACTTTTAAAGTACTAGATGATTCACCTATATAAAGCTGCAGCAGTCATTAAAAGGATGCTTCTGAAGACTTTACAACAACACGGGAAATGCTTATCACACAACACTGAGTAAAAGCAGCATCAGGACAAATTGCATATGCAGTCTGAGCTCAACCGCATTAAAAAAGTTACATTGAGAAGAGGCAGAGAAATATACTAAATATGTGTGTGTGTGTGTCTGTGTGTGTGTGAGTACAATTTTTTTTTTTTTTTTGAGATAGAGTCTTGCTCTGTTGCCCAGACTGGAGTCTGGAGTGCAGTGGTGTGATCTCGGCTCACTGCAACCTCTGCCTCCTGGGTTCAAGCGATTCACCTGCCTCAGCCTCCCAAGTAGCTGGGGTTACAGGCACATGCCACCATGCCTGGCTAATTTTTGTATTTTTTAGTGGAGACGGGGTTTCATCATGTTGGCCAGGCTGGTCTCAAACTCCTGACCTCAAGTGATCCACCCCCATCAGCCTCCCAAAGTGCTGGGATTTCAGGCATGAGCCACCATGCCTGGCCTGAAATATACCAAATATTAAAAATACAACAGATGATGAGGATTATGGGGGACTTCAGTTCCTTTTTTGTATGCCTCCCTGTATTTTCAGTATTTTCTCCTAGGAAAAGTTACCACTGCAGAAATGAAAACAAACATGCAATAAAAATTATTCGGTGGAAAAACAACCTTCAAGGACATTTCTTGGTTTCAATTTACAATCAGATGTTGCTGTGTTCAGTATCTTGCTGTCATCAGTATAAGCGAGGAGAGGGATTTAGCATGATTAAATATTTATCGAGCATCTACTACTCCCTGTTTCCCTCATGTACTAACCATGGGACCTTGAGCAAGTCACGTGGCCTCTCTATAGTTCTGTTTCCTTATGTGTATATTAATAGCATATGCATCTTTGAGTTATTGTGCAGATTAAATGACATCATCTGTACAAATGATTCACAAGAATGCCTGCTTAACAGTAGGTGCTAGATAAATGTCAGCTGCTTCTGTTGATGACATTGTTGTTGTTATATTATTATTACTATCATTACCATACTACTACTACTATCACTTATTATTATTCTATAGCTGCCACCACTACTGGAGGTGAGTACAGGTTAGGCTCTAGAAGATACTGAGGAACGAGACAACGGAAAATTATTGTTATGGCTGACTTCTCATTTAAACTTTTCTCTACTTTCTGCATTTTCCAAGATGGCTTCTATTTTATTTTGGGACAGGGTCTTGCTCTGTCACCCAGGCTGAGTACAGTAGTGTGATTATAGCTCACTGTAGCCTTAAACTCCCAGGCTCAAGTGATCCTTCCATCTCAGCCTCCTGAGTAGCTGGGGGACTACAGGCATGCGTCACCATCCTTGGTTAATTGTTGTGTTTTTTGTAGAGACAGGGTCTCACTATGTTGCCCAACTTCGTCTGGAACTCCTGGGCTCAAGTGATCCCCCTCTCTTGATCTCCCGAAGTGCTGGGATTACAGGCATGAGCCAGTATACCTGGCTCAAAATGGCTTTTATAATTAAAACCAACCTATTTTAGGGATAGCAGCATTTGTGTTGGAGAGCATGAGAAGTTTACTGCAACTTAGCAGCTGAACCGCAAGGGTCCTCAGAAATTAGTTTAATTCAGTCTCGATTTGTAGAAGTAACTGAGGCCTAGAGAAGGAAAGGAACTGGTCCAAAGTCACAGGGAGAGAAGCAGAGCCTATGCCTGGGGCCTTTGTATTGATTCTTTGGCCCAGAAACAAGAGCATTGCTGGTAGAGGGTGAAGGCAGTGCAAAGGCCCTGAGGCTGACTCTTCCCCATCCCCGAAGGTCTAGGAAGAAACACCCCTTCCCTAACAACTCCATCGGAATCTGCAGTGTCTCCAAGGCACTGGCCCTGAGCTGTAATTATCTTCTTTATGAAACTCTTTTCCTTCTTTTAGCTTGTCTGCCCCAAGAAGCCAGGGACCAGATTTTGCTCAGTGCCTGGCACCTAGTGCCCAGGAAGTAATTGCTGAATTAATGAGTGAATGCACAACTCAGTCAGCTTTTCTTTGGGCTGTCAAGGGGCAAGACATGTGTTTTGCAGGGTGACTGTAAGCATCAAATGAGAGGAAATGCAGAGACAAAGGAGCCCAGCACCTGGCCCACTGGTGGCATCTTAGAAACATTTGGTTGAGCGCAGTGGCTCATGCCTGTAATCCCAGCACTTTGGGAGGCCAAGGTGGGTGGATCACCTGAGGTCAGGAGTTCGAGACCACTCTGGCTAACATGGTGAAACCCCGTCTCTACTAAAAATATAAAAATTATCCGGGCGTGGTGGCACGTGCCTATAGTCTCAGCTACTCGGGAGACTGAGGCAGGAGAATCGCTTGAACTTGGGAGGCTGAGGTTGCAGTGAGCCGAGAACGCGACACTGCACTCCAGCCTGGGCGACAGAGTGAGACTCTGTCTCAAACAAAACAAAACAAACAACAACAACAAAAACCAAACATTCAATGCCTCTACCTGCATGGCTCTGCAAGCTGGTGGGAGGCCCTTTCTGGTACCTTGCTAAGCATGTGACGGCAACAGGCCTCTGGGCACGTTCCAGCCTTGATTCTTAGGGAGTTGGTCTGCACAGACATCTTATAACTCCAGCCCCAAACTGGTCAGACTGGTTGAGGAATAAACCGTGAATTTTTCCATCCACAGCAATAACAAACATGACTTGGCTGCTTTCGGTGGCCAGCATGCTCGGTTTTAGGAAGACATCACTTTCCAGCCAGAATTCAGCACCATCTTGCAAGCTTGCACTGAAATCCCTACACTTAAGGGAAATCCCACGAGAAGCAGCCATCACCATCATCCCCTAGAATGCTGCCTGCCCTATGAAATTCAGCGCTGTGGTTTTCCATGCAGATTCGAGCAGACCTCTTTTCCTCAGAGCCAGCTTCTCCGTCTGTGTAAACTCGGGGGAGTGGTTCATATTTTAGAGTAGTGCTGGGTATAAGTGAGTGGCTTCCACCTGCATCTGAGCATGATGTTAGGATTAAATTAAATAATGGTTGTGAAAAACAGGCTGATCCAGGGCCAGACACGTCGTGCAGCCAGACGGGCATACATTCCAGTTGCAGCTCAAATCCCAGGGATAATTCTACAAAGTTGGGCAAGTTACTTTCTCATCCGTAGATGTGGGGGATCATAAATAACTTAGAACGTTGTGATGCAGATTAGCAAAGCATTTAACAGCCCCTAAATTTCGCAGGAGCCAGAAGGAACGTGGAAGTGGAGGCCCACCAACCTTCTGTCTAAATACACCAAGCAAATTAAGTCAAACACCATCTCTGTCCCTGTCTTGACACACAGCCCTTCATGATGGTGTGGAGCTGGCTGTCCCAAATGGCAACCGCTAGCCATATGTAGCGATTTAAATTAAATTTAATTTAATTTTACTTTTTTTTTCTGAGACTGAGTCTCGCTCTGTCGTCCAGGCTGGAGTACGGTGGCACGATCTCGGCTCACTGCAACCTCTGCCTCCCGGGTTCAAGCAATTCCCCTGTCTCAGCCTCCTGAGCAGCTGAGATTACAGGCATGTGCTACAATGCCTGGCTAATTTTTGTATTTTTAGTAGAGATAGGGTTTCATCATGTTGGCCAAGCCGGTCTTGAACTCCTGACCTTAAGTGATCCACCGCCTGGCTTAGCCTCCCAAAGTGCTGGGATTATAGGCGTGAGCCACTGTGCCAAGCCTTAAATTTAATTTAAAAATAAGCTTAAGTAAAATTAAAAATTCAATTCCTTAGCTGCGCCAGCCACATTTCAAGTGTACAATAACAACTCGTGGTTAGTAGCTACTGTGCTGGATAGACAGAATGTTCCAGCAATGCACTGTGCTGGTCTGAAAGGATGACTATGAATTGAGAACCCAGGACTCCTTAGAGTTCTGAGCTGGAATGAGGCAGTCTCTGGCCCCTGGCTCCTTCCTGCCTTATCCCAGGCTCCATCCCTCACTGCATGGGTACCCTAGCCAGCACAACCAAGGCAACAGTCAGCCCTGGCCACCTTGTGGGCCTGCGGCAGTAACAGCAGAGTGGCACAGTCTGCCCTTCGGAAGACGGGTATTGGAAGCAAGGCTAGGACCTTCAGGGGCTTCTGGGATCCCAGGTGTCCAGCGTATGGTTGGGGTGGGGGTGGAGGCACCCCTCTGGGTAGGCAGAATGCCTTGGCCCTGTGAACTCACCCTGTGGAGTAGGGGTCCTGCTGGAGAAAGAAAGGCTGGCCCACAGACCTCCTAAGTGCCAAACCCAGAGCAGGGACCCCTCTTGCCAGGATCTAAGAGCAGAAAAGGCATTGAACACAGAGCCTGGCACCTAGGGAGTCCTCCATGAATGGTGGCTTCTCTTATTTGAGCGTCTGCATTTGTGCATTTGGAGATAGAAATCAAACCCACTGATGCAGTCGTCAAAGCTACCCCTTCCAGGTCCAAAGTGTTTCCTCGTGTCAATGCCCCTTAGGCGTGGGTGCACACGAACCTAGGGCCTCACACAGTGCTCTTCAGGACCAGGGCAGGGCCAAGGTCCAGACGACCCGCCCTGCCCACACCCCTCCCAGCCACTCCCCGTCACTGCTGAGCCCTGCCTCAGGCACCCCCACACCTCCCTGTGTAAACAGGCCCACGGTGCCCACAGGCCCTGCCGGCCCCACCTTCCTTTGACCCCAGCTGGCCCCAAAGCAAGAGAATCTGGGATATTCGGGACCTCCTGGCCTTTTAAATAGAATTTGCTATTGCCTGTTCTATGTGGGAAGTACTTTTCACTTGGAACGGGTTCCAAAGGCTAAAGGAAGATGCTGCGCCCTTTTGGAGACCTTGCTTCCCATTTTTCATGTATTCATCATTCATTCATTCATTTCAAGTATTTAAGAGCATCCTCGGAGTGCAGCAGATGAGCTGCTGATGAGACAGAGTCCCTGTCCTCCCAGAACTTAGGCTTGAACAGGAAGAGGGAAATGAACAAGTTACTTACACTTGACATAAATGTTGACAAAGAGCTACAAGGCGCAGTTAGAGGATACAGACTCACCTGCCGGGTCATGCTGCCGAGCCCTGACCTTGGAGGTTCTCTCCCATGGCTGCATGGCAGAACCGGGGATTTCTGAGACCACACCCAGGCCTGGGCTTCCTTGGTCTGGGCCGAAGCCAAGGCCCAGACATGGGGGTCTCAGGGCTCTCCAGGGGAACCCCTGCAGCCAGCCAGGGGGAGCAGGAGTGTCAGCCCAGGAGGACAGAGTTGCAGACAGAGAGGACAGCAATGTCCTGCAAAGGCCTCAGGCCCAGAGGACATCTGAGTAAAGGCAGCATCTTCCTGAAGTTGCTTCTCCAATAAACCTTTGGATAGGATGGAGCCAGAGCCGCTGGATCAGAGCATGTAAGGCTCGGTCCACCTGCCTGACTTTCTGATTTCAATATGCAGGCGGAGCCACTTGAAAGTGCAATAAGAAGACATATTTAAGGGACGATAAGTAGCAATTAAAAAGCGTGGCAGGAGCTACCCATCCCGGGGCTTGCTTTCCTTTGCTAGTTTCAAAGCAGCAGATGGTTCACACGACAGCTTTTTTTTTTTTTTTTTTTTGAGATGGAGTCTCACTCTGTCACCCTGGCTGGAGTGCAGTGGTGGGATCTCAGCTCACTGCAGCCTCCACCTCCTGGATTCAAGTGATTCTCCTGCCTCAACCTCCCAAGTAGCTAAGATTATAGGCAGGGACCACCACGCCGGGCTAATTTTTGCATTTTTAGCAGAGACAGGGTTTCACCTTGTTGGCCAGGCTGGTGTTAAACTCCTGACCTCAGGTGATCACCTGCCCGGGCCTCCCAAAGTGTTGGGATTGCAGGCATGAGCCACTGTGCCTGACCACATGATGGCTTTTAAAGATACACAAGCTAACATTCTTAGCTTGGTTCCAAGGAAGCAAAGCACTCTCGAGTGTGATAAAAGGTTATAAAATCTTGCAGGGTGTGGCAGTGGGAGGGAGCGTGTTCCTCTCTGTGTACCATCCCTGGGCTGAGGTCAGCCTTGAGACTTACTAGCTTTGTGCCTTGTTATCCCTCAGTACTTCCTGGAACCAGGAGACAGTCTGAGGGGCTGCATTGTGCTGCTTCCGGGAGCAAGCGGTGCAGGGGTCCAGGGCTCGTGTGCTGATTTCATGGGACATGGCTGTTCATCCAATAGCCCTGAGTCACATGGGGGAGAAAATCAATGCCATTTTCTCTTCCAGTCATTCTGACTAGGTCAAGGAGAGTCTCAATGAGGTGCCACGATGTCTTTAATGCCTAATACTTTTAAAACTTTGCTTTTTCACAGAGAGATCAGGTCTTGGCAAGCCACAGCCCTCTGGCTGGAGCTCAAGACCTCTGCTTTATTTCCATTATTTTTTTCTCATGCTTGTCTTCTCTGTGCAGCAAGCATTGCCAGCTTTCTACTGGGTAGTGATGTGTTTCTTTTCAAATGAGTTAAGTAGAGAGTGAATTGATTGAAATGAAAAAAAAAATGGATTTTTAAATGTTAAGTAGAGGTGATATAAAATATGACAAAAACCATGGCAGAGATACACAAATGGCTATGGGTGGGAAAACACTGGAGAGATGGGGGAGGACCCCAGCTCTGGAGTCAGACAAACCTAGGTTCAAATGCCAGCTCCCCTGCCTGCTGGCTGGGAGGGTGGCTGAATTCCTGCACTGAGAAACTGGGTTGTAAGGGTGGGAGAAGGCTCCCTGGATACGGTAGGACCATCTGCCAGGCCTGCAGAGCCCCAAGTGTGCACCATCTGAGGCTCTTTCCTAGGAGTTAGAGCTACTGGGGAGAAGAGCAGAGTTCCTACTCCTTTGTAGTTACAAACAGGAGTTTAAGGCTGGCCACGGTGGCTCATGCCTGTAATCCCAGCACTTTGGAAGACCGAGGTGGGTGGATCACTTGAGGTCAGGAGTTCAAGACCAGCCTGGCCAACATGGTGAAACTTCATCTCTACTAAAAATACAAACAAACAAAAAATTAGCTGGGTGTGCTGGCACGTGCCTGTAATCCCAGCTTCTTGGGAAACTGAGACAGGAGAATCACTTGAACCCGGGAGGCGGAGGTTGCAGTGAGCCAGGATTAAACAACTGCACTCCAGCCTGGGTGACAGAGCGAGACTCCATCTCAAAAAAGAAAAGGGGGTTTAGAGACAGAGGGGGGCAGGTTCCAGTCTTGGCTCTGCCACTCTGGGCTGTGTGACCTTGCCCACATTTCTTAACTTCTCTGAGCCTCAGTTTGTCCATCGCCAAAATGAGGCTTCTACAGGAACGTTTCCCACAGGTTGTTTTGATCATAAGTGAGGTAAGAAAAACAAAATGCTTAGCAAAGTACCTGGCACGTAATGTGTATTTAGTCAATGTAAGCCATCAACATTTAATTGAATTGAATTTGGTTTCATTTAAATTAATTAAGTCGTGAAGTCAGTGAGTTCTGGAGCCAGAAGTCTTTGTAAGTCTCTGTAAGTCAAGCCCAGAGCCTTGGCCACATCACCCTAATTGGGGATAATGTCTGGCCTGGTGGTCATTCTTAGCACAAGAACAGAGCTTTTCAACATCAGGGAATTGTGTAAGCAAATGGTGATGAATCCCTGCCATGAACAATTAGGCAAATGTTTAGAATGATGTTTCAAAGAATATTTAATGTCATGGAGAGATGTTTAGATACATAAATAGGTAGAAAAGCAGTCTGGGCCGGGCACGGTGGCTCACGCCTGTAATCCCAGCACTTTGGGAGGCCGAGGCAGGTGGATCATGAGGTCAGGAGCATCCTGTCTAACACGGTGAATTCCCCCATCTCTACTAAAAATACAAAAAATTAGCCAGGTGTGGTGGCGGGTGCCTGTAGTCCCAGCTACTCGAGAGGCTGAGGCCAGAGAATGGCGTGAACTCAGGAGGCAGAGCTTGCAGTGAGCCGAGACTGTGCCACTGCACTCCAGCCTGGGCAACAGAGTGAGACTCCATCTCAAAAAAAAAAAAAAAAGAAAGAAAGAAAGAAAGAAAGAAAAGCAGTCTGTAAGATAGTATGTACCTATTCAGCAATAAAAAGAAATGAAGCACTGGACGGGCGCAGTGGCTTACACCTGTAATCCCAGCACTTTGGGAGACGGAGGCAGGCAGATTGCCTGAGCTCAGGAGTTCAAGACCAGCCTGGGCAACATGGCGAAACTTTATCTCTACTAAAAATACAAAAACATAGTCAAGCATGGTGGCAGCCACCTGTAATCCCAGCTACTTGGGAGGCTGAGGCACAAGAATTGCTTGAACCTCGGTGGCAGAGGTTGCAGTGAGCCGAGATTACACCACTGCACTCCAACCTGGGTGGCAGAGTGAGACTCTGTCTCAAAACAAGCAAAAACCACAACAACAACAAAAAGAAATGAAGCACTGATACGGACTCCAACACAGATGAGCCTTGACAACACTGTGCTATGTGAAAGAAGTCAGACACAAAACACCATGTATTCTAAGACTCCATTTATATGTGATGTCTAGAAAGGGCAAGTCCGCAGAGACAGAGGAGATGACAGGTTGCCTGGGACGGGGAGGGGAGGACTAGGAGGTGATGGCTAAGGGGTATGGGGTGTGTTTTGGAGGTGATGAAAATGTTCTAAAATTTATTGTGGTGGTGGATGCACAACTGTGAAAATATACCAAAGGCCGTCGAACAGTTTAAATGGGCAAATTAGGCTGGGCACAGTGGCTCACCACTGTAATCTCAGCACTTTGGGAGGCCAAGGTGGGTGGATCACCTGAGGTCAGGAGTTCGAACCCAACCTGACCAACACGGTGAAACTCCATCTCTTCTAAAAATACAAAAATAGCTGGGCGTGGTGGCAGGCACCTATGTAATCCCAGCTACTTGGGAGGCTGAGGCAAGAGAATTGCTTGAACCTCGAAGGTAGAGGTTGCAGTGAGCTTAGATCATGCCAGTGCACTGCAGCCTGGGCTACAGAGTGAGACCCTGTCTCAAAAAAAAAAAAAATAATAATAATAATAAATAAATAAAAGGACAAATAGTATGCTGTGTCGATTACATCTCAATAAAGCTGTTAAAAATTATGTACAATATGATTAAAAGGAAGAGTCATACACACACACACACACACACACACACACACAGAGACAGAGAGAGAGAGACTGGGAGACAAACATACATATCCACAATGATCATCTCAGGTGGTGGGTTTACAGGGATTTTTTTTCCTTTTTACTTATCTATATTTTTTAAAGTTTTTATTATGAATCGGTACTACTTTGGGAAAAACAAGGAAACCTTTTTTTTTTCTTTTTCAAGAACAGTTCGTTTTCGATTTCAATGTCAATCAAATAAGAGCCAAAGTAACTTCCCACCTGGGCCCACATCTCTCTAGAAAGAAAAGGGACCTCCTTGGAAGCCATTACCTTGTCCGCGTGGAGGGGCACGGCAAACCTCCTGAGGGTGGGGACCGAGGTGAGCCTGGAGTTCTCCTTGAAGTCCTGGTTCAGGTTGGCCAGGTAGAAGAGCTGGTAGAGGCTGTTGTCCTCGTAGGCAATAACGTCAAACACGATGCAGCCGTCCTCTTCATACGCGTTGACGTGATGGAAGACCACCATGGCGTCTGTGTAAAACTTGGTCTGCACAGGCTGCCTGGTCCTTTGGTCGATGATGTGGATATAGGTCTGAAAAAGGACACACACCAAGGGGTCAGCTCACCCTCTCTCAGCCTGGCACTGTGGCATCTGGGGACTGAACAAAACCCAGCTCCACCAGGCACTAGGCTCAGGACTGTGTCCCCATTCTGCATTCTGTGTCTACTCCACAACACCAGACAGGCAAAAGTGCCCCCCAAAATGAGAGCTGTTTATTGTATTTCCATGAGTGTATCTTTCACATGGAGAGAAGGGACGCTTTGCTGCCAGAGTCTTTGCAGTCACTAGGAGGACAGTGTTTGGAGAGACTCTCCAGTGTGCATGTCCCCTTGTTCCATTGTGCTGACATCCCAGCTCCCTGGTTATGACCAAGTTGGGGAGAATCTGCCAGGTGCCAGGTCCCATCTAAGACTGGAGCCTTGGCAGGGTACAGTGGCTCATGCTGTAATCCCAGCACTTTGGGAGGCTGTGCGGGCAGATCACTTGAGGCCAGGAGTTCGAGACTAGCCTGGCCAACATGGCAAAACCCCATCTCTACTAAAAACACAAAAAATTAGCCAGGCATGATGGCGCATGCCTGTAATCCCAGCTACTCAGGAGGCGGAGGCAGGAGAATCGCTAGAACCCAGGAGGTGGAGGGTGCAGTGAGCCAAGAATGTGCCATTGCACTCCAGCCTAGGCGACAAGAGCAGAACTCCGTCTCAAAAAAAAAAAAAAAAAGTTTGCCAGACATTGTGGCGCATGCCTATAATCCCAACTACTCAGGAGGCTGAGAGAAGAGAAAACCTTGAACCAGGAGGCGGAGGTTGCAGTGAACTGATACCGCACCATTGCACTCCAGCCTGGGTGACAGAGTGAGACTCTACCTCAAAAAAAAAAAAAAGAAAAGAAAAGAAAAACTAAAAGTGCATGCGAAGGCAGAGAAGGTGGAGTAACACTGTGCCAGTGGGTAGTGGTGGCTCCCTTCAGACATGGGGTGGACGGGAGGCGGGGTAGGGGGAAGTGAGTTGGGGAGGATTTTATACATGGCTTTCTATACTTGTATATTCTTCGAATAGGTAACACTGAGAACTACTGGATATTTTACAAAAGTGAAGTGACAACAGCAAAAAAAAAAAAAAAAAAAAAAAAAAAGACCAGGTGCAATGGCTCACACATGTAATCCCAGCACTTTGGGAGGGGAAGGGAGGAGGATCACTTGAGCCCAGAGTTTGAGGCTAACCTGGGCAACATAGCAAGACCCAATCTCTACAAATCAACAAAAAATTAGCCAGGCATAGAGACATGTGCCTCTGGTTCCAGCTACTTGGGGGACTGAGGTGGGAAGATTGCTTGAGCCCGGGAGGTTGAGGCTGCAGTGAGCTGTGATCGTACCACTGCACTCCAGCCCGGGTGACAGAGCAAGACTCTGTCTGAAAAACAACAACCCCCCCAAAAAAAATACCCAACAAATAAATAAATACTGGTAATACATACATACACACATGCATATATACATATATTCACACACATATGCACATACATGCACATATACATGTACACATATACATGCATACGTGCATATACAAGCATGCAATACATGCCTACATACTTTGAGCACTCAGGTGTACCTGAATGGAAGGAGAGGTTTCTATTGAACCGTCTGGTGGAACATACCGTCATTACAATGTCTAAACCTCTGGCAGCTACTGCCCTAACGCTACAGCGGGGCGGAGGCTGGGAGGAGCCCAGTTCTCCATCAGGACTGAGGACTCACTCCTTTTGCTGCTGGGCATAGGGGGACTGCCACGGCTTCCACGTTTGCCCAAGGTGGCACCCCCTTGCCTGGACAGCCACATCAATGACTCATCACCGTGGGGGTACAAAGGCCTGGGGGTCATTCTGAAGGACCATCCAGAACTCGCTGGAAGGTGGGTAGACGCCTCTGGCAGCCTCCTCCCTTTTCCATGCCACTTCCTCCCCTTAACCTTCACCCTCCTGCAGACCGGCCTCTCTCCACGGGCAGCCAGCACCCACTGGGCTAGAGTCCAGCCAGACCTCACCTTCTCCTCCCTGTGGAAAGCCAGGCAGGAGGCCCAGCTCATTCTCCGGATGTACGCGGTTGCCATCTTGAGAATATCCAACCTGAAAGGCTGCTCAAGGAAGATGACATAGTTCTCGGTGACTCCAAAGCTGTGGTAGTAGCTTGGGGAGAGCAGGGAGCGGGACGGGATGGAGCAGAACACCTCCGTGTGCTTCCAGGGGCTCTTCTCCTGCTTCTTGCCCTCTAGCAAGACAAAAAGCAAGCCTCAGGAATTGTGCAGGATATGGCTGGCCCCCTAAGACCACACCACCGTCACCTACAAACTGATTTGATTGCTGAAAAGAACCTTTACATTAAACAGCAACACGTAGACAGATAGTGAGGTTGTTGCTGCGGCTGCTGCAGAGGGCCAGGCTGAGACCTTCCACTCAGCACCCATCCCATATACAATCTGAAAACCACCGAACCAAGAGGGAGCCCTCCAGGTCAGGGGTCTTCAACTATAGCTTGGGGGCTAAATCCTGCCTCCACCTGTTTGTTTGTTTTAGATAGAGTCTCCCTCTGTTGCCCAGACTGGAGTGCAGTGGCACAATCTCAGCTCAATTCAATCTCTGCCTCCCAGGTTCAAGTGATTCTCCTGCCTCAGCCTCCCGAATAGCTGGTATTACAGGCTCACGCCACCATGCTTGGCTAATTTTTGCATTTTTAGTAGAGACGGGGTTTCGCCATGTTGGCCAGGCTGGTCTGGAACTCCTGACCTCAGGTGATCTGCCTGCCTTGGGGATTAGTGCTGGGATTACATGTGTGAGCCACTGTGCCCAGCCATGATTAGGGGTTTTATATAAATGCAGATAGTCAAGCTAGGCTGTAGGATGGCCATTTTATAGATGAGAAACTTAGGCTTAGTGGAATGGGCTATCATTATGGTCAGAGTCACAGGGTTAAGCCAAGAAAACACAGCTCCCTTCGCCTTCTTCCTCTTTTATCAGGGATTATGACTCTCATAGAGTGAAGGTAGAGAACAGAATAAAATAAAGCACTCATCCATGTGCCTCACCCTGCACCCAAACACGGAAGGTGCTCAATACATGTTCAGTTTTCTTATTCCTCTGCAAGCATGAGTCACTCACTGGTCAAAAGGCCTCCCCACCCAGGCCTGCGGCTGGCTTATAATGAGTTATCTGCAAACTTCCCCACCTCTCTTGTGGCCACCTGTGCACCCTGTAAACAGCTGGCTGGTGGGAGGGATGCTGTGGGGTTGTGGGATAGTTATTTTCTTTATAAAACAAATGGAACACAGTGCAAACTGAAACGAAAAGCACTGGCCTGGGAGGAGCGGGTTACGGCGAGTCCCAGTGCCACCGCCAGCATGGAGCAGGTGCTCAGAGGATCTCTGCTTGCAGGATGTCAGTGGCTCCTGGGAGCTATGTGACTGGGGTGTCTCACCTGATCCCCTGAGCCTCACAGTCCTTCTCTGTAATACAAGGTGGCAATCGCAAATGCCTAGACAATCCCCAGGTATGGCATTCTAGGATTCTGAGCTTGACCCCTATATCCCTTTACTGGCTTAATTAATGAGAGTTCTATTTAACAAGTACACTCCATGTACCTTCTGACCTCGGAGGCTCACCTCTCCAGGCAGAGCCTGATAATTTGCTCAGGGGGCTCTACAAGACTATGGGGGATGGGGTAGCAGCAAGGATCACAGGCAGAAACTAGTTTTTCCTAAACTAGAAGGTCAGAGGAAGCACTGTTATAGTTCTGCACTGTCTCCTGAGTCCTGTCAGCTGTCTTCACAGGCCTAAGTCTCCTGGGTGTGGTTCCCAGGAGGGTCCTGGACAAACATGGGCTAAGAACCTCCGCCTCCTCCCCCTCAGGATCATGCAATCACAGTCAGTCTGGGCTTTGCTCCAAGATCCCAGCCCCACATGGAAGAGGTCCAGAAGGCCTGGAGAATAGGACAGGGATCTGGAGTGGATCCCAGCAGGGCTGAGCTCCCTAAACAGCCCTGGAACCCTGGCTGCAGGGGCTGGGAATGAAAGTAGGTAGCATAACCTTACCATAGAAAGGTTTGTCAGGAGACTGAAAAACTGAATGGATGGATGGATGAATGAATCGATAAGTGGGTAGGTGGGTGCATGAATGGGTGGATAGTAGATAGATGGATGGATGGTGGGTGGATGGATAGATGGTGGATGGAAGGATGGTGAGTGAATAGATGGGTAGATGCAGATGGTAGATGGATGTTGGGTGGGTGGATGGATAGATGGTGGATAGATAGATGGATGGATGGTGGGTGTATAGATAGTGGGTAGATGGATGAATGATGGATGGATGGGCAGGTGGGTGGCTAAATGGATGGATGGTGGGTAAGTGGATGGGTCGATGGATGGGAGAATGGGTAGATGGATAAATGGATTCATGATGGGTGGGTGAATGGGTGGGTAAATGGATGGTGGATGGATGGTGGGTGGATGGATGGACGGGTAGATGGTGTGTGGGTGGATGGATGAATGGATGGAGGGTGAATGGGTGGGTGGATGGAGGGTGGAGGGATGGAGGGGGGGGGGAATGGTGGGTAGATGGGTGGATGGATAGTGAGTAGATGAATGAATGATGGATAGATGGATGGTGAGTAGATGCATGAATGGATGGATGGTAGATGAATGAATGATTAGATGGTAAGTAGACGATGGATGAATGGATGGATAGTAGATGGGTGGATAAACTAATAAAATAATAACCTGGAGCCTAAATAAAAGGAAATTAGAATAGTAAAGGGATTTATTTCTTCCAAGAGGAATCCCAGCAACTCCTCTTTTCTTCTAAAGGAAAGTACTGAGATCATGGTCATCTGAATAATCCATGGGAGAAAGTACCACACTGAGTCTTGTGTCATCAACGAAAAACAGAACTCTTCAGAAGGAGCCAGCCTTGGCTGTTTGTGTTTTATTCGATTCCCCAGAGTGGCCTACCTGGTACTGTGGCAGGGATCTTAAAAATCACATATTTTGTCTTCCCCTTTTCCACAATGGATGTGCCCATGTTGAGAACATTTCCAGCCTCATCATAATGGGGATGTGACGTTGCCAGATTTACCGCCACGTATTTACGATAATCGACCTGCAAGATATGACACCTCCTGTTTTTTTTTAAGTATTTACGATAATCAATCTGCAAGATATGACATCAACTGGTTTTTCAAAGGAGAAAGGTTGAAATCCTGTGAAAACGTGACTGATTCTAGCTTCAGAGAGATGAGGGATATTTTTGCACATCTGAAAACGTTACAGAATTTGCTTTTAAAGACTTTCACTCTCGTGACCTGATACGACTTCACATGGGGATTTGAGGGGCTCAGACAGTTAACAGGTTGCAGGGGAGTTAGGGAGCTGGCATGCTTCTGGGGCTATCATTGCAATCCTGCTGCTTGACCTTGCTGGAATCCTCAACATGGAAACAAGATTCCTCACTGCAGAAAGATCTGAGCAATGACCTGGGCAGAGAGGTAGCCTTCGAGCTAATCTTGGCCACAGCTCTGTCATTCTGGCTTAAATTCTGCCGTTTTGCATTGCATAGAAGCATAAATCTCTAGGCCTCTCTTAGAGGATTATTCTGGGAATGGAAAGGTTACAAAAACACTTGGTCAAAGTGAAGCTCGATGAACGAGCTGAATAATCACCCTCACTCTGCAATCCACAGCTGCAGAATGATGGAGCGGCCGCAGACCAACCGTCTGCCCTTCCTTCCCTAGAAATACACAACCTCCAGCCCAGAGTCAGATAACCCCATTCTCTTCCAGCATTTCCTCTCTGTAGCCTTGTGGAAAGTGTCATCAGTTGGACTGATGCCATCTAGCTTAAAAGCAGCTGGACATAATTTCACAGCTAAGAAAAGCCTCATCTCTTTAACAGATCGTTAAAACGTATTGCGGAGACATTGGACTTTTGAACAGCCAGTTGGAGAAAATTGAAAGTGGGTCTATTGATTTTCACCAAAATGTTGACTTGATTCTTCCCAGGAAACGTATGTGCTTGGGCACTTATTTTTGTGCCCTTGCTTTTTGCCTAACGCCTCCCTCTTCAGGTCAATAGAAGGTAGGATTTCGCTGAGAATCGCAGGTGTTTCAACAGAGTCGTTCATTCAAATTCTCACTGAACTCCCTCAGTACCAAGAATTATGAACACAGTTACGGGTTGAATTGTGTCTTGCAAAAAGACAGGTTGAAGTCCTCACCCCAGGTATCTGCGAATGTGACCTTACTTGGAAATAAGGTCTTTATAGATGTCATTAAGTTAAGATGAGGTCATACTGCAGTGGGGTAGGCCCTAATGCAATGACTTGTATCTCTGTAAAAGGCAGAACATGGTTGGGCACGGTGGCTCACACCTGTAATCCCAGCACTTTGGGAGGCCAAGGCGGGCTGATCATGAGGTAAGGAGATCAAGACCATCCTGGCTAACATGGTGAAACCCCGTGTCTACCAAAAATCCAAAAAATTAGCTGAGTGTGGTGGTGGGTGCCTGTAGTCCCAGCTACTCAGGAGGCTGAGGCAGGAGAATCACTTGAACCCGGGAGAAGGAGGGTGCAGTGAGCTGAGATCGCGCCATTGCACTCCAGCCTGGGCGACAGAGCGAGACACTGTCTCAAAAAAAAAAAAGACAGAACATTTGGACACATAGACCTGTAAGGAGAGGCAGTGTGAAGACTGAGGCAGAGGCTGGAGGGATGCATCTACAAGCTGAGGAACACCAGGGGTTGCTGGCAACCACTAGAAACCAGGAAGGGGCCAGGGAGAATCCTCCTCTACAGCCTTCAGAGAGAGCATGGCCCTGCTGACACCTTGGTTTCAGACTTTTAGCCTTCAGAATTGTGGCACAGCAAATTTCTGGGTTTTTTGGTTGTTGTTGTTTGTTTGCTTTTGTTTTTGTTTTGAGACAGTCCCACTCTGTCATGCAGGCTGGAGTGCAGTGGTGCAATCTGGGCTCACTGCAACCTCCGCCTCCCGAGTTCAAGCGATTCTCCTGCCTCAGCCTCAGAGTAGCTGGGATTACAGGCACAT
The DNA here is from genome assembly GCF_008728515.1 of Papio anubis. NCBI lineage: Eukaryota > Metazoa > Chordata > Mammalia > Primates > Cercopithecidae > Papio > Papio anubis. The sequence goes on from NC_044993.1 coordinate 8,714,586, forward strand.
GCCACCACGCCTGGCTAATTTTTGTATTTTTGGTAGAGATGGAGTTTCACCATGTTGGCCAGGCTGGTCTTGAACTCCTGACCTCAGGTGATCCGCCCATTTTGGCCTCCCAAAGGTGTAGGTCACCACGCCCGGCCAATCTCTGTTGTTTAAAGCAAACTTTTTTGTAGGACTTGGTTACAGCAGCCCCAGGAAACTGAAACAGACACAAAGATAAACACAACACAGTCCCTGCCTAGCATCTAGCACTAAGTGTGGCGCTAGGGCACGGGATCCAACGGTGTTAGAGGAGGGACCCCTCTGGTGAGCTCCTTTCAGGCTGAGCAGCCTCACCCCGGCCGTCCCCAACCCTCCCTTTCTTGAGTCAGGAAGTGATGCTGGGTTACTTATGTGTTGATACCTTCTCCAGGGTTTCCAGAGTCTGTGGGTTGATTTTCCTGATGTAATTGGTCTCTGAGGTCGCATAGAAGTCTTCTCCGCACTTCATGATGTTGATCAGGCAGTTGTCTGTGAAATCGGGGATGGTGTGAGACAAGTAGGTGAAAGCTCTGGGGAGAAAAGCAAATCAACAGAGTCAGTGGCTATGTCCACCCAGCCAGAGGAGTCTGTCCTTGATGGCTTTCGTTTTCCTAAAATGTAAAAATGCTTTACTTCAACTAAGAAAGAAAAAGCAACTGGGTACCAATGGGTCACTTGAGGAATCCTAAGAACTCAGATATCAAGTTCCCCAAAGACACCCCCAGGCTGAGTCAGCTAAGAAGTGAGTCAGCCAGAATGCCATGGTCACCCGCTGATCCCTCTCGGGTTCCCTAAAACCCAAAGGTCTCCGACATCAGAGCCAGCAAGACATACTGTTCCCAAGTGTGTCAAGAAGTGCTACGGAAATCATACATGAACCCATAACGGCTCCCAAAGCCTAACAAGGCAGCTGATAACGGCTTTGCCAGGAACGTGAGTCCGCACTGGTTATCTCAAATTTATCCAGGAAATTAGTTTTTAATTTAAAAAGGAAAACAAACTAATTATGAGTTAAGAACACATAGCTCATTTGCTCAGAAGGTACACTTGAAGCAAGAAGAAAGAAAAACCAGAGGGGCTTATCGGTGGTGAAATTGGCAAATCCTGGATCGTTTTACTGGGGAGTGCTCCTTCTACTGGCAAATACTGGAACAACAAGGAGGATTGGTTCCAGGACCTCCAGGTCATGGTTTTAAATTCCTGATTGTGGTATCTCCCCTACCAGGTAAGTATGGTTGTTTTAAATTCGTTTACTCCTTCCTCCTCCTTTCCCACTGGCTCCTGCCCCACACTTCCTATTTGCAAATGTGAATTCAGTGCTTGCTCTGAGCCAGCCCTAGAGCTGGATACTGGAATGGGAGAGATGACTTCAGTTCTCAAAAAAGCAGAAGCAATCTTCCATCTCTGGGCCAGTCTACCCTTCAACTCTTTCATAACTCTTCTATGTCTAGAGAGTTTCAGAAAGAAGATACTGATGGCAGGCCTGATTCCCTGGCCAATAATTTAATTGTCAAATATGTAACACATTCTTATGGATCCTAACCCAGATTATTTAAAATGTATGCAGTGGCCAGGTGCAGTGGCTCATGCCTGTAATCCCAGCACTTTGGGAGGCCAAGGTGGGTGGATCACCTAAGATCAAGAGTTCAAGAGCAGCCTGATCAACATGGTGAAACCCCATCTCTACTGAAAATATAAAAATTAGCCGGGCGTGGTGGTGGGTGCCTATAATCCCAGCTATTTGGAAGGCTGAGGCAGGAGAATCGCTTGAATCTTGGGGGGCGGAGGTGATGGTGAACTGAGATTGCACCATTGCACTCCAGCTTGGACAACAAGAGTGAAACTCCGTCTTAAATAAATAAATAAATGAATAAAATGAAATAAAATATATACAGCAAAAAATCTCTCCCTCTCCTCACCACCCATCTGCCCCACGTCCCCTACGCATCCTTTCGTAGTTTCTTTATGCATGTACAAGCAAAATTTAATCTAGATTTCTTCCTGCTTTTTCACACAAAATACGTCTTATAACGTGCTCTTTCTACACCTTCCTTTTTTTTTTTTTTTCACTTAGTCTATCTTGGAAATGTTTCTGTAGAGCACAAAGAGAACGTTCCCCTTCCTTTTTACTTCTACATGGCATTTTCTTGTACAGTTTTACTGTTACGGATTTAACCACTCCTCTTTTAATGAACATTTGGGTTGTTTTCAGCTACTTGTTATAACAAAAGATGCAGCCATAAATGACAAATACCTGCTGCATGTGTCATTTTGTATGCAAGCAATAGATCTCTAGGCTGAAGGGAATGTGCCTTTGTAATTTTGACAGATGATTCCAAATTCCTTTCCCACCAGCCATGCGGGAGGGCTTCTAATAATCTGTCAAATGCTCTTAGCCTCTCTGGCAGTCAGTGATTAAGAACTGTGTAGCACCTCTGGTTAAAGGGCAGTCATGTGGAGTTTTCGTACACCCTAACGAGAATTGTTAGAGGAGCAAATGCTGGTTATTTCAGTCATCAAGGAGAGCAAAAGGCATGAAATTTGCTCAGATTTAAAACAGGCAGTTACTTAGAAAATATGTTTTTGCAGGGGTCCGGATAGGCCATTGTTCCAAACTCAGACACCACAATCCTGTTTGCCTCAATATTGGCGTTGTAGGTATCGCTTCTCAGGTATTTGCTCCTGTAATAGATTTCACCTGCAAGAGAAGAACCAGCATACTCTCAGGCTGACAGCTTTACAGGGCTTTGAAATCAATGTCAGTTAGGGGTTTTATTGGGGGAAGGAGGTGGTTATTTCACCAGGACAAGCTCACTTAGTACACAGGGCTGATACAATTAGCATTTGAAATATAATTTTATTTAACTTAATTATTATTTTATTATTTTTTTGAGTTTCGCTCTTGTCGTCCAGGCTGGAGTACAATAGTGCAATCTCGGCTCACTGCAACCTCCGCCCCCTGGGTTCAAGTGATTCTCCTGACTCAGCCTCCCAAGTAGTTGGGATTATAGGCACGTGCCACCACACCCAGCAGATTTTTGTATTTTTAGTAGAGATGGGGTTTCACCATGTTGGCCAGGTTAGTCTCGAACTCGTGACCTCAGGTGATCCGCCCACCTCAGCCTCCCAAAGTGCTGAGATTACAAGCATGAGCCACTGTGCCTGGCCTGGAATATAATTTTAGACACACATTTTCTCACTTCTGACTCACAACAGTATGGCTAGATAGGTAAGTGTTATGGTTTCGATGTTTTGTTCCTTCTACATCTCATGTTGAAGCCTCTGATGTTGAAGGTGGGCCTAGGGGGAGTGTTTGGGTGATGGGGTGGGTCCCTCATGAATGGCTTAGTGTTGTTGTGGTGATGAGTGAGTTCTCACTCTATTAGTTCATGGAAGATCTGGTTGTTTAAAAGATCCCTCCCTCCTCTCTCTCTTTCTCTTTCACCATGTGATGTGCCTGCTCCCCCTTTGCCTTCCGCCATGAACCAAAGCTTCTTGAGGCCCTTGAGACCCTTGCCGGAAGCCAAACAGATGCTGGTGCCTTGCTTCCTGTACAACCTGCAGAACTGTGAGCCAAATAAACCTCTTTCCTTTATAAATTACCCAGTCTCAGGTATTCCTTTATAGCAATGCAAAATGTGCTAATGCAAAATATACCTGTTCTTAGTTCCATTTTCCACAGGAGGGAACTAAGGCTCGGAAACATTCTATCGCCTTGCCCAGGGTCACCCGTCAGAGAGTGCTGACCAGGAATCATTCATCCCTTCCACCCTGTTTGTGTCCCTCCAGGGAAGGGGCAGAGCTGGAGGACTAATCTAGAAGGCTGCATATGTGGGGTGGGTTTCCTCAGGGCCCCATTCAGTCCTGGGAGGCCTGCCTCCAGAAGCCTAGTTTATCACTTCAGTCTCTCTGGAGTAACGTTTGATAGTGAAGGCAACCAGGAGGCGACCTAATGCCCAATCCTGCGTACCAATAGAGGGTCAGACCTGTGTTCAATGTGTAATTCATCCAGATTCTTCAGAGTCTAACTCATGGCATAAATCTCTTGACCAGTCCATTGAGACCAATCTGAAAATATACCAGATGGTTCTAGACCTGTGTTAGTTTTCTGTTGCTACCGTAATGACTTACCCCTCACTTGGTGGCTTTACACAACACATATTTGTTATCTCAGAGTTTGAAAGAAAGTCTGAAATGAGAATTACAGAGCTAAAATCAAGATGTCCACAGGGCTAGTTCCTTCTCGAGGCTCCAGGAGAGGTCTGTTCCTCACTTTTTCTAGCTTTGAGAAGCTGCTGCCTTCCCTGGCTCATGGCTGCATCACTGTGACCCCTGTCCCCTGTCCCAGTATCACATCTCCTCTGAGGCTGACCCTCCTGCTTCTCTCTTGGGATTACACTGGGTCCATCCCTAATGTCAGATCACCTCCCCCATCTCAAGATGCTTCACCTAATCACATCTGCAAAGTCTCTCTCTCTTTTTTTTTTTTTTTGAGATGGAGTCTCACTGTTACCCAGGCTGGAGTGCAATGGTGGAATCTCGGCTCACTGCAAGCTCAGCCTCTCTGATTCAAGTGATTCTCCTGCCTCAGCCTCCCCAAGTTGCTGGTATTATAGGCATGTGCCACCACGCCCAGCTAATTTAAAAAATATTTTTAGTAGAGACAGGGTTTTGCCATGTTGGTCAGGCTGGTCTCAAACTCCTGACCTCAGGTGACCCACCTGCCCAGCCTCCCAAAGTGCTGGGATTACAGGCATTTGCCTGGCCTGCAAAGTTTCTTTTGCTATGTAAAATAACACATCTAGGCCGGGTGCGGTGGCTCACGCCTGTAATCCCACCACTATAGGAGGCTGAGGCAGGTGGATCACCCGAGGTCAGTAGCTTGAGACCAGCCTGGCCAACATGGTGAAACCCCATCTCTACTATAAATGCAAAAATTAGCTGGGCATGGTGGCACACCCTTGTAATCCCAGCTACTCAGGAGGCTGAGGCAGGAGAATTGCCTGAACCCAAGAGGCGGGGGCTGCAGTGAGCCGAGATCACACCACTGCACTACAGCCTGGACAACAGAGAGAGACCCCGTCTCAAAAACAACAACAACAACAACAACAAACCCACACATGGATTCCTCCTGGGGCAGGGGTGAGAGGAGGTCCTTCCCAGCTGGGAATAAGTCAGGAGAAGTTTCAGGGAGGAGGTGGTGCATTAAATAGCTCTTAAAGGATGAGAATTTGACTGCAGTATGCTGGGGAGAGAGGGCAGAGCTGTCCCATTCACCCCCTAAGAGGTCTGTAAGCAAAGGCCCAGAGTTGAGAAAATGCAGATCCCTTCTTGCAGGCACTGAGTCCAGCTGGGCTGGAACATTAGAGAGGGATTTGGAGGACGGGAGTGAAATGAAATTGGGAAATGGGTTGGGTGGTCCTACTGGGTTTGCAGGCCTGGTAACTTTTTTTTTTTCTTTTTTGAGATGAGTCACTCTGTTGCCCAGGCTGGAGTACAGTGGTATGATCTTGGCTCACCGTAACCTTCACCTCTCAGGTTCGAGCGATTCTGCTGCCTCAGCCTCCTGAGTAGCTGGGACTACAGGCATGTGCCACCACGCCCGACTAATTTTTATATTTTTAGTAGAGATGGGGATTTCACCCTGTTGGCCGGGCTGGTCTCGAACTCCTGAGCTCAGGTGAACTGCCCGCCTCGGCCTCCCAAAGTGCTGGGATTACAGGCATGAACCACCGCACCAGCCCTGAGAACTTTATTTGGTGGGCAATTTGAAACCTCAGGGTGGGGTGTAAAGGAGGCAGTGTTTTATTGTCTTTTGCTGTTAATTAGCAAATGATATTATGATTTTTTCCTTTTACAGAACACATTTCTTTCTCGTGGTATAATATGTGCTTCCAGTGTTGGTACAATTACAACACACGGAAAAGCCAAGCCTGGGACATAGTGACATTGCATTCCAATAAGCAAAAAGTTGACCTCAGAAATGTGCATCATATATTGACTGCCACAGGATGGGTTTAGAGGAAACAACATGTTTCCAAGAAATTCTCGCTCAGTGCCTTTTGATATTTTAGGAAAAGGAAACTAGTACTAAGAGCCACCATTGGTTGAGCACCGGTATACTAAACACTGCCGGGCACTCTATGTGTGTTATCTGGTTTCATACTCAACACTGGAAGCAAGTAGAATACTCCAACTAGAAATGCATTCACTGGGAAAAAAAAAACATCGACCATGCGCAGTGCCTTATGCCCGTAATCCTAGCGATTTGGGAGGTAGAGGCAGGTGGATCACTTGAAGTCAGGAGTTCAAGACCAGCCTGGCCAACATGGGGAAACTCCGTCTCTACTGAAAATACAAAAAAAATTAGCTGGGGCAGTGGGCACCTGTGGTCCCAGCTACTCAGGAGGCTGAGGCAGGACAATGGCTTGAACCTGGGAGACGGAGTTTACAGTGAGCCAAGATCGTGCCACTGAACACCAGCCTGGGCAACAGAGTGAGACTCAATCTCAAAGATAAATAAATAAATAAATAAATAAATAAAGGCATGGTGGCTCAGCCTTTATTCATTTATTTAATAAATCCTGTAATCCCAGCACTCTGGGAGTCTGAGGCAGGCAGATCACAAGGTCAGGAGTTCGAGACCAGCCTGGCCTATATGGTGAAACCCTGTCTCTCCTAAAAATACAACAATTAGCTGGGCATGGTGGCGGGCACCTGTAGTCCCAGCTACCAGCTACTTGGGAGGCTGAGGCAGGAGAATCGCTCAAACCCAGGAGGTAGAGGTTGCAGTGAGCTGAGATCACGCCACTGCACTCCAGCCTAGGCGACAGTGAGACTCCATCTCAAAAAATAAATAAATAAATAAAAATAAAATTAAATAAATAAATAACATAAAGTCATTTGTTAATTAGCAGCAAAATAAAGCAAGATCTAAACAGTGCTTACAGGTTCCAACTTTTTTACCAAATGAAGTACAAAGGGCTTGGGTACTCACAGCCCTGCAGACTCATTTCCCAGCTAATAAAATTGAGGCACAGAGAGGTTAAGCAGCTTGTCTTAAGCCACACAGCTAGCGAATGGTAATCTGGATTCGAAGGCCAGAAATGAGCATCTAAAGCTGGCCCTCTTAACCAAGATCCTAACACAGCAAGAACAATCAGTTTGACTATTCTGTTGACACCTTGCAATTGAAATCACTCCTGCAGAAACGTGCAGCTCGATGAGGTCCAGCCTGCTTCTGTTTCACAAAAGGGACCTACCCACCCAAACTACATCCTGATCAAGAAACAGGACCTGGGACCAGGTGCAGTGGCTCATGCCTGTAATCCCAGCAGTCTGAGAGGCCCGGGGGGAGGATCACTTGAGCCCAGGAGTTCAAGACTAACTTGGGCAGCATGGCGAGACCCCATCTCTACAAACAATACAAAAATCAGCTGGGCGTGGTAGTCCCAGCTACTCAGGAGGCTGGGGCGGGAGGATCACTTAGCCTGGGAGGTCAAGGCTACAGTAAGCCAAGATTGCACCACTGTACTTCAGCCTGGGCAACAGGGCAAGACTCTGCCTCAAGAAAAGAAACAGGACCACAGCAGGCCCCTGAACGCTAGCCTCATATATCCACCTGGTCACTAACCTCTTCCCTCTCCAGGGTAACCGCTATCTTGACTTTAAAGAGTTTCAATTTGTTTTGTTCTTGGGGTTGTGTTTCCATGTCCACTGCCAAAGGATTTGAATGTACATTCCAGTGGCAATGACTCCCACCTGTGCACTCGGATGGACACAATGACAATAATAGTAACACTAATTATAAGAAAATTGAGGGGAGGCAGTGGTGGCTCAGGCCTGTTGTCCTGGCACATAAGAAGGTGAGGCTAGGTGTTCGAGACCAGCCTGGGCAATGTAGGAAGCCTTCATCTATTAAAAAAAAAAATGCTGGGTGTGGTGGCTCATGCCTGTAATCCCAGGACTTTGGGAGGCAGAGACGGGCGGATTACCTGAAGTTAGGGGTTCGAGACCAGCCTGGTCAACATGGCGAAACCCTGTCTCTACTAAAAATACAAAAAAAAAGAAAAAATCAGCCAGACGTGGTGGCACGCACCTGTAGTCCCAGCTACTTGGGAGGCTGAGACAGGAGAATTGCTTGAACCCTGGAGGCAGAGGCTGCAGTGAGCCAAGATTGCACCATTGCACTACTGCTGGGGTGGCAGAGGGAGACTCCATCTCAAAGAAGGGAAAAAAATACAATAAAATAAATTGAGGGACATCATGAAAGACCTGCTAGTTCCTCCTCCAGTCTTCAGGAGGTTATCTGTGTTCCTAAGAGACAGACAATCATCTACCCTTTACGCAAACATCTTTCCAGGGATGGTTACTGTGTGAATAATTGTTACTAAGATATTTCTTTCTTCTTTCTTTGTGAGACAGGGTCTTGCTCTGTCACCAGGCTAAGTGCAGTGGCGCAATGACAGATCACTGTAGCCTCAATCTCCCAGGCTCGAGTGATCCTTCCACCTCAGTTTCCCAAGTAACTGGGACTGCAGGCACGTGCTACCATGCCTGGCTAATTTTTAATTTTTTGTAGAGATAGGATCTTGCTATATTGCCCAGGCTGGTCTTGAACTCCTGGACTCAAGTGATCCTCCCGCCTTGGCATCCCGAAGTGCTGGGATTACAAGCGTAAGTCACCGTGCCCATCCTCTCTGAGATATTTCTGTAGGGGGAGATTTATTCCTGGGCAGCAGAAAGAAATATGGAGGAACGGTTAGGAGCCTGAGCTTTGCGGCTGACTAGACCCTGAGTTCATGTTTTCAGCCATTACTTACTAAGTGCCCTGATGAGCCAGGAGTGAAAATATAACAATGAGCAGAACGGCCAGGATTCCTGCTGCTAAGGAGGCTCAATCTCCACATGGATATGAATCCTGCCTTCATCAGGTACCAACCATGCACTTGACCTTGGTCAGAGTCAAGAATCTGTCCCCTCCACTGTGACATGAGGATCGTGACACATTCCTTGCAGAGTCATGTGACATTTGAGGCTTGCAAAGCACTGTGCACAGAGTAGGTGCTCAAGAAAAGCTGTGTAGGGTATTGAGATGCAGTAGACAGAGTGATCAAGGCTTCGGCTCTACGTTTCATCTCATCCAGGTTGGGTGACCTTGGACAAGTCTCTTAATCTCATTGAGCCTCAGTCTCCTTGGCTGGAAGTTGGGAATCACATAGTCCTCCCCTTCTAGATGGGCAGTTTTATCATTTTTATTTTTTATTTTTTAATTTTAATTTTAATTTTAATTTTATTTATTTATTTTTTTTGAGACGGAGTCTCACTCTGTCGCCTGGGCTGGAGTGCAGTGGCCGGATCTCAGCTCACTGCAAGCTCCGCCTCCCGGGTTCATGCCATCCTCCTGCCTCAGCCTCCCGAGTAGCTGGGACTACAGGCGCCCGCCACCTCGCCCGGCTAGTTTTTTGTATTTTTTAGTAGAGACGGGGTTTCACCGTGTTAGCCAGGATGGTCTCGATCTCCTGACCTCGTGATCCGCCCGTCTCGGCCTCCCAAAGTGCTGGGATTACAGGCTTGAGCCACCGCGCCCGGCCTATTTTTTATTTTTGAGACGACATCTTGCTCCGTCACCCAGGCTGGAGTGCAGTAGTGCGATCTTGGCTCACTGCAACCTCTACCTCCTGGGTTTAAGCAATTCTCCTGCCTCAGTATCCTGAGTAGCTGGGATTACAGGTGCCTGCTGCCATGCCTGCCTAATATTCGTATGTTTAGTAGAGACGGGGTTCCGCCATGTTGGGCAGGAGGGTCTTGAACTCCTGACCTCAAGTGGTGAGGTGGGCAGTTTTAAATGAGATGAGGTGATGTAAGGTGTTCTGCGCATTGACTCACAGCATGCACTTGGTAAACAAAGGCTGTTGAAACTGCATTGTCCAAGAAAATCCGGGTGGCAGGCAGACTCACCTGTGGGTGAGCAAGGCCACACATACTCACTGGTCCTCAGCTACATGCTGCACGGAGACAGAGGCCCACTTAAGGACACCCTAATCTTCCCCTTGAGCCAGCCTGCCTTTCACTGGTTACTCTTGCTGGGCGTCACCACCCACAAGGCATTGGCTAAGGTGCTTCACCCGAAATGTTGAATTCTGTTCACTTGAAATATTGACTGGGTGCTGTGGCTCACGCCTATAATCCCAGCACTTTAGGAGGCCGAGGCAGGTGGATCACCTGAGGTCAGGAGTTCAAGACCAGACTGACCAACATGGTGAAACCCCGTCTCTACTGAAAATATAAAAATTAGCTGGGCATGGTGGCGAACGTCTGCAATCCCAGCCGCTTGGGAGGCTGAGGCAGGAGAATTGAGCCTGGGAGGTAGAGGATGCAGTGAGCTGAGATCACACCACTGCAATCCAGCCTGGGTGACAGAGCGAGACTCCATCTCAAGAAAAAAAAAAAGAAAGAAAGAAGGAAGGAAGGTGGGAGAGAAGGAAGGAAGGAAGGAAGGAAGGAGAAGAAAGAAGAAAGAAGAAAGAAGAAAAGAAGAAAGAGAAAAGAAAAGAAAAGAAAAGCACGCAGGCTGGTTGGTGGACAGGCTGCCCATTTCCTATCAACATCCAGCCCCAGGGCATGGAGTGCGTGGTGACCACAGGAAAATGTGCGTCTGGAATTACTCAAGGCTGACCCTGGACTTTGAGGTTGAGATTAAAGAAGGAGCCTGCATGCATTCCCCAGCAGCCTGCTTTCGGGAGAGCCCAATTAGCCACATTCCTTCTGAAGGGACATACGCAAACAGACGTGTTCCTGCCTGGGATCTTCTAGAACTAGGTCAAGTTTGATATTTTGGGGAAGAAGGGAAGATATATATATACATACACACACACGTGTGTGTGTGTATATATAAAAGCAAACTTTCCAATGTTCCAATCCTGATGGGACAATTACTTTGCCCATTAATTTTATTGGAAAATTAACAAATATCATAAATGAGGGAGACTTGAAATCACTCTATGCCTGCTTTATAAATCTCTATGCCTGCTTTATAAGAACTTTTTTCTTTGAAATAATTTTAGATGTACAGAAAGCAGTGTTCTTGTACCCTTCACCCAGCTTCTCCCTCTGTACTCTGCTTTTTTGGTTCACATCTTTGATATTTTAAAAATATTTTTATTTAAAATTTTTTTTTGGATAAGGTCTCACTCTGTCACCCAGGATGGAGTGCAGTGGTGTGATCTCAGCTCACTGCAGCCTCTGCCTCCAAGGCTTAAATGATCCTCCTGTCTCAGTCTCCTGAGATGCTGGGACTATAGGTGTGCACCGCCATGCCTGGCCAATTTTTTGATTTTTTGGTAGAGACTAGGTCTCTCTGTTACCCAGGCTTGACTTGACCTCCTGGGCTCAAGGGATCCTCCCACCTCAGCCTCCCAAAGTGCTTGGATTATAGGCGTGAACTACAACCTCTGGTCCCCTCTTTGTTTTTAGAGCATTAACTTCTGGTGGCCTCTGCTGAAGGCCACAAGTGATTTTCTGTCTTTTTGTTTCTTGCTCCAAAGTCTTTTCTCTAAGTTAGAGGTTTGGTCTTAAGCACCTAAACCGCATCTACACTGGAATCACCTGGGTGCTTTAAAAAAATTACCGAAGGCTGTTCACTACCCATGGTTCTTCTGATTATGAGTATTAATAACATGGTCTTGGTTAGACCTGGGCAGCCAGGCTGGAGGCCCATTGTGGAGGGATTGTCAAACCTCAGAGGGCTTGGGGTCACCTGGGAAGAGTGTTACAAACACCAACACTGTCTCTATCTTTTAGGACTATGACGCACTCAAGCCCTGTGCAGCTTTCAGGATTCAAAGCTTTACTGAACGGTCGGGCGCGGTGGTTCACACTTGTCATCCCAGCACTTCGGAAGGCCCAGGCGAGTGGATCATCTGAGGTCAGGAGTTTGAGACCAACCTGGCCAACATGGCAAGACCCTATCTCTACTAAAAACACAAAAATTAGCCGGGCATGGTGGCTCATGCCTGTAATCCCAGCTACTCGGGAGGCTGAGGCATGAGAATCGCTTGAACCTGGGAGGCAGAGGCTGCAGTGAGCTGAGATTGCGCCACTGTACTCCAGCCTAGGCAACAGAGTGAGACTCCATCTCAAACAAAAAAAACAAAACAAAACAAAACAAAAAAAAGCTTCATTGAGAAAGGAGGCACACAAACCAACTTCTGAGAGTTATTGGCTTTGTGTTTTCAGCATATCAGGGACCCCAGCTTCCCCATGTGTTCTCTTCTGAAGCCGCTAGAATGGAACTGAACATTTCTGATGTATCTTCCCACTGTTAGACAATGGGGTGCCACGGACAGTCCTAGAGGAGAGGACAGATGAGGCCAGGCTGTGCCACACCAGCACTGGCAAGCTGGCAGCACTGAGAGGATTAGGCTGGAGAGACGGGGAGGCAGGAGCTGGTGGGAAGGGGGAACAGGGCTGAATTGCACAAGGGTTAGCACTTGGGATTCTGAAGTTAGAGAGTATTGCGTTTATATCTGACCTTTACCAACTCTTAGCTGTGTGCTTCTGGGTAAGTGACTTGGCCTCTCTGGGACTTAGTTCCTCATCTGTAAAACGGTGGTAGTCCCCAGGCTATCCTCCTCAGGAGTGATAGGGAGGGCTGAGTTGTGGATGGGCATGAAACACTTGGGGCAGGGCCCAGCAAACCCTCTTTGTAGTAAATATTGAAGAGTTTTATTGGGAAAGTATTGTCTCTGTCTACAAAAACAACGACTGCCTTGCTGTACCATCTCAGCTCCATATACAGTTTCTAAGTGCCCCTCTGGGCCAGGCCCCATGCTAGACGATGAAGATACAACAATTCAGGCAGGCTCCCCAGACTCTGGGCCTTCCCACCCTATGCCAGAGATTGGTAAAGTGATGCCTGCCAAGCAGAATGGAGCATGAACCCTCAGATGCCAGCCTAGGTCTAAGAGAAAGATGGAGGGAAAGCAAATCATTGGGCGTAATTCCTGGGTTTCCTATTTTCCCAGCTAATTCCAGATTATTAATAAAACTGACTCGGCCTGGTGCAGTGGTGACTCACGCCTGTAATCCCAGCACTTTGGGAGGCCCAGGCTGGTGAATCACCTGAGGTTAGGAGTTCGAGACCAGCCTGGCCAACATGATGAAACTTCGTCTCTAGTAAAAATACAAAAAAACCTAGCTGGGGCCTGGTGCGGTGGCTCACGCCTGTAATCCCAGCACTTTGGGAGGCCAAGGCTGGCGGATCACAAGGTCAGGAGATCGAGACGATCCTGGCTAACGCGGTGAAAACCCATTTCTACTAAAAATACAAAAAAATTAGCTGGGTGTGGTGGTGGGTGCCTGTAGTCCCAGCTACTCAGGAGGCTGAGGCAGGAGAATGGTGTGAACCTGGGAGGTGGAGGTTGCAGTGAGCTGAGATCACGCCACTGCACTCCAGCCTGGGTGACAGAGCAAGACTCTGTCTCAAAAAAAAAAAAAAGAAAGAAAGAGAGAGACCATGGAGGAGCTGGCAGCCTGGAGAAGCAGTGCCTCATGGAAGGAAAGCCACTGGTGCTTTTTTTTTTGAGACGGAGTCTCACTGTGTCACCCAGGCCGGAGTGCAGTGGCGTGAACTCAGCTTATCGCAGCCTCTGCCTCCCGAGTTCAAACAATTATCCTGTCTCAGCCTCCCGAGCAGCTGGGATTACAGGTGCCTGCCACCACATCTGGCTAATTTTTATATTTTTAGTAGAGATAAGGTTTCACCATGTTGGCCAGGCCGGTGTTGAACTCCTGACTTCAGGTGATCTGCCCACCTTGGCCTCCTAAAGTGCTGGGATTCCAGGCGTGAGCCACCGTGCCCGGCCACCACTGGTACATTTACCTTCTATGTTCCTCATCCAGAACAGTATTTATTTCCAAGAATCATTGGGAACTTCTGTTTCGAAAAGAAAGGAATCATTAAGGTTTAGTGCTGTCAGCAAAATATGGACCCACCCATTCTGTAGCTGAGTCACAGTAAAATCTGCAAGGTATTGCGAACTCGGAGCGCGCGCCTTTCATCCACGGTGTCTCTATTCATGTGTGAATGTTAGAGCAACTCACTGGCATAGAATACACATTCAAAAATAACTGCTGACTAGCTCAAAAGAAATTAATAGTTATATAATTTTTTTTTTTTTTTTTTTTTGAGAGGGAACCTCACTCTTGTTGCCCAGGCTGGAGTGCAATGGCACGATCTCAGCTCACGGCAACCTCTGCCTCCCAAGTTCAAGTGATTCTCCTGTCTCAGCCTCCCGAGTAGCTGGGATTACAGGCGCACACCACCACACTCAGCTAATTTTTTGTATTTTTAGTAGAGACAGGGTTTCACCATGTTGGCCAGGCTGGTCTCAAACTCCTGACCTCAGGTCATCCACCCGCCTCAGCCTCCCAAAGTGCTGGGAGTACAGGTGTGAGCCATTGTGCCTGGCCAGTAGTTATATGAAATTAAGAGCAAATGCTTATTGAGCGGGTACTGTGTGCGAGACATAATACAGAGCTCTTTATACATTCATTTAGATCTCATAGCAACTCCATGAGGTATGCTACTGATATGTCCATTTTACAGAAGAGGAGACTGAGACACAGACAGGGTCAGTACCTTGGCCAAAGTTATACAGTTTAGATGCATGTTAGCTACGATGGTGGAGCTGGGATTCAAACCCAGAGATGGTGATGGTGGGTTTTATTTTTATGTTTAATTGATTATTCTTTTTTTATAAATTAAAAATGAAATGGGATCGGACGGGTGCAGTGGTTCATGCCTGTAACCCCAGCACTTTGGGAGGCCAAGGTGGGCGGATCACCTGAGGTTGGAAGTTCGAGAACAGCCTGACCAACATGGAGAAACCCTGTCTACTAAAAATACAAAATTAGCTGGGTGTGGTGGTGCATCCCTGTAATCCCAGCTACTTGGGAGGCTTAGGCAGGAGAATTGCTTGAATCCAGGAGGTGGAGGCTGTGGTGAGCGGAGATTGCACCATTGCATACCAGCCTGGGCAACAAGAGCAAAACTCTTGTCTCAAAAACATAAATAAAAATAAAAATAAAAAATAAAATAAGATAGAAATGGGGTCGCATTAGCTTGCGCAGATTGGTCTGGAACTCCTGGGCTCAAGCGACACTCCTGCCTCCGCCTCTCAAGGTGTTGGTATTACAGGCATGAGCCATTGTGCTTGGTCAATGGTGGTTTTTAATCTATTAAGCATCTACCAGGTGTCAGGCCCTTGCTAGAATGTCCAGTACTTCCAATGATCCCAACAGTTCTCCAGGGAAGGATGAACAAGCTCATTTTACTGATGAGGAAACTGAGGCTGAGAGACTTAACATGATCACAGTTTGCCCACATTAGAACACAGATATTAAAGAAAAATTTTGCAAAGTCTGGAGCGTTTGGACACAAATCTGTCCACTGTGTGACCCAGAGCCCTCTAAATCCATCCTAGACCTCTGTAAGAACTTAGTTCTTGATTTTATGGCATAAACTGTCTCGATGGTCAACAGCAAAGAATTTACATTCCACCTCATGAGCCAGACACCTGAACCCAGAATTTGCCTTATGTGATGCCCTATATTTAGCCATTTCCCTTTCCACTCAGGGAGACCCCTCGGCTTCTTGTATAAGTGGTCTGGCTCTCTCTTGCTTAATGGGCAATATATGAAGCTTTCCTCTTTCCAGCTCTGTACTCTTCTTTTTTTTTTTTTTTTTTTTTTTGAGACAAAGTCTGACTCTGTCTCCCAGGCTGGAGTGCAGTGGCACAATTTCAGCTCACTGCAACCTCTGCTTCCTGGGTTCAAGCGATTCTCGTGCCTCAGCCTCCCTAGTAGCTGGGATTACAGATGTGTGCCACTATGACCAGCTAATTTTTGTATTTTTAGTAGAGATGGGATTTCGCTGTGTTGGCCAGGTTGGTCTCAAACTCCTGACCTTGAGTGATCTGGCTGCCTCAGCCTCCCAAAGTGTTGGAATTATAGGCATGAGCCACCGTGCCGGGCCACCAGCTCTGTCCATTTCCTGTTTCAACTTTAGGCATGTCTGATTCCTGTACTCTTCCACCTGCTCTTGCCTACCTGATTGAGGATGTATATTATTTTGCAAGATTAACTATTTGAAAAAGAACCTTGGCCTTCTTTTTAGGAAAGTCAGTGCTTGTGGTTGGCTGAATAATGTACCCCCCACAAAGTTCTCCACATCCAAATCCCTCGAACCTGTTGAATATGTGACTTGACATAGCAAAATGGTCTCTGTAGATGTGATTAAGGATTTTGAGGTGGGAGATTATCCCGGGATTATCTGAGTGGATTCAGTGTAATCACAAGGGTCCTTATAAGAGGGAGGAAGGAAAGTCAGTCAGAGGAGGTGTGAGGATGAAAGGAGTGAGAGAAATTGCAAGACAAGATGCCCTGCTGCTACTTGAAAGATAGAGATGGAGGCCGGGCGCAGTGGCTCACGCCTGTAATCCCAGTACTTTGGGAGGCCGAGGTGGGCGGATCATCTGATGTCAGGAGTTCGAGACCAGCCTGGCCAACATGGCGAAATCCCGTCTCTACTAAAAATACAAAAATTAGCTGGGTGTGGTGGCACATGCCTGTAATCCCAGCTATTCAGGAGGCTGAGGCAGGAGAATCACTTGAACCCAGGAGACGGAAGTTGCAGTGAGTCGAGATTGTACCATTGCACTCCAGCTTGGGCAGCAAGAGCAAAACACCATCCCAGGAAAAAAAAAAAAAAAAAAAAGACAGAGATGGAGCCACAAGCCAAGGAATGCAGCTTCTAGAAGATAGAAAAGGGAAGAACATGGATTTTTTTCCTAGAGCCTCCAGGACTGAATGTGGACCGGTGAACACCTTGATTTCAGTTCAGCGAGACCCGATTTAGACTTCTGACCTCCAATCCCTAAAAGAATAAATGTATGCTGTTTTAAGGCACTGCATTTGGGGTCCTTTGCTGCAGCAGTGGCAGCACACTCCTGGGTGTTCTCACCGTCTCTGATGGTGAAGCTGTGGAGGAGGGCAAGGCCGTCGAACCAATGGTTGTATCTGGACTCCCCCACAGTGTGCATCCCAGGCCCGTTGCGGAGCAGGGTTCCCTGCAGCCATGCTGGAATCTTCCCTGTGAAAAGAGAGAATGTTTAGTTTCCTATTTCCACCTGCAAACCAAAATGCTGGAAGAAATGTTCAAGGAAAGGAATTGGAGACTTGTAGTCCCAGTACCACTCCTTGCATCTGTTCATTTACTCTACAATCGTTTCCATAAAATGTATAATATGTCGGGCAGATGGAGACACTGTCCCTGTCCTCAAATTGCCCACTGACCATTAAGGAGACAGATGAATAAACAGACACCCAAGATCCACTGTGGTCGAGGCAATGCTGGTTGTGCGTTGGCTCACACCTGTAATCCCTGCACCTTGGGAGGCTGAGATAGGAGTATCACTTGAAGCCAGGAGCTCAAGACTAGCCTGGGCAACAAAGTGAGACACTGTCTCTACAAAAAATAAAAAATGTAGCTCAGAGTCGGATGCGGTGGCTCACGCCTGTAATCCCAGCACTTTGGGAGGCCTAGGTGGGTGGATCACCTGAGGTCAGGAGTTCAAGACCAGCCTGGCTAACATGGTGAAACACCGTTTCTACTAAAACCACAAAAAGTTAGCCAGGTGTGGTGGCAGGCACCTGTAATCCCAGCTACTCGGCAGGCTGAGGCAGGAGAATCGCTTGAACCCGGGAGGTGGAGGTTGCAGTAAGCTGAGATCGTGCCATTGCACTCCAGCCTGGACAACAAGAGTAAAACTCTGCCTCAAAAAATAATAAAGAATAAATGTGTGCTGTTTTAAGGCACTGTATTTGGGGTCAAAACAGGCTGGGCGCGGTGGCTCACGCATATAATCCCAGCACTTTGGGAGGCCGAGGTGGGTGGATCACCTGAGGTCAGGAGTTCAAGACCAGCCTGGCCAATATGATGAAATCTCACCTCTACTAAAATACGAAAAATTAGCTGGGCGTCATGGTGGGTGCCTGTAATCCCAGCTACTCAGGAGGCTGAGCAGGAGAATCACTTGAACCCGGGAGGCAGAGGTTGCAGCGAGCTGAGATTGCACGACTGCACTCCAACGTGGGCAACAAGAGCGAAACTCTATCTCAAAAAAACCCCCAAAAACGCCCCCCTCCCCACACCAAAAAATAAAACAAAACAAACAACAACAACAACAACAAAAACATAGCTCATTGTGGTGGCATATGCCTGTAGTCCCAGCTGCTTGGGAGGTTGAGGTGGGAGGATTGCTTGAGCCTGGGAGCTCGAGGCTGCAGTGATCACACCACTCCACTCCAGCCTGGACAACAGAGCGAGACCTCGTCTCAAAAAATAAAAATAAAATAAAATAAAAAAAAGATGGGGTAATGCTACAGACATAGCAAAAGTTCTGTGTGAAACCGAATCCCACCCTGGTGGGCTAAGAGCAGGAGGGTGAGGTCGGCTTCCTGGAGGAGGCAACCTGGCTAAGTCTTGAGGGAGAGTAGGTATTCGCCTCACAAAGGCAAAAGGAAAGAACATTCTAGAGCTGTACTGTCCAATATGGTATCTATCAGCGCTTGAAATGTGGTTGGTCTGAAATGATATGTGCTATAAGAATGAAACATACACCAGATTTCAAAGACTTAGTACGAACAAAAGTGAACCATCTCATTAGCAATTTTTATTTTTATTTTTTTTATTTTTGAGATGGAGTCTCGCTCTGTTGCCCAGGCTGGAGTGCAGTGGTGCGATCTCCACTCATTGCAAGCTCCGCCTCCCGGGTTCATGCCATTCTCCTGCTTCAGCCTCCCAAGTAGCTGGGACTACAGGCGCCCGCCACCGTACCCAGCTAATTTTTTGTATTTTTAATAGAGACGGGGTTTCACCATGTTAGCCAGGATGGTCTCGATCTCCTGACCTCGTGATCCGCCCGTCTCGACCTCCCAAAGTGCTGGGATTACAGGCGTGAGCCACCGCGCCTGGCCAGCAATTTTTAAAATACTGATTTCATGTTGAACTGATAATATCTTGGATTTGTTGTGTTAAATAAAATATACCATTGAAATAATTTCACCTGTTTCTTTTGACTTTTTCCAATGTTTCTACTAGAAAATTTTAAAGTGCGGGTGCGGCATGGGTTCTCTTTCTAGGGTACAGCCCTGCTCTAGAGACAGGGTGCTGCAGCTGAAGCTGTTGGTGCCTCCACCCAAGTCTCCTCAGAGTTCATCTCTTCCTGCAGGCAGCTTTCTGCCAATGCCTGCAGCTCCCTGCCCGAGTACTTGGTTCTGACTGCGGGTGGGGCAGGCTGTGCCTACAGGCAGGAACAGTGGGAAGCACCTCGGAGAGGTAATGCCCCTGGAAGCTGCTCTCACCCAGTGATGGATGCAGAATTCGGGGACAAATCCCACCGTTGCCTTGCCCTCAGTTGGGAACACAAGAGGCGTGTTTTACACCACGCCCAGGGGATTTAGCTCCAATGGCCTCAGCAGCCAATGGCTCAACAATGCCCCATTTATTGGTTTCCTTCTCTCTTTTTCCCTGAGTTCCTCCTGATGTTTCTTGGGATCACGTGCCAAATAAACCACTTAGCCTTGAATTCTTGCCTCTGGAGGAACCCAGAACAAGAAGATGAAAACCAGGAGGCCGGACACTCTGAGGCATGCCTGTAATCCCAGTGCTTTGGGAGGTGAGGCTGAGGTCAGGAACCCCTCCTACAACAAAAATACAAAAATTAGCCAGGTGTGATGACAGGTGCCTGTAATCCCAACCACTCTGGAGGCCGAGGCAGGAGAATCGCTTAAACGCGGAAGTGGAAGGTCGCAGTGAGCTGAGATCACGCCACTGCACTCCAGCCTGGGTGACAGAGCAAGCCTCTCTCTCATAAATAAACAAATGAATGAATGAATGAATGATCAAGACCAGGAGACGGGCAAGCTGTTTAGTAAGACTGGACCATCATTTTCAAGCAAGAAAATTGTGAGCAATGAAACTGCAGAAATAACAGGGGCCAGGGGACGAAGGTCAACAGGATCACACTAAGGGTCCTGATCTAATCCTCAGAAGAATGGGGCATATTTGATGGTTATAATAGGGAAGGACAGGACCAGATTTTTTCTGCAATTAAAAAAAAAAAAATTGAGATAAAACTCATCATTTTAAAGTGTACAGCTCAGGGGGTTCTAGTGAATTCACAATGTTGTGCAACCATCACCTAATTCCAGAACATTCCATCACTCCAAAAAGACATCCCCCTTATGCATTAGCCATACCTCTTCTCCCCTTACCCCCAGCCCCTGGCAGGCACCCATCTATTTTCCTATGGATTTGTCTGTTCTGGATTCCATATAGATCAGCGGTCCCCAAACTTTTTGGCACCAGGGACTGGTTTTGTGGAAGGTAATTTTTCCATGGACAGTGGGGTTGGGGGGGTCAATTCTCATAAGGAGCACACAACCTAGATCCCTCACATGCGTGTTCACAACGGGGTTCACGCTCACAGTAGGGTTTGCACTCCTATGAGCATCTAATGCCACCGATCTGAGAGGAGGCAGAACTCAGGCGGTAATGCTGTGCGGCCCAGTTCCTAACAGGCTACAGACTGATACTGGTCCACGGCTCGAGGGTCGGGGACCCCTGATATAAATGGAATAGGATCTTGGAACTTCGAAGGTTCTCTCTGTCCATGGTGTGGACTGGGAAATTCCCTGAGAGAGGCAGGAAGACCAGAGAGAGGACCCGGGGATTCCACAGGGATGGAGAGAAATGGATGAACAAAGATAAATGGAAGACACAGAACTGATGGGCCTCTATTTGATTAAATATGGGGGGATGTGGAGTGGAACACTGAAAAATGACAGCCAAGGCCAGCTCGGTGGCTCACGCCTGTAATCCCAGCATAAGGAGAGGCCAAGGCGGGTGTATCACTTGAGGTCAGGAGTTTGAGACTAGCCTGGCCAACATGATGAAACCCCGTCTCTACTAAAAATACAAAAATTAGCTGGGTGTGGTGGCGGGCACCTGTAATCCCAACTACTTGGGAGGCTGAGGCAGAAGAATCGCTTGAACCCAAGAGGTGGAGATTGCAGTGAGCCGAGATTGCGCCATTGCACTCCAGCCTGGGTGACAAGAGTGAAACTCCGTCTCAAAAAAAAAAAAAAAAAAAAAGACAGTCAAGTCTCTTGCCTTGGGCACCTACACAATCCTGGCGCCAGACACAGGCACCCAGGGCACAGGAGAGGGGGCAGGCTTGAGACAGAGCAGGGAGAGAGGCATCTGAGAATATAATTAAAACCCTAGATAGGACAAGAAAATTTATGCACATTCACACACCAGCCACTGTGTTCTAGGCGGATTAAACCACTTAATCATTGCAGCAACCCCGTGTGGGAGGTGCCAGGCTACATTCATCAGACAGAAAAGAACACTGAAGCAGGAAACGCTTAAGTTGCCAAAGAGGTCTCAGAACACGCGTGTGCTGGCACAGCCAGTTACAAAGCCAGAACCTTCGCATGTGTTCCCTGCATGGATGCGTCAACCCAGGCACAGGTTTTAGCTAGCTGCCTGGCCATGGATGTTACCCACTGATTAGGCTCAACCCAGGCCTGGACGGAGGGTGCGGAGGTCCGTTCTCTGCAGGCTGTCTGGCCTTGGCAAGTCACTGCTCTTCTGCCTCAGTTTCCCATCTGTCAATAGGGAGGCTTGATGTAGAGGAATGGTTCTCCCCCTTGGAATCACCAGAGGGCTTGTGAACACACAGCTTGCTGAGCTCCACCCCCAGAGTGTCTGATGCCATGGGTCTGGGTGGGGCCCAAGGATATTTATTTCTACCCAGTGCCCAGGTGGTGCTTATGCTGCAGGTCCGGGGACACACCTTTGAGAACCGCTGCCGATCTTTGGGGTTCATTCAGCCTCTCATGTTCTAGAATTCGTGTTTTCTAACATTTCCAATGATTTCATGCAGTCATTAAACATGAGGTGTAAAGGGTACAAAATATTCATAACATTCCAGGGCAGGGAAAGGTAGGTATCGTAGGTGCCTTTTTTTTTTTTTTTTTTTTTTTGAGACAGAGTCTCACTCTCTCACCCAGGCTAGAGTGCAGTGGCGTGATCTTGGCTCACTGCAAACTCTGCCTCCTGGGTTCAAGCGATTCTTATGCCCAGTCTCCTGAGGAGCTGGGTTTATAGATATGCACCACCACGCCTGGCTAATTTTTGTGCTTTTATTTAAAACAAAATTTCAAATAAAATACATTGAAAGTAATGGCAAAAACCGTGATTATTTTTGCATCAACCAAATAGTAGAGACAGGGTTTCACCAGCTGGGGTGCCTGTTATTTACTTATTTATTTATTTTTATTTATTTATTTTTTTTTGAGACAGGGTCTCACTCTGTTGCCAAGACCCTAGTGCTGTGGCACTATCTCAGCTCACTGCAACCTCTGCCTCTGGGGTTCAAGCAATTCTCCTGCCTCAGCCTCCTGAGTAGCTGGGACTACAGGTGCGTGCCACTATGCCTGGCTAATTTGTGTATTTTTAGTAGAGAGGGGTTTCGCCATATTAGCCAGGCTGGTCTCAAACTCCTGGTTTCAAGTGATCCACCCTCCTTGGCCTCCCAAAGTACTGGGACTACAGGCATGAGCCACTGCGCCTGGCCTTGGGTGTCCTTTTAAAAAATAAAAAATGCACAGATGAACAGTCAGATTGAGAAAAATAAATTTAACGGTATATATTTGCTTTTTCAAAAACTATTTACAAATATAGTAAAGTTATCTATTGATTCATCTACCTATGTTTTAAAAAGTTAAAGGAAATATACCCAAATGTTAAGTGTTTAAGAGATTTGGAAATACAGCTGATTTTATTTCCTTCCATGTTTTCAATTGCACTCCTAATTAATTTATATATAATATACATATAGCTATATATGTATATACAGATTGATAGCTATAGATTGTGCCTTACCTTTGTAACCAGGAAAAAATATACATAAAAGCTATTTTTTTTCTTTCAAAAGACTCCCAAGGCAATTGCTCAGTTGAAAAGCTTCAATCTGATGTTCTCACAAAAATCACTCACAGTTGTCCTCTCCTTATGAACAACTGAAGTCCATCTAGCAGATGAAAATGTCTGCGGGCCTGAGCTGACTCACCTGTTCTTAAAACTGAGCGAGTACCACTCTGGGGACCCGGGAGTCCAGAACCAGGAACTGCCCTTTGGAGACCAAACAAGGTGGTTCGAGGTAAGTGGCAACCCAAAAGAGGAGGAAAAAGCAAGAGATATAAAAGATGAAGTGAGCCACAGGGCCTCTAAAGGATAGAAAGTCCTACTCCTATAGGCTCTACAGGTGCTGACACCTGTGAGTTCTGACAGACAATCACATCAGACTGCAATCCCCTGCAAGTGTGCGTGGTGGATGTGCACGCGTGGGAGCTCATGCACGCCCCCTAAGCATTTTGAAACTAATTTAGAATGCATACATTTGCACAAATACATCATGCATCTGAGACAGGCAGCAGTTTGCAGATTAATCCCATTGTATGTGTACCCACTGGGGCATTCCGACACTTTTTTCCTGGGAACAGTGAGACTGACTCTCCTCCCTTTGGAAACGGAGTTGTAACGTGTAAAAGCACACCATTTTCACAGAAAATGTGTCCCCTCTCTGTACTGTTCTCTGGACTTTCCAAAAGTAATTTACAATTAGTATTACTTATATAATCAGGAAAAAAAGTGTCCATCTAAACATAAGGAAGAAGCCAGGTGCAGTGGCTCACCCCTGTAATCCTAGCACTTTCCGAGGCGGAGGGAGGCGGATCACTTGAGGCTAGGAGCCAACATGCTGAAACCCCGTCGCTACTAAAAATACACAGATTAGCCGGGCTTGGTGGTGGGCACTTGTGATCTCAGCTACTCGGGAGGCTGAGGTGGGAGGATGGTTTGAACCCAGGAGGCAGAGGTTGCAGTGCACCGAGACCACCCCACTGGACTCCAGCCTGGGCGACAGAGCGAGACTCCGCCTCAAAAAAAATAATAAACAAAATAAAATAAACAGAAGAAAGAGCCCAGTGTTTATCAGAATGCTCACCTGTCACTTTGGCCCTCACAGGCTCCAGCTGTTCTTTCCTATTCCTGCCAAATATTATATCCATCGTTCAGGGTGCCGAGGGAGACTGATTTTAACAGCAAACAGATGCTCCTCTGTGTTCAAAGGAGCTGCTGCTCCCTCCTCCTGCGTTTCCTTCCTGCTCTCCTGCTCCTTCCCTCCTTCACATCTCTGTCTCTCCTGATGCCGTTTCTGCCTTTGCTTTTTCCTTTTTGGCTGGCTGTGACTTCTCCCTCTCCGAGAGCCCAGGATCTCTTTACATTCACAGGAGAAGCTGCGCTGGCGTTATTTATAAGATGTTTGGTTAAAGGTTAATTTCCAAGGCATGTGTCATAGCTAATCTTTAATCCTCTTATTGTACCCTCAGCTTTCCCTCTCCAGTTTCACTTTTGGCTTAACCAAAAAAAATCTTGCTTTGGGCTAGGTTCTAAAAAGCAGAGAGAATTCAGTGCCTCCTGTTATGTTGCCCGACGTAATCCAAGAGCTGGAGATGTTTATGATCAGAACAAGAAGAGAGGCAGTCGGGGCCATCAGAGATGCTGGGAATTAGGAGAGCTTTGAGGTGAGCTCTGTGATCATGCAAATGTCTGGTGCACAGCAGGGAACCCCTTCAGCAGAGACGGGTAAGGTTTTATGTTTTGTTTTGTTTTTAGTAAAGACCCTGATGCTCCCCTCTAATAATCATAAAGAAGAACTTAATTCATTATTTTCTTTTTGGAAGAAGGAGACATAAAATGTTTCAGGTACCCATTTAAAAAATAATGAACAGGAACCAGAGACTTTTCTCAGAAACTATAAAGAATAGTAAAAAAGACAGGCCAGGAGCAGTGGCTCATGCCTGTAATCCCAGCACTTTGGGAGGCCATGGTGGGTGGATCACTTGAGGTCAGGAGTTCGAGACCAGCCTGGCCAACATGGCGAAATCCTGTCTCTACTAAAAATACAAAAATTATCCTGGCATGGTGGTGGACGCCTGCAATCGCAGATGTTCAGGAGGCTGAGGCAGGAGAATCTCTTGAACCCATGAGACAGACATTGCAGTAGGCTGAGATGGCACCACTGCACTCCAGCTGGGCCACACAGTGAGACTCTATCTCAAAAATAAATAAGTAAACAGAATAGTAAAAAAGAAACTTCATTTCAACTTCCTGGTCTATCAAGAGGGCAAAACGATGCCTGAATTTGATCTGAGCTTCCCTATTATTTGTGTATCTTGGCGTGTTGCCATTGCCTAAAATTCATATTCAACTTGCTATATGCACTGATTGAAGTTAATGAACTCATCTTAACGTATTTTGCTTAAAGAAAGAACCAGTCATTTGCTCTGTGGGTAGAGTAAGAAAAGGCAGTGGCATTGGCCTTTATGCAACCCAGCTGAGAATAATGATGTCTGGTCTGGGCTGAGACCACATGCCAGCACCTTGGGCCATTCATTCCGGACAGCTGTGTGTTCTGGCTGTGCTTCTGCCCTGGCACACATTGGAATCACCTGGTTGGCGGCACTAACTGTACCAGTGCTGGGCCTTACTCCAGACCCACTGACGCACAATCTCTGAAGGTGGATCTCAGCCATCAGTTTTTTTATATTGGCTGGGCATAGTGACTCACACCTGTAATCCTAGCACTTTCAGAGGCCAAGGCGGGAGGATCACTTGAGCCCAGGAATTTAAGAGCAGCCTAGGCAACATAATGAGGCTCTGTCTCTACCAAAAAAAAAAAAAAAATTAGCTGGGCATGGTGGTGCACGCCTGTAGTCCCAACTACTTGGGAGGCTGAGGTGGAAGGATCACTTGAATCTGGGAGGTTGAGGCTGCAGTGAACTGTGATAGAAGCACTGAACTCCAGCCTGGGCAACAAAGCAAGCCCTTATCTCAAAAATAAAAAATAGGGAGGTTGAGGCGGGTGGATCACGAGGTCAGGAGATCGAGACCATCCTGGCTAACACCGTAAAACCCCGTCTCTACTAAAAATATAAAAAATTAGCTGGGCATGGTGGCCGGCACCTGTAGTCCCAGCTACTCGGGAGGCTGAGGCAGGAGAATGGCGTGAACCCAGGAGGCAGAGCTTGCAGTGAGCTGAGATCTCGCCACTGCACTCCAGCCTGGGCGACAGAGCGAGACTCCGTCTCAAAAAAAAAAAAAAAAAATAATAATAATAATAATAATAAGTGCCTACATGTGTGCAGCAGGAGTTGCGAAGACCTGACCCTGAGGAAAGATGCTACATGCCTGAGTTGAAACTAAATTCAAATTACAGCTCATTGGCTGGGCATGGTGGCTCATGCCTGTAATCCCAGGACTTTGGGAGGCCAAGGTGGGCAGATCACCTGAGGTCAGGAGTTCAAGACTAGCCTAGTCAACATGGTGAAACCTCGTTTCTACTAAAAATACAATACAAAAATTAGCCGGGCATGGTGATGAGCACCTGTAATTGCAGCTACTCGGGAGGCTGAGGCAGGAGAATCACTTGAACCTAGGAGGTGGAGGTTGCAGTGAGCCGAGATGGTGCCACTGCACTCCAGCCTGGGTGACAGAGTGAGACTCCATCCCCCCCGCCCCAAAAAAAAAATTACAGCTCATCCTTTTTTCTTTTTTTTTTTTTTTGAGATGGAGTCTCACTCTGTCGCTCAGGCTGGAGTGCAGTGGCGTGATCTTGGCTCACTGCAGCCTCTGCCTTCTGGGTTCAAGCGATTCTTCTGCCTTATCCTCCTGAGTAGCTGGGGTTACAGGTGCCCGCCACTACCCCCGGCTAATTTTTGTATTTTTAGTAGAGATGGGGTTTCACCACATTGGCCAGGCTGGTCTGAAACCCCTGACCTCAAGTGATCTGCCCCACTTGGCCTCCCAAAGTGCTGGGATTACAGGTGTGAGCCACCGTGCCTGGCCAGCTCGTCCATTTTCTGTGTGCCTGGGCCATTCTACCCTCTTTGAGCCTCTCTTTTTTCAACTATAAAGTGAGGCATAATGATATTAGCACCTCAAGCCTACTGTAAAGGGTCTAACGAAAGCACTTTGTCTCAGACAGTTACCAATCAATGCCTTTACCTTTTCCTCCCATTCTCTTACAGGGCATTTCCCTTTGATCCACCTTTCCAGTAAGACCTCCAAAAACTTGCCAGTTTATCCCACTGTGTGGTCTAAACATGTGTATCCATGTCAGAGTTCTTTATTCCTAGCTTGTGAAAACTGCGTTCTTGTGAGGATTACATGGGAATGTCTGGCATACACTAAAGTCTCAGGGGAAAAAACGACACCACCAGGGTGCAAGAAAGTGCTCAGGGCTTAGAGGTCAGAAGACCAGGGTATGGACCTCAGCTCTGAGATTCAGCAACGCTGCAGCTATTGTCACGTGACCTCTCTGAACTTCGTTCAGCAAAATGGGGATGGCAGTATTTATGTCACAGGGCTTGTTGGAAGGGTTACAATAAAACCATATGAGTGAAAACATGCCAGGTGCGGTGGCTCAAGTCTGTAATCCCAGCACTTTGGGAGGCTGAAGCGGGCAGATCACTTGAGGTCAGGAGTTTGAGACCAGCCTGGCAAATATGGTAAAACCCCTGTCTCTACTAAAAATACAATAATTAGCCTGGTATGGTGGTGTGCACCTATAATCCCAGCCACTCAGAGGCTGAGGCAGGCGAATCGCTTGAACCCAGCAGGTGAAGGTTGCAGTGAGCTGAGATCCCACCACTGCACTCCAGCCTGGGCAACAGAGCAAGAATCTGTCTCAAAAAAAAAAAAAAAAAAAAAAAAAATTATATGAGTCAAAACGTGACTGTGCTCTCCCTTCTTGTCAATCTTTGCATATTCAGAAAAGCAACTGAGCAGTTTACCTGCACCGGTTCGCCCTGGCCTTACACAGTCCTATGAGATGTGTGTTCCTACAACCATTCTCAAGGTCAGAGAGCACAGGGAAGATAACTGGCTTGCCCTCAATCTCACAGTGAGGAGTGAGTCAAATTAGGAAGCACAACCAGGCAGCCCGACTTCAAAGTACTTACCCTGATAATTCTACACAGCTCCAATGCACGATGGCTGTTTGCTGGATTTTTACTGAATGAAGTAATGGGTGGATGTGTCAATGGGTGGATGGGCCCTGAGAGGGCCAGTCTTGGGTCTTGAGTTGGTGTCACTGCATTCTTATATAAGAGCAAGGGCAAGCTCTTTCATCCCGGTCCCAACTGCCCCCAAGGGACAGATAATGAGATAAAGGTTTTTAAAAATACGAATGGAGTCCGCACACGGCTCATGACTGCAATCCCAGCATTTTGGGAGGCTGATGCTGGTGGATCACTGGAGGTCAGAAGTCTGAGACCAGCCTGGGCAACATGGTGAGACCTTGCCTCTATAAAAAATAGAAGAATTAGCTGGTCATGGTGGTGGTGGCAAACACCTGTGGTCCCAGCTATTTGGGAGGCTGAAGTGGGAGGATCACCTGAGCCCGGTGAGTTTGAGCTTGCAGTGAGCCATGATTGCACCACTGCACTCCAGTCTGGACGACAAAGACCTGTCTCAAAAACAAGCAAAGAAACAAACAAAAACCACAAAAAACCTAATGGTGGTAATAAATTAAGCATAACAATAGATATCTGTATACATTTCCTAGGGCTGCCATAACAAATGCCACAGACTGGATGTCTTAAACAACAGAAATTTTTTTTTTTCTCACAGTTCTAGGGGCTAGAAGTCTGAGATTAAGGTATCAGGTTTTGGTTGGGCATGGTGGCTCACACCTGTAATCCCAGCACTTTGGGAGGCCTAGACAGGCAGATCACCCGAGGTCAGGAGTTCAAGACCAACCCGGCCAACATGGTGAAACTCCATCTTTACTAAACATACAAAATTAGCCAGGCATGCTGGCACGTGCCAGTAATCTCAGCTACTGGGGAGGCTGAGGCAGCAGAATTGCTTGAAGTGGCAAGGCAGAGGTTGCAGTGAGCTGAGATCCCACCATTCCAGCCAGGAGTGTTCGAGACTGCAGTGAGCTATGTATGATTGCACCACTGCACTCCAGCCTGGGCAATGGAGTAAGAATCTGTCTCAAAACAACAAAAACAAACAAACGAAAAAAAAAAAAGGTATCAGGTTCTTTGGAGGATCAAGGTAGTGGGTTTGATTTCTTGCTGTGTCTTCATATAATCTTTCTCTGTGTGCACACTTCCTTGCTGTTTCTTAGCGTGTCTAAATCTCCTCTTTTATTTTTAAATTTTATTTATTTATTTAAGAGACAGGGTCTCTCTCTGTTGCCCAGGCTGGAGTTCTGTGGTGCAATCATAGCTCACTGCGGTCTAACACCGGGGCTCAAGCGATCCTCCTGCCTCAGCCTCCTGAGTAGCTAGGACTGCAGGCACAAGCCACTGTAACCAATCAAATTTTCTCTGCTTATAAGGAGACCTGTTAAATTGGATCAGGGGCCAACCTAATGGCCTCATTTTAATTTAATCACCTTTTTAACCACTCTATTTCCAAATACAGTCACATTCTGCCATATGGGGTGTTAGGGCTTCAACGTATGAATTTTGCAGAACACAATTCAACCCGTAACAATATCATTAAGTCACAATGAGTAAGGGAAGACACTTTAGCTGCCGGTAACAGAACATCTGTTGAAACTGCTTTTTAACGACCCTATCTCCAAATACAGTCACATTCTGCCATATGGGGTGTTAGGGCTTCAATGTATGAATTTTACAGAACATAATTCAGCCCATAACAATATCATTAAGTCACAATGAATAACGGAAGACACTTTGGCTGCTGGTAACAGAACTTCTGCTGAAACTCTGAAGATGCTCATTTATTGCAGACATCAAGCCCTCAAGAGGTGGCGTGCTGGGTGACTCAGAAGCTCGCCTGGTGAGGGCTTCCACACTTCCAGACTCAGAAGGTTGGCTTCTCATCCTTGGCTTGTTCAGTTCTGGTTATGAATGATTGCCGTCACCCTGGAAATTATGGCATCACATAGAGATATGCAAAAGCAGGAAGATAAGGTAGGGACAGAGGAGGCGTTTTCTTTGTAGACCTCTCATTTTATGCTGGAGGGGAACCTTTCCCAGAATCCTCTGAGCAGATTTTCTCTTGTGCCTCATTGGCTGAATCAAACTGTGTCACATGACCACCCCTAACCAATCACGGGCCAAGAGGAACAGGCACTCTTTAATTGCCTTGGACGAAGCTTAATTTAATTTCCTCTGATGAACTTTAATTGCCTCCAATGAACTTTAATTTCCTCTGAGTCACCCCTGGAGTGGCATCATTGCCATCTGCATCTTGTCAAAATTCCATTAGCAAGGAAAAAGGAGGGAAAGGCCTGGGGTAGGCAACTGACAGTGTCCACTGCAGGCAGTGCATGCAACACTTGTTTTTTTGAGACAGGGTCTCACTCTATCACCCACCCAGGCTGGAGTGCAATGGTGCAATCTCAGCTCACTGCAGCCTCAACCTCCTACGTTCAAGTGATCCTCCTACCTCAGCCTCTTGAGTAACTGGGACAATAGGCCTGTGCCACCACTCTGGACTAATTTTTTTGTATTTTATAGAGATGGTGTTTTGCCATATTGCCCAGGCAATTGGGCAAGTGGTCCCAAACTCCTGAGCTCAAGTGATCCACTTGCCTTGGCCTCCCAAAGTGTTGAGATTACAGGCATGAGCCACTGAGCCTGGCCCATTCAACACATATTGATTGAGCACCTACTATGTGCTGGAAATGTAGCAGTGAACAAAACAAATCTGTGCCTTTTTGAACCTGACATCTACCACACGCCAAGCTGTGAGGGAATGGAGGTGATTAATGAGACCTAGTCTCTGCCTTTTTTGGCTCCCATGATGTTCTTTTTGTTTGGAGGCTGAGGCTGGATATATATTTCCCAAAGGGGAAGTGGTCTCATGGTGGTTTGCAGGACTGCCTTCATGTTGAAAACCCATTGACATGAAGCAGCAGCTGCTGTTCCCCTCAAAAGCTTTGGCATTGCTCTGAACCCATGGAGGCCTGACCCTTGTGTTCTGTTGTTTTCACTAATATGGGGAGAATGGGATGAGGGGTTGGTTCCAGTAGGAGCTGTCTCGTGGCCTGCTCTCCTCCAGCCTCTGATCTGAATGCTTGCATGTGCTAGGTACTGTGCTAAGTGTTCTAGTAGCAGTCTTTCTTTTAATCCCTCCACATCCCTAGAAGGACGTCACTAGCATCTTATTTTTATAGTCTCAGAGATGTGGAGTAACTTGATGTAGGTCAGCAGCGGATCAGTACACGTTCTTCACCACAAAACTGTAATGCTTCCCACCTTTCAGAGCTGCTGGCTGTGGAAGACCTAGGAGAGAAAAGTGATTGTTTCATAGACGATTTCTATAATGCATTCACTGCCTTAAAACGGGACTGAAAACTGGCCAGTGCATAAGAGAACAGGGCCAATGGTAACGTAGAGGGAAATGGCACATCTTATTTAAGAGTTTTGGTTATTTGTTGCTGTGTAACATCCCACTCCAAAATGTAGTGGCTTAAAACAACAGTCATTCATACGCTTTCTAAGTTCTGTAGGTAGAGTGGGCTCAGCTGGGCGGTTCTTCTGCTTTCATTGCTCAGGGTTCCTTACATGGTTGCTGGAAGTTGACTAGGATGTTAGAGGGGCTGGGCGTTGGCTTCACTTTGTGAGATCTTTCCAGCACAGTAACCAAACTTTTTATAATACATAACATCAAAGGTCTCCCAAAGGTGAATGACACAAAAGAGAGGAAGCAGAAGTTGCCAATACCTTTTAAGGCTACACCAGAACTGACATAGTTTAGCTTCCACTACCTTCTATTGGTTAGAGCCAATCACAGGGCCAGCAAAAATTCCATGAGGAGGGACCACTCAAGGTTGTGACTATAGGGTCTGGGCTCTGTGGTCCCTTTGAGGCCATCTTTGGAAACTAGCTACCCCAACAATCACATTTGCATTTGGATTTCAGTTCTTCCATTGACAAACTAAATGTCTGAACCACATACTTAAATCTCAGACCCTCAGTTTCCTGATCTCTGAAATGGAAATTATAACATCTGCCTCATTGAGTGGCTACAAAGTTGAAATTAAACAATGTAAAACTGTGTATGTCACACAGTGCTTAAAATACAGTAGACACTCAGAGCATTCTTTCCCCCTTTCTTGGGAAAGACAGAAAAACTGGAATGGCCGGTCAATATAATAATCAAACATACTGATTTTGAGTTAGTTGCATGCAGTTGAAAAATAGACACCAGTACTTAGAACGTTGGAATTTAAGTCTCCTTTAGCCTGGCTGTGAAGTCATGTACACACACAGTAAGTAATAATTAGTTGCCTAGAATAGCTGCTCAACAAGAGGCACAGATAGGAAGTATCATAGGAGTTCTGAGGAAGGAAAGCTTGGTGATGCTGGGGAGGATTAGGAAAGAAGGCTTCCTGGAGGAGGGAGTGCACAGCTGAGCCCTTAAGAGTGGGAAGTATTTGAATGGGGACGGAGGAGGGTGTGTCCTCTCCAGGCAGGAGGACCATTGGCCATTTATTGAGAGCTTTGTATATGCCAGACCCTCTTCTAACTCTTTTACACATATGAATCCATGTCCTCCTCACAATAATTCTGAGTTTAGGTGATTTTGCCCCATTTTAAAAATAAGGAAAGTGAGGCACAGAGAAGCTAAAAAACTTGCTCAGTATCCCCGAGCTGGGCTTTGAATCACGGTAGCCTGGCTCTAGAATCTGTACTTGCAGCCATGTTCATCTCCACTACCTGGGGCTGGTAGGTGGTTTAAGGATTGCACTGTGCAGCGTTTCTAAGAATATGACCTTTATACTGCAGGCAATAGCATCCTAGGAGAAGATGTTCAATGAAGCTATTCATGTGACAGTTTAGCTGTGCTGTTCAACACAGTAGCTGCTAAGCACACGCAGCTATTTGCATTTAAATATACGTTAATTGCAATGAAGTTAAATGAAAAAGTGAGTTCCTCATTCACAGTAGCCACATTTCAAGGGCTCTGTGACCCTGTATGGTTGGTGGCTGTTATATTGGACAGTGCCATCACAGAACATTTCCATAATCACAGAAAGTTCTTTTGGCAGTGCTGAGTTACCAGAACTGCTAAGATGGCATTTATAGGTGACCAAGGGAGGCCGAGGCAGTTATGGCTGGATGGAAAGCCAGTTGAGAGGGTGCAATGTCAGGGAAGCCCATGGCTGACAATGGTAAAAATGTAAATTAGTCCATGCATCTTCATTCATCTGTTCCACAAATATGGAACACAGCATGCTTGGCAACAGACGAAGGTATGGGACATCGTACAAGGCTGGAGGAGCATAATGGAGAGTGGACATCACAGAAAGACTAATGTTTGCTCCAAGACCTGAAGGATTGGTAGGCATTGGCCATGTGGAAAAGACAAGAAGAGCGTTCCTACTAGCAGGACCTGCTTGTGCCCAGATTCAAGATATCACATGGGGTGGCTGCTACACAAATTGCTCTGGATTGTGGGAGGGAGAGGTGTGTGTTGTGTAGGGCTGTGGTGGGAGAGAAGCAAGAAAGGTGAGAGCAGAAGAGAGAGGGAGGGAGGGAACAGGAAACTTTCCAACAGATTGGTGGGAGTGGAGGTGTGAGTTGCTGAGAGGAAACTGGGAAGAAAATTAGAGCATAGAGGGAGAAAGTCTGCACTGCACAGAGGCCTTGGGAAGAAACACAGAGCAAGGAGGTCTGCGTTGCAAGGAGGTCTGCATTGCATGGAGGCCTTTACCAACAGACCCCTCCTGGCCTTGGTGTTGGGTTGGAGATCTCCTGGCTTCCTCACAAGGCACACATGTTTGCACAAGTTGACAGTGCTGCTTCTGTAGCAATCCAGAGATGGCAGAATTGGATTTGCATTGGGAGGGTAGAAGGCTGGGTGGTGAATCACACACAGTCAGCCCTTGGGAGGCTCTAAGATACTCTCAGAGGAAGTAGAATGCTTTCACCTCCTCCTTTTGGGGAGAAGAAGAACATGAACTTCGGGGCTGGAGAAGGAAGGGAGTTCACATAGAGTATGCCCCCTTCTCTGCATTTTGCACCCATTGAATCCTCTAATCCTTGCACAGGCACTGTTTGGCAGGAGCCGTTATTATCCCCATCTTATGGACGAAGCAGCAGAAGCTTGGTGAGGTGAGAGATGTGGCGAGGGTGGGAGATTTGACCATGGGATCCTCTTCCTTGAGTGATTTTGGGAAGGGGCAGGGAAGAGGTGTCTCTCCTTCCCTGAGGCCACTTGTCCCACCCACAGGATGGGGTGGAGCCTATAGAACAGTCATAAGGTTAAGAAATAAAAGCTGGCCAGGCGCGGTGGCTCAAGCCTGTAATCCCAGCACTTTGGGAGGCCGAGATGGGCGGATCACAAGGTCAGGAGATCGAAACCATCCTGGCTAACCCCGTGAAACCCCGTCTCTACTAAAAAATACAAAAAACTAGCCAGGCGAGGTGGCGGGCGCCTGCAGTCCCAGCTACTCGGGAGGCTGAGGCAGGAGAATGGCGTAAACCCGGGAGGCGGAGCTTGCAGTGAGCTGAGATCCGGCCACTGCACTCCAGCCTGGGCGACAGAGCGAGACTCTGTCTAAAAAAAAAAAAAAAAAGTTTTCATGCTATTAAAAACACAACAGCCTTATTTTGCAATTCTATATCTTTACAAAATGATTACCTAAAATTAGTTAATATTAACCTTTTGGAGATAATATTATCATATTTAAATTACTTTGCAATTATCCAATTAAGTTCACTTCTAAATGGTGCCTCTAATTAGCCAGGGTGATAAGTTGACCAGATAACACTGAGATCTTTGAAATCTTAGGTAGCAGAGTCCATAGGGACAGCCAAAGTCCCCACAAAGGTGGCAGCTGCTGTCCCCACAAAGGGAAAACAGTACGGAGAACCAGACAGCCTTCCTCAGGCTCCTGGAGGAAAAACTTCATTGAGTGCAGCGGCTCACGCCTGTAATCCCAGCACTTTGGGAGGGTGAGACAGGCAGATCACCTGAGGTCAGGAGTTGGAGACCAGCCTGGATAACATGGTGAAACCCTGTATCTACTAAAAATACAAAAATTAGCTGGGTGTGGTGGCGGGCACCTGTAATCCCAGCTACTTGGGAGGCTGAGGCAGGATAATTGCTTGAACCTGGCAGGCAGAGGTTGTAGTGAGCCAAGATCTTGCCATTGCACTCCAGCCTGGGTGACAAGAGCAAAACTCCATCTCAACCAACAATAACAACAAACAACAACAACAACAACAAAACCTTCACCACCTAACAAAAGACCACAAATTATGCCATCAATATTTAAGAAGATTCATTAATTGTGCAATTCTACAGAGCAGTTAACACTAGTGTCATGTGGAGTATTAAAGACAGAAAACTGGAGAATCTTATCTCCTGACCTCAATGAGTTCAAAGTCTAACAAGGAAGATAAGAAGGCAAATAACAATTATAAGTGCTATAACTTATATAACACTAATATCCCATGCGTAGGAGGAAGAATTGATAAGATTGAAATACAGAAGGCATTGCTGATAAATAAATAAATACATAAAAATAAGTTATCCTGATGTGTGAGCTGGAAAACCAAATTTCCACCATGTATGTAATTAGGGTTCAATCAAGGATGCTTGACAAAAATTCATTTTAAAAAATAACTATCGAGGCTGGGTGCAGTCACTCACAGCTTTAATCCCAGCACTCTGTGAGGCTGAGACAAGAGGATTGCTTGAGCCCAGGAGTTCAAGATCAGCCTGGGCAATATAGCAAGACCTCCATTTCTACAAAAACTTTAAAAAAAAATATTGGTTGGGGCTGGCTGGCCGTGGTGGCTCACACCTGTAATCCCAGCACTTTGGGAGGCCGAGGCAGGCAGATCATGAGGTCAGGAGATTGAGAACATCCTGGCTAACATGGTGAAACTCTATCTCTACTAAAACTACACAAAATTAGCCGGGTGTGATGGCAGGCACCTGTAGTCCCAGCTACTTAGGAGATTGAGGCAGGAGAATGGCATGAACCCGGGAGGCGGAGCTTGCAGTGAGCCGAGATCACACCACTGCACTCCAGCCTGGGCGACAGAGTGACTCCGTCTCAAAAAAAAAAAAGAAAAAAAAATTAGCTGGGACTGGTGTGGTGGCTCATGCCTGTAGTCCTAGTCCCAGCACTTTGGGAGGCAGAAGTGGACAGATCACTTGAGGCCAGGAGTTTGAGACCAGCCTGGCCAACATGGTGAAACCCCACCTCTTTAAAAAATGCAAAAATTAACCAGGCGTGGTAGTATGCACCTATAGTCCCAGCTACTTGGGAGACTGAGTCAGAGAATTGCTTGAACCTGGGAGGTGGAGGATGCAGTCAGACAAGATCATGCCATTGCACTCCAGCCTGGGCAACAGAGTGAGACCGTCTCAAAAAAAAAAAAAAAAAAAATTAGCTGGGTATGGTGACACATGCCTGTAGTCCCTGCTACTTGGGAGGCGGAGGTGGGAGGATTGTTTGAGCCCAGGAGTTTGAGGCTGCAGTGAGCTGTGATCACACCACTGCACTCCACGTTTGCTCTGGGCAACAGAGCAAAACCCTATCTCGAAACGAAACAAAACAAAACAGAAAACCAAACTATCAGGTCCTGATATTTCTACCTCCTAAATAATCTTTCAGATTAGTCCACTCTCCTCCAGCCACCAGCCACTGTCATTATTTTTAACCTCCGGGAACAGGCCTGTGAGGCTCACTACCTCCAGTGTCCTCCAATCCACCTTTGCTGCTACTAGGTGACCTGGCTAAAATTGGAACCTGATCATGTCATTTTCCTGTTGAAATCCAGATTAGCATAGTGCCTTTCAGAGAATAGACGTTTAACAAATATTTATGGAATGAATAAGTGAACAAAGGCATGGCATGTGGCCTCATTGTGCTACACAGGCAGGGCATTCATGTGCTAGGGCTGCCATAGCAAAGTACTGCTGGGTCCTGGGTCCTCTGAGGTTTCGAGGGGAGGATCCTTCCTTTCCTCTTCCAGTTTCTTGTGGCTGCCACTCTTGACTTGGAGCCATGTCCCTTGACTCGCTTATCACTCCAACCTTTGTCTCCATCTTCACATAACATCCCCTGCTGCCCCCTGTTCTCTGTGTCCAGATTTTCCTCTTCCTGTAAGGACACCAGACACTGCGTTAGGGCCCACCCTAATGAACTCGTCTTAACTTGGTTGTTTCTGCAAAGACCCTATTTCCAAATGAAGTCACATTCAAAGGTACCAGGGATTAGGACTTTAATGTGTCTTTCTGAGATTAATGTTAAACCAATTGTCATCAAGCAACATACTTTTGAAATGGAAACAGAAAAGGCTAGAAGTGAATTTATTTTTATAGCCAAGTTCTTATCGTTTCTCTTGTACTCTCTATGACTTGCTTTTTTTTTAAAGCTTGCTGTCACCTTTAAATGGTACTAAAATGGAAGTACATTAAACTGCTATTAGGGCACAGAAGACGTGGCAATTAACTGCAGTAAGACACGAGAAGCCTTCAGAGAATCCTACTTCTCACACCCAAGCTGGAGGGCAGTGGCATGATCACAGCACACTGCAGCCTCAAACTCCTGGACTCAAGTGACCCTTCCGCCTCAGCCTCCTGAGTAGCTGGGACTACAGGCATGTGCCAC
Organism: Papio anubis; assembly: GCF_008728515.1. Taxonomy (NCBI): domain Eukaryota; kingdom Metazoa; phylum Chordata; class Mammalia; order Primates; family Cercopithecidae; genus Papio; species Papio anubis. The sequence continues at coordinate 8,752,415 of NC_044993.1, forward strand.
CACACCGAGCTAATTTCAAAAAGTTTATTTTTTAGAGACGGGAGTTTCACTGTGTTGCCCAGGCTGGTTTCAAACTCCTGGGCTCAAGCGATCCTCCCATCTCAGCCTCCCAAAGCACTAGGATTCCAGGGGTGAGGCACCACACCTGGCCCTTCTCTTGATTTTTCAAAACGTGTGTAGATGAACCCTACAGGTTAGCTCACGTATATTTCTTCATTTATTTTAATTTTTAATTTTTGTGGGTACATAGTAGGTGTGTATATTTATGGGGTACATGAGATGTTTTGATAGGGCGTGCAATGTGAAATAAGCACATCATAGTGAATGGTGTATCCATCCCAAGCATTTATCATGTGAATTACAAACAATCCGATTATACCCTTTTATTTTAAGATGTACAGTTAAGTCATTTCATGTATGTTAGTTAGTTGCTTTCATAGGGTGGCTAAAATAACTTAACTGTATATCTTAAAATAAAAGGGTATAATCGGATTGTTTGTAATTGCATGCCCTATCAAAACATCACACATGTGATCACCGCAGTGTGCTGTGATCATGCCACTGCCCTCCAGCTTGGGTGTGAGTGTGAGAACCCATCTCTACAAAAATAAAAACAAAATAACATTTATTTAAAAGTAATAAAAATAAATCAATAAATAATCAAGAGTTCATCATTCCAGCGACTGAGGTTGTTATCAGTTGCTCAAAGATGGTCTCCAAGTACAGAATTGAAGCCATCAGGACAGCAGCCAGGACCCCAGGACCCCACTTGGCTGTGCGAGGGTAGGTCCTAGGATTTCATCTACCAGTCTTAGTCTTCAGGAGGGATCGGTCACATGAGCAATGGAAAGATAATTACTTTGGTTTAAATAGGGCATTGAGTCTACAACAAGAATCATGAAGACATTCACCCCTGTGGTCCAGGTGCCCTTGTCCTGGAAATATGTCTGTCTAGGCCTGGGTTCCCCCAGAAGTAGGATTCAAGCACAAGAAGTTTATTTGGGAGGTTGTAATGGTTAATTTTACATGTCAACTTGACTGGGCTAAGGGATTCTCCAGAGAGCTGGTAAAACAGTATGTCTGGATGTGTCTGTGAGGAAGTTTCCAGAAAAGATTGGCATTTGGATCAGTGAATGAGAGTGACCCCTCCCAACAATGTGGGTAAGTACTCTGGAACAAAAAATGAGCTGGGACATCTCGCTCTCCTAGCCTCTGGAATGTGAGCTCCTGGTTCCTGGGCCTTGAGGGACTGGGAGGGGAGCTAGACTGCATGGGCTCTGCTCTCCCAGGCTGCAGACATGCAGAGATTGTGGGACGCAAGCAATCACGTGAACCAATTCCCATCATAACTTCATGCATCTATCATCATCTACTCATCTCATCTATCTATCTATCTATCTATCTATCTATCTATCTATCTGTCTATCATCTATCTACCTTTTTAATTTCTTTTTGTTGTTTATTGTTTTAATTTTTTCTTTTATTACTATATCTATGATCTATCTTTTTTATTTTTGTTGTTGTTATTATTGTTGTTTTTAATTAATTAATTAATTTTTTGAGACAGAGTCTCATCTGTCACTCAGGCTGGAGTGCAATGGTGCGATCTTGGCTCACTGCAGTGAAGGGGTGGCCTGCCCCTCCACACCTGTGGGCGTTTCTCATCAGGTGGAACGAGAGACTTGAGAAAAGAAATGAGACACAGAGACAAAGTATAGAGAAAGAAAAAGTGGGCCCAGGGGACCAGCGCTCAGCATACAGAGGACCCACGCCCTATGGGTCTCTGAGTTCCCTCAGTATTTATTGATCATTATCTTTACCTTCTTAGAAAAAGGGAACTGGCAGGATAACAGGATCATCATAGGGAGAAGGTCAGCAGTAACACATGTGAATAAAGATCTCTGTGACATAAGTTTAAGGAAAAGTGCTGTGCCTTGATATGCATATGTAAACATCTCCATAAACCTTTTTAGTGCATAAAGAGCAGCTTGCGCTAGCAAGTCCCACCTTCAGCCCTAAGGCGGTTTTCTCCTTTCTCAGTAAACAGAACATACAATCGGGTTTTACACCAAAACACTGAGATGTTCCATTGCCCAGGGACGGGCAGGAGACAGATGCTTTTCTCTATCTCAACTGCCAAAAGGCCTTCTTTCTCTTATACTAATCCTCCTCAGCACAGACCCTTCACAGGTGTCAGGCTGGGGGACAATCAGGTCTTTCCCTTCCCACGAGGCCATATTTCAGACTATCACATGGGGAGAAACCTTGGAAAATACCTAGCTTTCCTAGGCAGAGGTCCCTGTGACCTTTGGCAGTGTACCTGTCCCTGGGTACTTGAGATTAAAAGAATGGTGATGACTTTTAACTAGCATACTGCCTTCAGGCACTTGTTTAACAAAGCACACCCTGCACAGCCCAAAATCCTTTAAACCTTGAGTCACCACAGCACATGTCTCTTGCAAGGACAAGGTTGGGGGTAGGGTCACAGATTAACAGCATCTCAAATACAGAACAAAATGGAGTCTCTTATGTCTACTTCTTTCTATATAGACACAGTAACAATCTGATCTTTCTTTTCCCCACACTGCAGCCTCTGCCTCCTGGGTTCAAGCAATTCTCCTGCCTCAGCCTCCCAAGTAGCTGGGATTACAGGGGCGCACAGCCACACTCAACAATTTTTTTATTTTTAGTAGAGAAGGGATTTCGCTATGTAGACCAGGATGGTCTTGAACTCCTGGTCTCAAGTGATCCACCTGACTCAGCCTCCCAAAGTACTGGGATTACAGGTGTGAGCCAATGTGCCCGGCCCTGTTTTTTTTTTTTTCTTTCTTTTCTGTTTTTATTATTATAATGACCATCTATCTATTCATCTATGTGTCTGTCTGCGTATCTATGCATCTATCTATCTATCTGTGTCTGTTGATCTATCTGTCTCCTGTTGATCCTGTCTCTCTGGAGAAACCTAAGATTTGAACCTAGGAAATAATAGCAGGGGAATGGGGACGTAAGACAAGGGAGGACAGAAGATGTTAACAATACATTCTCAAGCCTATCACCATCATGAGCAACTGAAACTCAGTCTTGCTGGTGGTCTCCTGGAGCCGGTGGGAACACGCCTCAGAGTTATCTTCAGGAGTCGGGGTATTGATTCACCAATTCTGCTCAGTCACGGTTGAGAGTTTATCCTGACAGATGCTAACTTCCAGGCACTTCCATCCTGTCCCACATATGCAGAGGGAGGCAGAGCCACAGGTGCCTGCATGGCAGGTTTGTGGGTTAGGACGAGCACTGACAGTGTCTGCTACAGTCCTCAAAAGATGACTCAGCCCAGGCTAAAGCATGCATGCAAGAAGATGTTCAAAGTTGTGTTGACTAGAATAGCAAAACCAAACACATGAGAAACAGATGACTAAAAACCACACGTGTCCAGCAAGATGGGAATGATTTAGCAATGTCCAGTCAGTCAAAGGAGGCTCTGCTACCACCGTGTCAATTTCAAAGCCCATTAGCAACATGGAAAAGCCTTCCTGTCTAATGCTAAGCAGGAAATGCTTATGAACTAATCACAGACACTACAGTTGTGCCTGGGAAAACACCTGTCTTCAAGGGAACAAGGTGTATGAAGGAACCCTGAAGAAATAAAAATGTGTTGGGGTAATGGAACCATGAGAATTCTTTTGCTATGTCCTCTTTACGATCTAAGGGAGAACCAAGATTAAATATGATTGATAAAGCTGCCAATTCCTACAGAGAAATATACTCCCCTTCTCCTGCCAGGGCTTCCCAGATTCCGTCCCAAATAGACTCCTTGAGGCCGGGCATGATGGCTCACACCTGTAATCCCAGCACTTTGGGAGACCGAGGCAGGCAGATCATTTGAGGCCAGGAGTTCAAGACCGGCCTAGTTAACATGGCGAAACTCCATCTCTACTAAAAATATAAAAATTAGCCGGACGTGGTGGCGTGTGCCTGTAATCCCAGTTACTCAGGAGGTTGAGGCAGGATAATTGCTTGAACCCAGGAGATGGAGGCTGTAATGAGCCAAGTCGGTGACACTGCAATCCAGCCTGGGTGACAGAGTGAGACTCTGTCTCAAAAACAAACAAACAAACAAAACCCAAAAACAAATGCACTGCTTGCTCTTAATCTTGGTCTCAGTTGGCTTCTGAGGGACCCAAAGTAAGATGGGACTGTTCCCCTGATTGGAATGTCTGGGCCGCAAGGCATAATTATCTTTATGGTTCTTTTGATGGACTCAGTGCCTTATTTTTGTTTTTTTATTTTTTGACACGGAGTTTTGCTCTTGTTGCCCAGGCTGGAGTGCAATGGTGCGATCTTGGCTTACTGCAACCTCCACCTCCCAGTTCAAGCAATTCTCCTGCCTCAGCCTTCCGAGTAGCTGGGATTACAGGTGTCCGCCACGATGCCTGGCTAATTTTGTATTTTTAGTAGAGATGGGGTTTCTCCACGTTGGTCAGGCTGAGTCTCAAACTCCTGATCTCAGGTGATCCGCCCGCCTCGGCCTCCCAAAGCGCTGGGATTACAGGCGTGAGCCACCGCGCCCGGCCTCAATGCCTTATTTAAACCAAACTTGCTGTCTTTCTGTTTTCATGTTGTTGATCCCACTTGGAGGCTCAGGCAGCTGGATCAGATCATTGGAAATATGCTCACAGGGTCCAGCCATGTCCTAACTACTTTCAGTGGAGCTTCATGCACACAGAGGTTAAGGGACATTGAGAGCTGACATCAACAAGAACACTTGCCCGGGAGCCTGCAATTTATCAGAATGTAAAGAATGTGAACATGGAATTTAGCCTGCAGATTTGCATTTGTTATCAAATGTCCCCAAGCAAGTTCCATTAGGGACATAAATTAAGCCTTTACCCTTTACATTATCACTGCGTGTGACTTTCCACATAGTTTTCGAAGGAAAGTTATTAGAAGGTTGACCTCTAGAGATAACAGGCCTGTTCTGCTCAGCCTGTGTTCCAGCCTGACTCAGCAATAATCCTGCATCCCATCCCGGGCTCTAGCTCTTCCCCATTATCTGTCTGGCAGGTCACTCCAGAAGGATTGCGTGGTTTCTAGGAAAACGACAGAGGCAGCAGGGTAATCTCCAGGGACCTGGGAGATGGGGCCAGGTTGGCAAATGTTCCTTGAGTCTTATTATGAGCCAGACATGCAATAGACAGAGATTAAGAGATGTCCTTTCTCTAAGAAATTCACAGAGTAAAACAACCCAAATATCTATCAATTGATGATAGATAACATGTGGTTTATCCATAGGATGGGATATAATTCAGCCATAAAAAGGAGTGAAGTACATGCTACAACGTGGATGAACCTTGAAAACATGATGCTAAGTGAAAGTAGCCAAACACAAAAGTCCACGTATTGTATGACTCTATTTAGGTGAAACGTCCAGAATAGGCAAATCCATAGAGTCAGAAAATAGATTAGAGATACAAAAACTAGCCAGGCGTGGTGGCACGCACCTGTAATCTCAGCTACTTGGGAGGCTGAGGCTCGAGAATCACTTGAATCCAGGAGGTGGAGTTTGCAGTGAACCGAGATCGAGCCACTGCACTCCACCTGGGATACAGAGCAAGACTCTGCCTCAAAAAAAAAAAAAAAAAAAAAAGATTAGAGGTTAGAAGTAGTCAGGGGATAGAGGAGGGACAATGGGGAGAAAGAAATAGTGACTTATGTCAGAGCCAGTTAACAACTGAGGAGCCGGGACAGGATAACTGCATTCTAACATCTCTGACTGGAGGAATGATATACCTGACACCTTTTCTGAACACTCCAGGTCTCCTACACAAAGTGGGCCTCTGTAACCTCATATTACTAATTTCTTTTTGAGACGGAGTCTCGCTTCTGTCACCAGGCTGAGGCAGTGGCCGGATCTCTCAGCTCACTGCAAGCCTGCCATTCTGGGTTCACGCATTCTTCCTGGGCTTCTCAGCCTCCTTTGAGTAGCTGACTACAGGCTCTCGCCCCACTGCCCGGCTAATTTTTTGTATTTTATAGAGACGGGTTTCACCTGTTAGCCAGCATGGTCTCACCTCCCTGACTGTGGATCTCGGCCCCATCTCGCCTCCCAAAGTGCTGGGATTACTATGGCTTGAGCCACCGCTACCGCCAGATTACTTTAATTTCTTATGCAGACCACAACTCTGGGCTTTTCTTTTTTTTTTTTTTTTGACAAAGTGTCATTCTGTCACCCAGGTTGGAGTTCAGTGGCGTGATCTCAGCTCACTGCAGCCTCCACCTCCCAGGTTCAAGCGATTCTCCTGCCTCAGCCTCCCTAGTAGCTGGGATCACAGGCACATGCAACCATGCCTAGTTAATTTTTTGTATTTTTAGTAGAGATGGGGTTTCGCCATGTTGGCCAGGCTGGTCTTGAACTCCTGACCTCAGGGTGATCCACCAGTCTTGGCCTCCCAGGGTGTTGGGATTATAGGTGTGAGTCATCTCGCCCAGCTCTTGTATAAAATGTGTGTTTTTTTTTTTTTTTTGTCTGTTGTTGTTGTTTTGTTTTTGTTTTGTTTTTTTGAGATGGAGTTTTACTCTTGTTGCCCAGGCTGGAGTGCAAGAGTGCAATGGCGTGATCTCAGCTCACTGCAACCTCCGCCTCCCAGGTTCAAACAATTCTCCTGCCTCAGCTGCCCAAGTAGTTGGCATTACAGGCATGCACAACCATGCCCAACTAATTTTTTGTGTTTTGAGTAGAGACCAGTTTTCACCATGTTGGCCAGGCTGGTTTTGAACTCCTGAGCTCAAGTGATCCATCCGCCTCGGCCTCCCAAAGTGCTGGGATCGCAGGCGTGAGCCACTGCGCCCAGCCTCTTATATGATTTTTATGAGCTACATTATACACATACAAATAAATTTTAGATATGTTTTCATGCAAATGGGATTGAACTATATACAATATCTCATACTTTGCTTTTAATATTAACAAAAATCTCTCCAGGTGCAGTGGCTCACGCCTGTAATCCTAGCACTTTGGGAGGCCGAGGTGGGTGGATTACCTTAGTTCAGGAGTTCAAGGCCATCCTGGGCAACTTGGTGAAACCCCATCTCTACTAAAATACAAAAAATTAGCAGGGCGTGGTGGTGCGCATCTGTCGTCTCAGCTACCCGGGAGGCTGAGGCACGAGAATTGCTTGAACCCAGGAGGCAGAGGTTGCAGTGAGCCGAGATTGCACTATTGTACTCCAGCCTGGGCAACAGAGCGAGATTTCTGTCTCAAAACAAACAAACAAAAATCTTAGGGGTCCTTCCAAATTTGTAGAGGAAGAATTTGCTCATTTTGAAAATGGTTATATATGATAGACCATGTTTTGTGAACCCATTTCCTATCAATGGACATCTAGATTGTTTCCAATTTTTCCTTTTTATCAAATTCTGCCAAGAATAACCTTATTCATATGACATTTCACACATGTATGAATTTACCTGTTGGTATAATTCCTAGATGTGCAACTGCTACATTATAGAGTTTGTGCTTTTAAATTTTTTACGGATATTATCACATTGCCCACAATAGAGATGGTACCAATTTACCATCAGCAAGCAGAGAGAAAGCCTGTTTCCCCACATTTGGGGGGATGTGTTTGGAAATACTGTCGGAGGCCAGACCACACTAAGCCTTGTATACAAAGTTAAGAAATTTGAACTTGATCTGTGGAAACCCACAGGAGGGTGTAAATAGTGGATAAGGATGGTCAGTTCTGAGCTTTGAGTGAAAGCTGATTTTCATGATGACATCCAATAAATTTTTTAGGGGATTTTTATTCTCCAGAAGGCATGCGTGATGAATAGTGGGATGAATCAGGGAGGGGACCAGATATCCATTAGGATTTCAGCCATGCTGGGGAGAGAATGGGTATCATTTGGGCACAGCTGCCACTCGGCACAATGGGCTTGGATATAAAAGCAACTTGGTTTCTTTACCATCTTCCTGCCTTCCTGCCATTCTCTAACCTTCCTGCCATTTTTCTTTTATCACACACTTTCCACATGCTGATGGCTTTGCATGAAACATACAGCCCTCAGGGTAATGACATAAAACCAATAGCAAGGACTTTTTATCCACCGCTAACAGTTGACTGAAAGATAAGCAGACAGGTGATATAGCAACTTTATCTTTCCTGAGAAGACCATTTGACAAATTAATAGGCATTGGAGCAGGCATTGAACAAAGAGCTGGGTGACGCAAAACTGTAGACACTGTCAAGCTGAGCCTTTTGTTTCTTCAACAAAAGGTAGCTGCCGTTATTTGATGCACAGACAGAAGGGAAGATGGATGATGGGTGGATGTGAGGGCACGCGCATATGAAAGTCCCAGGAGTGAGCTCCATCCAGAGGCCCCAGCAGTGGTTCAAGCATGAGTGCAGTGGGCTTGGTACTCCTGGTGCTTGCTCTGAGGCTTAGGGCCACGACTGCTAAGCCAGAGGAGGGCAGCTTTTGCTCTAAGAGCCAGGTGGCCTTCAGAGATGCTTGCTATGAATTTGTGCCAATTGGACGCACCTTCCATGATGCCCAGAGCTGGTGCGAGGGGCAAGGAGGCCATTTGGTCTTCATTCAGGATGAAGACACCCAGCGGTTTCTGCAGAAGCACATCTCCCAGGACAGGGAATGGTGGATTGGACTCATGTGGAACTTGGCACGGAATGGAACCATGGAAGGTAGGTGCCGTGATCGCTGTGTTTTATGAGAAACTTGTGCTTGCAATTCTTGCCATCACTTCTCACCTAAAGCAACATGGAACAAATTAATATGTCCAATTCTTATGGTATGGATACCCTTGCCTTTGGTTGTGTTGTGGATTAAATAAAATAATTCATGTCTAATGCTGCCTAGCACAGAATCTGGTACATCACTGACGCTCTACAAATGCTCACTTCTTTGCCTGTTCCTAATAATAATACTCTGACTGCTTTGGTTCTTGCTAGAATAGTGCCAGGCACTATCCTGAGTGCTTCATGGTCACTATCATGTTGAATTCTTACAATCACAATGAGAAAAATTATTATGTCTCTATTTTTTTTTTTTTTTGACAGAGTCTCTCTCTGTCTCCCAGGCTGGAGTGCAGTGGCGCAATCTCGGCTCACTGCAACCTCCGCCTCCCAGATTCAAGTGATTCTTCTGCTTCAGCCTCCCAAGTATCTGGGATTACAGGCGCATGCCACTGTGCTTGGCTAATTTTGTATATTTTTAATAGAGAAAGGGTTTCACCATGTTAGCCAGGATGGTCTCGATCTCCTGAGCTTGTGATCCACCTGCCTCAGCCTCCCAAAGTGCTGGGATTACAGGTGGGAGCCACTGCGCCTGGCCTTATGTCCCCATTTTACAGATGAGAAAACTGAGTCTCAGAAAATAATGACTAAGCTATTTTTTAGTGTCCCACCTGTCTTTCCTCACTTTCTGTGAGACTAAAGCAGACCAAGTGCTTAGCATAGTTCCATTAACAGTCTAATTTTAATGGTCCTGAAAGTCTTTGTCCTCCTTTATTCTCTGAAGGCTCCTTCCCCCACCCAGTGCAGTCAGGTGAGTCATTCTCTATGAACCTGCAGAGCCCTGTTCACAATTCCAAGGCAGTGCTTTTGGTGTGGCTTAAATGGCTTAGTTGTCTGTCTCCCGCCTATACCATCGGCCCTTCAAAGAAAGAACCATACTCTGGACATTTTTGTTTTCCCAGTATCTAGACACAATTGAGAATGGAAAAGGAGGCTGGGCGCGGTGGCTCACACCTGTAATCCCAGCACTTTGGGAGGCCGAGGCAGGTGGATCACTTGAGGTCAGGAGTTCGAGACCAGACTGGCCAACATGGTGAAACCTCATCTCTACTAAACATACAAAAATTAGCTGGGCGTGGTAGCACACACTTGTGATCCCAGCTACTCAGGAGGCTGAGGCAGGAGAATCCCTTGAACCCAGGAGACAAAGGTTCCAGTGAGCCAAGAGTGTGCCATTGCATTCCAGCCTGGAAAACACAGCGAGACGCTGTCTCAAAAGAAAGAAAGAGAGAGAGAATGGATGAGAAAATATTTGCATTCAAGCCTCACATGCTCACATGGACCCCACAAGGTAAGCGTAGCTGCACTCCTTTCACGGAGGAGGAAAATGAAGTCTGGAGAGAAAAGATGTGCTCAGTATGACACAGCTGGTGGTGCAAGTGGGGTCTCTACCAGTCAGAGCAATGCTAAGCCTGACTTTCCTACTGGGCACCTTGGTACCCAGAGGTTCTCTTTGCCCCTGTATAAGCTACTGGGTTTGAGAAATGTGACATGGTACGTGCTGAACAGCCACAGAACAACGCCAGAGTGGATGGAAGTGTTTTAATAAATGAGCCACTGGGAAGCTCATTTAAGAAAACCCACAGCCAAGGGGATTTGAATTCTTAAGACGCCCCTGCAGGCAGTGTCTCCTGAATGGTTTCTTGAGGTGTAGATGCAACAGTTGCCGAGTTCTGTGTATTCAACATCCATTCACATCCAGCTAGAGGAGCTGTGCCTATTAAAACCTCTCCAGGGATACTGTGTGGTTATTGCAGAAAATGTAGTTCTAACTAGGCTGATAGGTAACAACCTCCAATACTTAATGTTGTTTAAGAAACAAGGGTCAGACACTGTGTGCAATCAGATGGCATTTGTGTAAATAGATTTCAGGCACTCGTAAATGCTGATGTGTGGATACAATTCAGTTCAGCCTGGAACCATTTATGAGAAACATAACAATGATGGAGAAGCCCATAGGCTAGAGTGGGAAGATACTTTCATTTTATACCCTTTGTACCATTTGGATTTTTAAAAACCATTTCATTTGCATGAATTTCTTTCAATAAATTAATAATTATATTTTTGAGTACCCATAATAAATTTTTGTTTTTTGAGACAGAGTCTCACTCTGTTTCCCAGGCTGGAGTGCAGTGGCACCATCTTGGCTCACTGAACCTCTGCCTCCCAGGTTCAAGCGATTCCCCTGCCTCAGACTCCCTAGTAGCTGGAATTACGGCTAATTTTTGTACTTTTAATAGAGACAGGGTTTTACCATGTTGACCAGGCTGGTCTTGAACTCCTGGCTTCAAGTGATCCATCCACCTTGGCCTCCCAAAGTGCTGGGATTCCAGGTATGAGCCTCCACGCCCAACCACAGTAAATTTTTATATTTAGTGTTTTCTAGCTCTCTGGTGTCCTCAACATGGTTCTGTTTTACACACACACACACACACACACACACTCCTCTTCAAGAGTTACATCAGTATTTTCAAGGATCTGAAGAGGCCCAAAGTAACAATAACTGCTTATGTTTTAACTCAGCACTGCCCAGGTATACTTGGATTATGAAGAAGATGATATGTTAAAACATCCCATGGCCCACTTCTGAACTGTATTATTATTATTATTTTGAGACAGGGTCTTGCTCTGTCTCCCAGGCTGGAGTATAGGGGCATGGTCATGGCTCACTGTAGCCCCAACCTCAGCTCAAGCAATCCTCCCAACTCAGCCTCCCGAGTAGCTAGGACCACAGGCACCATGCGTGACTAAAATTTTTTTTTTTTTTTTTTTTTTTTGTAGAGACAAGGTCTCTCTAGGTTGCCCAGGCTGGTCTTAAACTCCTGGGTGCAAGTGATCCTCCCACCTCTGGCATGTTAGGATCACAGGCGTGAGCTACCGGGCCTGGCCCCTGGCTCTCCCTTAGACTGTGGTCAGGGCCAGGTGCGGTGGCTCATGCCTGTAATCCCAGAACTTTGGGAGGCCGAGGCGGATGGAGTTTGAGCTTAGGAGCTGGAGGCCAGCCTGGGAAACATGGCAAAATCCCTGTCTCTACCAGAAATACAAAAAAATCAGCCAGTCATAGTGGCTTGCACCTGTGGTCTCAGCTACTCAGGAGGCTAAGTTGGGAGGATCACTTGAGCCTGGGAGGCAGAGGTTGCAGTGAGCTGAAATGCACCACTGTGCTCCAACCTGGGTGACAGAGCAAGACCCCATCTCAAAATAAATAAATTATCAATTATGGTTAGACAGAGCTAGCAGCCTCATTTATTTAATCAAAACACCTTCTGCAAGCTCTCCAATTTGGTGTTCCAGTTCTTCTATTGAGTGTTTGAAGATGACAGTGAGGAAGAGACTTTTACTGCTCCTGGAGAGAGATCTTCAGTCCATCAACATTAACTGCTGACCTGCTGCACACCAGCGGCAGAGCAGGGGTGAGCCCTGCATTTGTATAAATGGAATTTGAAGACAGTTGCTGAGGCCTGGTGGTTGTGTTGTCCTTCCAGGACCGGGGATTTGGTTGGACACCTCCAATGTGACCTACAGCAACTGGCGCGGGGGGCAGGCCACCGCTGCCCCTGACACCTGCGGCCACATCGGGAGAGGCCCTTCCTCCGAGTGGGTGGCCTCGGACTGCGCCCAGACCTTCGCCTTCGTGTGCGAGTTCCGTGAGTGGCCCCCGCCCCGGAGTCCCCACCTCCTACCCTGTCTCCCTGCCCGCCTGCGGGCCTCTCTCAAGGCTCCCCTATCCCTCCTGTTTCTGCCTCCATCTCTCTGACTCTCTCTTTCTCTTGCCCCCTCCTCTGTCTCAGTTTTCTCTGGGTCTTTCTTCCCCTTCTCTTTTTCCCCAACTCTTTCTGTTTCTCTCCCTTGGTCTCTGACTTTCTTCCTGCCTCTGTGTTCTCTCCGTCTCCCTCTGGCTCTTCAGGGCCTGCCGGTGTCTGTCTCTGTCTCCCTGCTGAAGTGCTGACCTGTATGTGTTTTTTCTGAGCTCACCTCTGTCTGCAGCTTTCTCTCCCTGTCTCTATGCATCTCTCTCTGGCCACATGATGCTCCGTCGCCCATCCCTGCCGTCTCCCCATCCACCTGCCTGCCTTCCTGCCTGCCTACCTGTCACGTCTCTGTTTCTGTCTTTCCCGCTCTCTTTTTTTTTTTTTTTGAGATGGAGTCTTGCTCTGTCACCCAGGCTGGAGTGCAGTGGTGTGATCTTGGCTCACTGCAACCTCCGCCTCCTGGGTTCAAGTGATTCTCCTGCCTCAACCTCCCGAGTAGCTGGGATTACATTGCGAGCCACCGCCCCTGGATAATTTTTGTATTATTTTAGACCTCAAGTGATCTGCCTGTCTTGGCCTCCTAAAGTGCCAAGATTACAGTGGTGAGCCACGGAGCCTGGCTTGCATGAGGTTTATAGTATTACAGTGGGGGCACAGAGAAGCTAACTAACTTGCTGAAGGTCACACAGCAGTGTGTGGCTGGGCTGGATCTGATCCCAGGGAACCTGGCTCAGCACAATGCTGCCAACGACCATATTCTGTTTCTTACCCCTGCCAAACAGCTCCTGAGTTCTTGCATCTCAGCCTAACCCTCGGGACTGTCCCCTTCCCGTGACCCAGCACTTGCCTGTCTGTAACCGTGAGCCCCCCTAATGTCTTGCCTTCCCTTTGCCACAGGACTTGGCCAGAGCCTGGCCTGCAAGGGACTCAATGCCACCATACACTGCGGCTCGGGGCAGGTCATCCAGGTCCAGGATGCCGTCTATGGACGCCAGAACCCCTATTTCTGCACCCAGGATGCCGGGCATCCCTCAGATCTGGAGCAGGGATGCAGCTGGGCCAATGTCAAGGATGAGGTGGCAGGTAGGGCCCAAGGGCTCTGCAGCTCTGGTTGCCAGCAGAGGGCAGTTGCTGGTATTCTGTGCTCAGCAAAGGGTTCCAGAAGCCTCTGATAATCTTCATCTCTGACCGTGGGCCTCCAACATGTGGGAAAACTGGCCAGTCCCTGCCCATGGCACGGAGCAGGGAAGCAGAGGGCTGTGGCCCACCCACCCCGACTTCAAACCCTGTCATGGATCTGGTGGGCACGATGTGCCTCAATCCCTGCTGGGTGCAGGAAACACCACTTTTTTAACTTAATTTTTAAATTTTTGAAATACTCCAAACGTATAGACAAGAATAGAAAATACTGTAATGAACTCCCACAAATCTGCTACCCACCTTTATCAGATCTGAACACCATGCCGCATTTGCTTAAGAATCCCTCATTAGAAAAATGAATACAGTTGGGCATGGTGGCTCACACCTGTAATCTCAGCACTTTGGGAGGCCGAGGCGGGTGGATCACCTGAGGTCGGGAGTTCAAGACCAGCCTGGCCAACATGGTGAAACCCCCATCTCTACTGAATATACAAAAATTAGCCAGGCTGGTGGCACACGCCTGTAATCCCAGGTATTTGGGAGGCTGAGGCAGGAGAATTACTTGAGCCCTGGAGGCGGAAGTTTCAGTGAGCCGAGATCAGGCCATCACACTCCAGCCTGGGTGATGGAGCCAGACTCTGTCTCAAAAAAAAAGAAAAGGAAAAATGAATACAACACTAGGAGACTTCTGTGGATCCCTCCACAGTCCTGTTCCTGTTACGAATTCAGTGTTTCTTAATCACATGCATGCTTCGTGCTTCTCTATTTTCTTTCTTTTTTTGAGACAGAGTCTCTCTCTCTTGCCCAGGCTAGAGTGCTGTGGCCCAATCTTAGCTCACTGCAATCTCTGCTTCCTGGGTTCAAGCGATTCTCCTGCCTCAGCCTCCCGAGTAGCTGGGATTACAGGCGTGTGCCACCACTCCCGGCTAATTTTTGTATTCTTAATAGAGATGGGGTTTCACCGTGTTGACCAGGCTGATCTCGAACTCCTGAGCTTAGGCAATCTGCCTGCCCTGGCCTCCCAAAATGCTGGGATTACGGGCGTAAGCCACTACGCCTACTTTATTTCCACCTTCTATGCACGTATTCCTAAACACTACAGAGTGTTGCTTTTGCAGGGCTTTTTTAAAAACTTATTTATTTATTTATTTATTTAGAGACAGAATCTCGCTTTGTCACCCAGGCTGGTATTCAGTGGCACAATTTCTTCTCACTGCCACCTCTGCCTCCTGGGTTCAAGCGATTCTTGTGCCTCAGCCTCCCAAGTAGCTGGGACTACAGGCGTGCGCCACCACACCCAGTTAATTTTTTATATTTTTAGTAGAGACGGCGTTTCACCATGTTTGCCGGGCTGGTCTCAAACTCCTGACCTCAGGTGATCCGCCCACCTCAGCCTCCCTGGGATTACAAGTGTGAGCCGCTGTGCCCGGCCGCTTTGCAGGGTTTTAATGTTTATATAAACGGTACCATATTTGCAGGGTCTTAACGTTTATGTAAATTATATCATATTGTGTGTCATTCTACAGAATGCGTTTTTCTTTTCGTTTTGGTGCTTGTGTTTTGCTCAACATCATGTTTTTGAGATGTATTATCCATCTTGATACATGTCGTGCTGCTTTATTTGTTTCATCGATTGTGTAACTGTGCCGTCATTTGTCTCTTCTCCTGTTGAGAAAGGCTGGTTCTTAATCTTTGTGACTGTGAATGACGCTGAAGCCGAGCTCCTGATGGATGGTGTCTCTCGTTCACATGGGAGAGTTACTCTAGGGCTTTGTCTCTCGTTCACATGGGAGAGTTACTCTAGGGCTTTGTCTCTCGTTCACATGGGAGAGTTACTCTAGGGCTTTGTTTTTCGAAATCGGATTAAATCTCCTTCTGAGCTGCTCACCCAGTGACCAGGATTCAATTTCCGGGATGATGGGGGTTTCTTGCACCCTGCCGGGAGGTGAAAACTCCTCAGAGGCCTCCCTGGTCCAGGATATCTGGGAACCCTCTTCTTTCTGCTGCAGTCAGCACTCTCCCCGCTGGAGGGTCCAGGAAGGCAGGTGGTCTGCTGCTTCTTGGCTAAGTGAGGACACAGCCCCCTGTGGCCAGGCTGCAAGCCCGTCCTGGGAGTCAGCCTTCCCAGTTGTGCCTCTTGGCAGTCTCCTCTGAACCTCTGCTTCTGCCCAAAGACACTCTGAAGATTCAGGGAGGGACGCCAGTACTCCCAGAACTTCCTCCTGCCTGGGGGAAATGAGAATGGCTCCTCTGTCCTCATGCCTTTTGCAGCAGGCATGGGGAAGGGAAATGCTAAAAATCGGCTGGCTGGTTTTCACTGACTCTTCTTACTCCAGCGTTCCTGAGGCTGTGGCCCCTGCAGGGAGAAAGGGCCCCAGACAGGAGGATGGATGTACCTCCCTCACCAAGGCACTGCTGGGGCTTGGTGGGCTATTTCCTCAAAGGCTCAGCTGCAGGTTCCTGAAATGTGGCACCCACAGCTCAGAGAGCACGTTAGAGGGGAGCCCTGTACCCTGTTGTAGGAGTTGGAGGAGGAGCACAGGGAGGATTCCACGGGGTCTGTATCTAAGCACCGTGGTCCCTCATTCATTCAGTTAGCCAATAAATACTTGTTTTTTCTTTTTTGAGACAGAGTCTTGCTCTGTTCCCCAGGCTGGAGTGCAGTGGCACAGTCTTGGCTCACTGCAACCTCTGTCTCCCGGGCTCGAGTGATTCTCCTGCCTCAGCCTCCCAAGTAGCTGGAATTATAGGTGAGCACCACCACACCCAGCTAATTTTTGTATTTTTTGTAGAGACAGGGTTTCACCATGTTGCCCAGGCTTGGCTCTAACTGCTGGCCTCCAGTGATCCGCCCACCTTGGCTTCCCAAAGTGCTGGAAATACAGGCATGAGCCACTGTACATGACCCAAACTCTGTTTTTCAAAGAGCTTGCAGCGCAGTGGGGAGACAGTAATACACAGGCAATTAACTAATGCTGTGATAAATGCTGCAACCCAGAAGAGAAAACACTATCTATTTAGTCATGCCAAACTTACTTTGTACCTACTATGTGCCAGGTACTGTTCTATGTGCTGGAGATGTAGCAGTGAGCCAAAAAATTTTAGAAACCTCCCAGTTAATTTCAAACTCGCTCCCAAGTGATGCCACTTAGGATCCCAAGTGTCTTTGGGCCACATTCTGAGCCGCAAGGTATCTGGGAACCTGAAGGGGTTTTAAAGTTTGTCTGCAAGGTGTGTTAAATCCTGGAATTAGATCAGATTTAGTTTACTGTTTTTTTTTTTTTTTTAAGTGGATTTTATGTGGCTACGAAGAGTCATAGAAAAAACTCTGTCCTCAGGTTCTGGAATTAGACCTCTCTTTGAGTCTATTTAATCTGAGAACAGAGATGTGGTGGTGGCTTGTGTTCCCGTTTGATCACAGGGGTTCCCTGGATCACGGGGTGGAGGTGGGGCTCAGGAAAGCTTTACGGGGGCAGCGTCAGGAGCCTGGCTGTGAAGAAAGTGCAGAATCCAGCCAGGAGAAAGGCTGGGGGACAAGGTGGTGAGGACATGAGGTGGCAGGCTCAGGTGTGGACTGCAGTATGAACGATGATGGTGGAGAGAGAGCCCAGGATGGTCTCGCTGGATAACAACAGTGTTAGAAAAAAACCTCAGCAGGGACGTGGCCTCTGCGTCTTAAGGCAGTTTACCCATTCCAAGGGGATATTGAATATTTTGTGAGCTGGAAGGTGTCCCCTGCTGCAGAATGCTTAGATCAAGTCCAAGGATGGGGCAGAACCCCCTGGGATGTGGGCAGCGGGGTACATGGCAAGAGGGTGGCAAGTTGGGGTTCAAATCCCAGCTCAGCCCCTGCTGCCTGGGTGATCCAGGCAAGTTGCAGAATCTGTTTCATGGGGCTCCTGTGAGGGTCAGGAGAACCTGGGGGAACAGTGTAGCACCTTGTACACACTCTGCAAGTGGAGTGGACATTCCTGCATGCTCTGTTCCAGCTGGCTCTGGGCCAGCAGTAGTGGGCTCAGCATCCCCTGGTAGCTTGTTAGACCCCGCACACTGTCCAGCTGCACCCCATACCGACTGAATCAGAATCCTGGGGTATGGGGTCTGAATCTAGTTAAATGCTGACAGCTGCCTGTTAATTGGAGCTTCCACTGGGGGAACTGCCAGGGGCAGGGGAGAAGGGATGCTTAAAAAAACAAAGAGGCTGGGCACGGTGGCTCACGCCTGTAATCCCGGCGTTTTGGGAGGCCGAGGGGGGCAGATCACGTGATATCAGGTGTTTGAGACCAGCCTGGCCAACATGGTGAAACTCCGTCTCTACCAAAAATACAAAAATTAGCCAGGTATGGTGGCATGTGCCTGTAATCCCTGCTACTTGGGAGGCTGAGGCAGGAGAATTGCTTGAACCCAGAGGCAGAGGTTGCAGTGAGCCAAGATCATGCCACTGCACTCCAGCCTGGGCAACACAGTGAGACCCTTTCTCAAAAAACAAAAAACAAGCAAACAAATAAAACAAGAAGAAAATAAACCCTCCTACTCTTTTGGAGGTTATAGTTTAGTGCTGTGGATACACATAATGGGAATAACTCAAATTGAGGGGTGCATCCAACTAGGTCTTTCAATAGAAGGAATTTAATGCAGGGAATTGGTTTCCCAAGTCATGAACGTGCTGAGGAGCCAAACAAAGGATACTGCTGCAGACCTGAAATTAGCAGCCATGGAAAGCTGCTGCCACCCCTAAAGTCTGGCAGGATAACTGGAAGGGATGTTTTTACCAAAATCGCAAGTCAGGATCATCCAGTAGATACTAGAGCCATGGCAGAGCTTGCCGGTAGGAGATAGGACCGTGTGCAGAGGGCCCGTCCAGAGGGAGCTGGAGCTACAGGGGAGCTGCTGTGAGAGGCAGGATGAGAAGTGCACTGGCTTCCAACCTCTTTCTGTCTGGCATAGGCAGAATTATGGCCCTCATGATTTCTCATCCTAATCCATGGAGCTGTGGGTATGACGAGACACCATGCCTGCGGCTATGTTAACGTCTGTGACAAAAGATACTTTGCACATATAATTATGGTTGCTAATCAGTTGGTTTTAGGATACAAAGATTATGCTGGAATATGCAACTGTGCACAGTTTAAACACATGAGCCCTTAAAAGCAGAGAATTTTCTCTGGCTAGAAGCAGAAGATAGATATGGGAAAAGGAGAAGTCAGAGAGATTCCAAGTGTTTGACAGGTTTGATGCCCTGTTGCTGGCTCTGAGATGCAGTGGTCACATGGAAGGACAGAAGAGAGGCCTCTAGGAATTAAGGGCTGAATTCTGCCAACAAGAATGAGATTGGCAGCAGATCCTTCCCTAGAGCCTCCAGAAAGAAACACAGCCAGCTGGGCATGGTGGCTCACGCCTGTAATCCCAGCACTTTGGGAGACTGAGGTGGGTGGATCACCTGAGGTCAGAAGTTCCACACCAGCCTGGCCAACATGGTGAAACTCTGTCTCTACTAAAAATACAGAAATTAGCCGGGTGTGATGGTGCGCACCTGTAGTCCCAGCTACTTGGGAGGCTGAGGCAGGAGAATCACTTGAATCCAAGAGGGAGAGGTTGCAGTGAGCCAAGATTTCACGACTGTACTCCAGCCTGGGTGACATGGTGAGACTCTCTCTCAAAAAAAAAAAAAAGGCCAGGAGCAGTGGCTCACACCTGTAATCTCAGCACTTTGGGAGGCCGAGGCAGGTGGATCACCTGAGGTCAGGAGTTCGAGACCAGGCTGACCAACACGCAGAAACCCCATCTCTACTAAACATACAAAATTAGCCAGATGTGGTGGCACATCCCTGTAATCCCAGCTACTCAGTAGGCTGAGGCAGAAGAATTACTTGAACCTGGCAGGCAGAGATTGCAGTGAGCCGAGATCGCACCACTACACTCCAGCCTGGGCAACAAGAGTGAAACTCCATCAAAAAAAAAAAAAAAGGAAGGAAGGAAGGAAAGAGAAAGAAGGAAGGAAGGAAAGAAAAAGAAGGAAGGAAGGAAGGAAGAAAGAAAGGAAGAAAGAGAAAGAGAAGAAAGAGAGAGAAACACAGAAACACAGCCCTGACACCTTGGTGTCAGCCCTGTGATATGAGCAGAGGCCTGCTGAGCCCACCCAGACTTCTGACCTCCACACAGAATTGTGAGATGTAAAAAATCTGTGCTGTTTTATTTATTTTTATTTATTTTATTTTTGAGACAAAGTCTCGCTCTGGTGCCCAGGCTGTGGTGCAGTGGTGCAATCTCAGCTTACTGCAACTTCCACCTCCCTGGTTCAAGTGATTCTCCTGCCTCAGCCTCCTAAGTAGCTGGGACTACAGGCGCCCATCACCACTCCCGGCTAATTTTTGTTATTTTTGGTAGAGATGGAGTTTCCTCATTTTGGTTAGGCTGGCCTCGAACTTCTGACCTCAAGTGATCCACCTGACTCAACCTCCCAAAGTTCTGGGATTCCAGGCATGAGCCACCACACCTGGCCAAAAATCCATGTTTTTTGTTTTGTTTTGTTTTGAGACAGAGTCTCGTTCTGAAGCCCAGGATGGGGTGCAATGGCGTGATCTCTGCTCACTGCAACCTTCACCTCCCAGGCTCAAGCTCTTCTCCTGCCTCAGCCTCCTGAGTGGCTGGGATTACAGGCATGTGCCACCACACCCGGTTAATTTTTGTATTTTTAGTAGAGACGGGGTTTTGCCACTTTGGCCAGGCTGGTCTCAAACTCCTGACCTCAGGTGAGCCACCCACCTCGGCCTCCCAAAGTGCTAGGATTATAGGTGTGAGCCACCACTCCCAGCCAAATCTATGTTGTTTTAAGTCGTTAAGTCAGTGGTAAGTTGTTACAACAGTGATTGGAAATGAATACGCCACCCTCCAGTCTTTCCCCAGTACTGGCCATCGGCCAAGCCTCCCTGGGAGCCAGTGGCCAAGGGAGTTTGGAAAGTGTAGGTCCCTGTGACACAAGCAGGGCAGGGTGAGAGGGTGGCTCTGTGGGCCCAGGGCCAACTGCCCGGAAGAAGTGGGACCTAGCGGGTAACTGGGAAAAGCACAGGTGGGTGTTCTGGACCTGCTTCTTTCTCCCAGGCTTCCCCGCAGGCATCTAACACATCTCGCTGGGCAGGAGGGAGAGGTGCTGGACGACCCTGAAGTTTCTGGAATGGGCTGTCCCTGCTCCTTCTTCTGTGGGCACATGGCACCCTGATGGGCACAGGATTCCTAACTTTGCCCCCTCTGCTGGTTCTCTGGGTGTGGATTTCTATTTGGGGCCATCTGACTAGATGCTACTGGACCAGTGGTTCTCCACATGGGGTCCCTGGGCTAGCAGTGTCAGGATCAGCATCCTATAGGAGCTGGTTCGAAATGCATATTCTCCAGCTGTACTCCGTACCTACTGAATCAGAATCGCTGAGGGTGAGGTCTGGAATGAGGTGTCTTCACAGGACCCACAGGGGGATCTGGCGCAAGCTGAAGTTTGAGACCAGGATGCTAGACTCTGAACTACTTGAGGACAGAAATCCTACTTCTCTGTCCCCTGAGTACCTAGCCCAGTGCTGGTCTTCAGGAGGTATCAAAAGCTATTTGTTGGGCGGATGGTGGGTAAACGAATGAGTGGATGAGAGGCCATGCATCTCTGTGCAGCTCTGCTGAGTGTATCCTCTTTTGTCTTGCACTCCATTCCTGCTTCCGCTGGGATGTGGGTGCTTCCTAGGCCAGTGCCAGGGGCTACAGGCATGCCAGGTGACAGCAGATGAGACCTACTTTGGAAACCTGTGTCCGACTCAGGGCAGCTACCTATGGGTGCAGTACCAGTGCTGGGAAGGTGAGTCCCCAACTTGCTTAAGCATAGAAATTTCCCTCTATTTCACGGCATGTCCAGCTTCCCCTGAAAACAGAGACAGCAGCCACCCACGTGGGCTCATCTCTGTGTTCTAAGAGACTCCCTCATTCAAAATTGCTCCCCTTGGCTGGGCACGGTGGCTTACACCTGTAATCCCAGCACTTTGGGAGGCAGGAGGATAGTCTGAGCCCAGGAGTTGGAGACCAGCCTGGGCAATACGGAGAAACCCCGTCTCCACAAAAAATATAAAAATTAGGCTGGGTGTGGTGGCTCACGCCTGTAATCCCAGCACTTTGGGAGGCTGAGTGGGGTGGATCACTTGAAGTCAGCAGTTCGAAACCAGTGGCCGACATGGTGAAACCCTGTCTCTACCAAAAAAATACAAAATTTAGCCAGCCGTAGTGGCATACATCTGTAGTCTCAGCTACTTGGGAGGCTGAGGTGGGAGAAATGCTTGAACCTACAAGGCAGAGGTTGCAGTGAGCAGAGATCACGCTACTGCCCTCCAGCCTGGGTGACAGAGTGAAACCCTGTCTCAAAAAATAAAAATAAAAATTAGCAGGTGTAGTAGTACATGCCTTTGTCCCAGCTACTCAGTCTCTACTGAGGTGGGAGGATCATCTGAGCCTGGGGAGATCGAGGCTGCAGTGAGCCATGACTGCACCACTGCACTCCAGCCTGGGTGAAAGAGCAACACCCTGTGAGAAAAAAAAAAAAAAAAAAAAGACCCACATAAAAATACTGGACAGGTAGCCAGAAGAGAGTCAGTTGTAAACAGAAATGTGCAATTGTGCTTCACAAGGGCATGCAGCATTTTGTGTTTTAATCCACAGCTCTGCAGCTGATGGTGTCCAGTGAGAGTTTCATCTTTGACAATGTCACCATCTCCCTGATGTGGCTTCTCTCACCCTACATAGGAAACCTGTCCTGTATAATTAGTACAGGAGACGGCCACATTTTCGATCCCTACAACCCGCCAAGGTAAGAGAAATCTCTGAGCCTTGAGGCAGGTTGTATGTATCATCAGTTTTTTGCCTCATAACAAACCAACCCAAAACTTGGTGGCTTAAAACAATAGTTACCATTTCTTACGGTTCTTTGGAGAGCTGGGTGGCTTTTCTTGTCTGAGTGGAGTCGGCTGGGGTGGGCTGTCTAGGAAGACCTCACTCACTCACATGCCTACTGGTCAGCCGGATGTCAGCTAGAAGCATGTGCTGTTCATCACCCAACAGGTTAGCCTGGGCTCATTCACACGGTGGCAAAGTGTTCCTAGCAGCAGAGCCTGATGCGCAAATGTTTTTTCAAATCTCTGCTTGTGTTACATTTTCTAAGATACCGTTGGCCAAAACATGTTCCATGGCCAAGACCAGATTGAAGTGGTGGAGGAGTAGACCCCACCTGATAGAAGGAGCTGGAGCCGCACTGCAAGGCGCTGCCATACAGGGATGGGAGGAAGTGTTGCTGCTCCTTTTGCAATCACTCTACCTCATAGATTTTCTTTTCTTTTTTTTCTTTTTTTTTTTTTTTTGAGACAGGGTCTTGCTCCATTGCCAGGCTGGAGTGCAGTGGCTCAATATCGGCTCACTGCAACCTCCACCTCCCGGGTTCAAGCGATTCTCCTGCCTCAGCCTCCCAAGTAGCTAGAACTACAAGCATGTGCCACCATGCCTGGCTAATATTTGTAGTTTTAGTAGGGACAGGGTTTTCACCATGTTGGCTAGGTTGGTCTCGAACCTCTAACCACAGGTGATCTACCTGCCTTGGCCTCCCAAAGTGCTGATAGTACAGGTGTGAGCCACCGCACCCAGCCCCCTGTCACATTTATGTTCGTGGCTGCCTTGAATGTTTTGTGGTGTCAAATGAGAAACCATACACAGTGATGCTTTGGGGGCAAATGTCTGGGTGATACAAATACCTATGCCATTGTTCTGTGGGTTTCTTCCTGATTGCTACGAGTTTATAAAGAAAACAACAGACTGTAAGTTACACAGTCTTTCAGTCCCTAAATCTTGTACAACTTGAATTTAGCATAAGTCAAAATTGCCTACATGCAGCCCCACTATGACTCACAGCTACATAGGACTTTTCAGTGATAAATAGCGGCTTAGAACAGAAGCAAATGGGACCAAATGTGAAAGTTTGTTAAGTCTGGATGGAGAATCCATGGATGGTTGTTGTATTACTCTCTGGAAGTTTTTGTGCGATTAAAATCTAAAACACAATGAGCACTGTTTTACATTTGCAATCTCTCTGGGCATTAGCTCTAAGCAAGAATCACTGGCATTTTTTTTCTCTTCAAAGATGGTGGCACCCCCTCCACCACTGCCCCACCAAAATAGTCCATTTTCCTTTACATTAAAGATCAATTGGACCTTGAAACTACCCACCCACTTTTTTTGGGGGGGAGGTGGGTGGAGTCTCACTCTGTCACCCAGACTGGAGTGCAGTGGCATGATCTCGGCTCACTGCAACCTCCGCCTCCCAGGTTCAAGCGATTCTCCTGCCTCAGCCTCCCAAGTAGCTAGGACAACAGGCACATACCACCACGCCCAGCTAATTTTTGTATTTTTAGTAGAGACAGGATTTTGCCATGTTGTCCAGGCTGATCTTGAACTCCTGACCTCAAGTGATATGCACCTTGGCTTTTCAAAGTGCTGGGATTACAGGCATGACCCACTGCGCCTGGTCATCACCTACCTTTTAAAAATCATTTTTATAAACACTGGGAAATGCCTGTCTGACGCCTTCTTATCAATACTAGCAGCCACAGAACTCAGTTTATGATATGGAAAATAGCACGAATTTTGATTTTTGAATATACAGAAGCCTCATTTTTTTGGTGTAAATATCACTGTGCTTTTCTCTTATGTGTTAGTACGGCCTCCTACTTTTTCTTAACTCCTCAGTAGTCTAAGAGGTGAGATTTTAAAATCAAACCATTCGTATCCATTGTAGATAAATAATAAGAGCTTCTGGGAAGAATTGCATTGTATAGAAGTCAGAAGACTTCTCTGTTAGAAGCTCCTTTTCACCTTGCCTTATATTCGTTTGCATGGAGGGCTTTTTTGTTTCTCTGTTTGTCATGGAAAATTTTCCACATCTCTGAAATTGTATTATAGGACTTACAGAACAATTTGCATGTGGTGAAATCTGTGCGAATCCAGCGTTGGTTAGCTAAGCGCCACCTACTGGCAAATGTAGGGATTGACATTGTTCTTCCGTTATTAATCGGCAGCTTCTGCACACAGCTGATGTTGGGAGTGCAGAGATTTGCCGGAAACCAATAATCCACAAAACAACACAAGCCTTAGAATGACCTAGAGCTAAAGTCCTCTCTGGGGGAACCAGAATGATAAGGCAGGAGCAATGGATCTAGAGAAGAGAGAGTAGCACGGACCCGAAAGCGTGTGGCATATTCAAATAACTGCAAGCACCTCGCCATGCCTGGAGTTCAGGGCTCTGTGGAAAAATGAAAGATGCTGAAAAACTCAGCAGGAGCCGGGTCCTGAAGAGCTGTTGATGCTAGACAGTCTAACGTAGGTGGGGTCTGTCAACTAAAGAAAACTAAAGAAAAATCAAGCTTTATAAATAAAGTTAGTTTTATTCAGAAGTCTTACTGAGGACCATAGACTGAGGACTGCAGCCCAGGAGGAGTCTTTCAAAGAGGTTCTGCCAGACTGCTCTAAAACAGTGTTTCAGTTCACGACTTCTGTATGGGTTGTGCAGGTTCAGTCCACATAAAATCACATCAAAGTTTGGGTGCAAGAGTACATCTGCCTCTTGATGACTAAAATATATCTTGTTGGCCGGCTTCAGTGGCTCATGCCTGTAATCCCAGCAGTTTGGGAGGCCAAGGTGAGTGGATCACTTGGGGTCAGGAGTTCAAGACCAGCCCAGTCAACATGGTGAAATCCCATCTCTACTAAAAAAAAAAAAAAAAAAAAAAAATAGCTGGACATGGTGGTGCATGCCTGTATTCCCAGCTATGCAGGAGGCTGATGGAGGAGAATCGCTGAAACCTGGGAGGCAGCGGTTGCAGTGAGCCGAGATCGTGCCACTGTTCTCCAGCCTAGGCAAAAGAGAAAGACTCTTTAAAAAAAAAAAAAAAAAGAAAGAAAAAGAAACTTGTCGTAGATTGCAGAAGCATAATCACTAGCTATCTCAGACATTACCTTTTCTTTTTATTTTTGTTTTTGTTTTGAGACGGAGTTTCACTCTGTCACCCAGGCTGGAGTGCAGTGGCACCATCTTTGCTCACTGCAAGCTCCGCCTCCGAGGTTCACGCCATTCTCCTGCCACAGCCTCCCGAGTAGCTGGGACTACAGGCACCTGCCACCATGCTCGGCTAATTTTTACTTTATTTTATTTTGGATGTTTAGTAGAGACGGGGTTTCACCGTGTTAGCCAGGATGGTCTCGATCTCCTGACCTCGTGATCCTCCCACCTCAGGCTCCCAAAGTGCTGGGATTACAGGCGTGAGCCACTCCGCCCAGCCAGATAATACCTTATATGTAAGAAAAGGACCAGTCATTTATCTTTTTAGGGATATAGTAACTCAGGCTGGAGATGTGGAAGCAGAGCACTCTATTCTGTTTTGTCCTCAAAGTGTTCTGGAGGGCTGCCTGTCGCTGCAGTCAGGAGCTTCCTGTGATGATGCTGGCAAACAGAAATGAGCACAGGTGTCTCCTTGAGTTTGCTACTTTGTCTCACAGGAACCAGGAAATAGACTCTGATGTGGAGCATGGGAAGGGAGTAGTAAGATGGGCAAGAGGAGAGTTGAACTGGGATGCAGGGGCCACAGAGGCTTTGCCGATCCTGCAGAAACCTCTGAGCTGGCATGGTCCTCAGAGTTGTTTCCAATTGAGGACAGAGAGCCAGACCATTATAATCGGCATTGAGTACTCGTTGGGTGCAGGATGTCCGTGGGATGGGAGGTAGGCTTGAGCGAGGCAGCTCCCTTTGGCTAAAAGGGACTCCTGTACATGGATTCAGCTGTGAGCCCTCAGCCACAGCTCACAGGTGTACTGGGGGATGCATGCCTCAGGCTTGAAGGGTGGAATCTGGAGGATTCCCGACAGCACCCACTACAGAGGATAATAGGAGGGTTTTCAGGTCAGGAACTACAGGTCTAAGTTGTTACCATTACTCTAGAACTCACTGGATTTTTTTTTTTTTCTTTTTGAGACAGGGTCTTACTCTGTCGCCCAGGCTGGAATGCAGTGGTGCGATCTCAGCTCACTGCAACCTCCACCTTCTGGGTTCAAGCAATCCTCCTGCCTCAGCCTCCCTAGTACCTGGGATTACAGGTGTGCACCACCACGCCTTGTGTTTTTAGTAGAGATGGGGTTTCGCCATGTTGGCCAGGCTGGTCTGAAACTGCTGACCTCAAGCGATCTACCCTCCTCAGCCTCCTGAAGTGCTGGGATTACAGGCATGAGCCACCACGCCCGGCCAGCCATGCACTTTTAAACAACCAGATCTTGTGAGAACCCACTCACTACCAAGAGAGCAGCACCAGGGGGATGGTGCCAAGCCATTCATGAGAAAATGCCCCTATGAGCCAATCACCTTCCACCAGGCCCCACCTCCAACACTGGGGATTACAATTCAACGTGAGATTTGGGCAGGAGCACAGATCCAAACCCTGTCAGTGCATGTGTAAATGCGTGTCTTTGTGTCTCCCCAAACGCTGGTCACGTCCCTGACTGTGGCCGGCAGTGTGTCCAGCAATGTGACCCACCAGTTCACATCTCCTGGGGAATTCACCGTGTTTGCTGAATGCACAACCAGTGAGTGGCATGTGACAGCCCAGAGGCAAGTGACCGTGCGAGACAAGATGGAGAGGCTCAGTGTGACTGCATGCTCCGGCCTGTCCCAGTCCGGAGCCGCCCCCCTCTGCCAGGCTGTCTTTGGGGATCCTCTGTGGATTCAGGTGGAGCTTGATGGAGGTGAGTCTGCAGAACTGGGCACATCAAGGCAAGTGATAAAATCACTGATTTCCTCCAAATCTGTCCAACTCTCAGGCCTTAATAAGTAGTGGGCCAGGTGCAGTGGCTCAAGCCTGTAATTCCAACACTTTGGGAGGCTGAGGCGGGCGAACTGCTTGAGCCCAGAAGTTCAGAACCAGCCTGGGCAACAGGGTGAGATCCCATTTCTATAAAAAGTACAAAAATTAGTCAGGTTTGGTCGCACCAAGTAGTCCCAGCTACTTGGGTGGCTCAGGTGGGAGGACGGCTTGAATCCGGGAGGTCGAGGCTGCAGTGAGCTGAGATCATGCCACTGCACGCCAGCCAGGACATCAGAGTGAGACCCTGTTTAAAAAAAATTAAAGAGTAACAAGGATCACCTACTGAGCTCTTTTTTTTTAGGAGTTTTGCTCTTATTGCCCAGGTGGAGTGCAATGGCGCAATCTCAGCTCACTGCAACCTCCACCTCCTGGGTTCAAGTGATTCCCCTGCGTCAGCCTCCCAAGTAGCTGGGATTACAAGCATGCGCCACCACACCTGGCTAATTTTTTGTATTTGCTAGAGATGGGGTTTCACCACGTTGGTCAGGCTGATCTCAAACTCCTGACCTCAGATGATCCACCTGCCTTGGCCTCCCAAGGTGCTGGGATTATAGGTGTGAACCACTATGCCTGGCCGAGTTCATTTTTAAAGTATCATTTATTCATTTATTTAGCACCTAGTGTGTGCCAGGCACTGTTCTCAGTGCTTTGCATAAACTTGCCTACTCATTACATACTAGTATTATCTTCATTTTACAGATGAAGAAATGAAGACACAGAAAGATTAAAACATTTGCCCAGAGTCGGAAGGCTAGTAAGCTAGTGAGCGCTCCCAGCCTTCCAAAGGCCCTTTTTTGCATCCCTGTAGAACCGAACTTCAAAGTCACTTCCTGTTGGGAATTTGATTAGGATGAGGTGGCACTGGGACTGCTACCAACTGGGCCTGAGCCCATCTCAGTGTAGCCAGCATCGACTAGCTTGGCACACAATCAAGTTGCCCCTGGCCAAGGCCAGTATTCAGCTGCCCCACTGGTATAGCCATGCCAGCTGTTATGACTGGGGTCCATTCTGACTGGTCACAGTGTGTTTTTTGATTGGTCACAGAGACTGCTCTAATTGATTGTCATGTCCATTCTGATTGGTCACAGTGTCTATTTTTTTTTTTGAGATGGAGTCGTGCTCTGTCATCCAGGCTGGAGTACAGTGGTGCGATCTCGGCTCACTGCAACTTCCACCACCCAAGTTCAAGTGACTCAGCCTCCTGGGTATCTGGGACTACAGGTGTGTGCCACCATGCCTGGTTATTTTTGTGTGTCTGTGTATTTTTTTTGTATTTTAGTAGAGATGGGATTTTGCCATATTGGCCAGGCTGGTCTCGAACTCCTGACCTCAGTTAAGTTACCCGCATCTGCCTCCCAAAATGTTGGGATTGCAGGCGTGAGCCACTGCGCCTGGCCACAGTGGTTGTTGTTGTTGTTGTTGTTTGGTTTTTGTTTTGTTTGTTTGGTTTTTGTTTTGAGATGGAGTCTTGCTGTGTCCCAGGCTGGAGTGCAGTGGCATGATCTTAGCTCAATGCAACCTCCGCCTCCCAGATTCAAGCAATTCTTCTGCCTCAGTCTCCCTAGTAGCTGGGATTACAGGCACCCACCACCACACCCAGCTAATTTTTGTATTTTAGTAGAGACAGCGTTTCACCATATTGGCCAGGCTGGTCTGGAACTCCTGACCTCATGATCCACCTGCCTTGGCCTCCCAAAGTGCTGGGATTACAGGCATGAGCCACGGCGCTCGACCTGTGTTTTCTGATTGGTCACAGGGACTGCTCTGATTGGTTGTCATGTCTATTTTGATTGGTCAGGGTGTCCATTCTGATTGGTCACAGTGTCTATTCTGATTGGTCATGGCATCTATTTGTTGGTTGCAGTGTCTATTCTGATTTATCAGAGCATCCATTCTAATTGGTTGGTGCCGATGCAGTGCTGGTTGTTAAATATTTTAAATTATCACCCCTTCTATCAATAGAGACCCTCCTGGCTAAGACTCATCCTCACCCAGGGCAGCGTTTTTCCTGAAGCCCAGGCCCAATTTGAGATCAGAATAGAGGCCTGTTGATGTAAACAGGGCAGCACAGAGCTAGTGCAGTGAGCACGTGGCTCGGTTTGACCTCACATCCCACCTGGAGCCCTCTCATAGCAATAGCTATGGAAGCCAAAATGGGGCTTTAACACAGCGCTCAGGAAACCCCTTCAGTTCTTGTGTGCTTATTGGATGAAGAGGGCTCATATGTGCACCTGAGGAAACAAAATAATCTTTCATTTATTTACTCATCCTACTAATATAATTGAGTGCCTACTCTGCCGGGTGTGGGGGAGGCAGCAGTAAATATGAAAGTCAGGGTTCCCATTCTCATAGGGCTTACGTCGTAGTCATCATCATCATCATCATCCAGGCAAGAACTATGCTAGCTTGGTTTTCACTGGAAAGAATCCTCATTTGTTGATTTAAGTCAGATTTTAAGAGTCAACCACAATATTTAGCATCCAGTAGAACAACCATCTGCAAACTGCAAGGGAGCCCCCATCTTGCCGTGAATGGGCTGAGTTCTCATGTTGGTGTGCAGAGTTCCGGAAAGTTACCAGTGTAGGTTGAAGGAATGGCTTCGCTTGCTCCTGCTTAAAACAAGACCCAAAGCTAATTCTTATGTGTAAAAATTAGCCCCCACTCTTAAGAGATGCTCCCTTTTAGTCCTCCTCCTCCCCCCACCAGGACATCTCTGGCAACTAAATGTGGTAATTTTTTAATTACAAATATTTAGGTTCTCAGGTAAGACACGCGTAGTATAAATAAGTTAGAATATGCAGATGAACAGAGAGGACCCCCAAATGACAAAATCATGGCCGGGCATGGTGACTCACGCCTGTAATCCTGGCACTTTGGGAGTCTGAGGTGGGCAAATCACGAGGTCAGGAGTTTGAGACCATCCTGGCAACATGGTGAAATCCCATCTCTACTAAAAATGCAAAAAATTAGCTGAGCGTGGTGGCAGGTGCCTGTAATCCTAGCTACTCGAGAAGCTGAGGCAGGAGAATCGCTTGAACCCAGGAGGCAGAGGTTGCAGTAAGCCAAGATGGCGCCACTGCACTTCAGCCCAGGCAACGGTGCCAGACTCTGTCTAAAAAAAAAAAAAAAAAAGACAAAATCAGTTATTAACCTAATACTTAGGGATAATCACCATTAATATTTGAAGAAAGGGGCACATCCTTACATATTGCTTTGTATCTGTGTCTGTATCCATGTCTATATCAGAATCAGGCTTCAGAGACTGAGTCTGAGCTGCCATAGTATTATCAACCACATGGTTGTTACCAACATTCTTAAATTTTTCTTACCCCACCTAGGAACAGGAGTGACTTACACTGTGCTTTCGGGTGACACAACCCTGGCCAAGTCCACCACCCAAAGGGGCTCGCTACCATACAATCTGACCCTGGACACAGAAACCCAGAAACTGATGGGCCCTGGGAGGCACCGCCTGGAGATCCAAGCCACCAGCAGCACCATCTCCTCCGCACTCTCCGGGAACATCACTGTCCACTTGGTGGAGCTGCTGTCAGGGCTGCAGGCCTCCTGGGCTTCTGAGCATTTGGAACTTGGACAGGATCTATTGATCAACATCTCAGTGGCTCAGGGCACCCCAGAAGAGCTGACCTTTGAGGTGGCAGGACTCAATGCAACCTTCTCCCACGAGCAAGTGAGCTTTGGAGAGCCATTTGGGATTTACCGCTTGGCTATTCCAGTTGAAGGTACATGGGGTTAGTGGCTCGCCTTCTGATGCCCCTCCTCTTCCCCTTCTGATTTGGTGCCCAGGGTCCTGCCAGCCAGTTTTCCAGTGTGTCCTGGACATAGATGTGGTTCACAGCACCCTGCCTGGGTCACAAGATAAGGAACAGCCAGGTGTAATCTGCCATTATCGAGTTATCGGTTCTCAACTTTGGCACTTCTGACATTTGGGGCTGGATCATTCCTTGTTACAGTTGGGGGCTGGTACTGAAGGAGTTTTGGCAGCATCCCTGGCTTTTGTTCACTAGATGCTAGTAGCACCAGCACCCCAAGTCATGATGATAAAAATGTCAGACATTGCCAAATGTCCCCTCGGGGGAAAAATCACCCCCATTTAGGGCCCCTGTAAGAGACCAGGCATATTCAGATTTCCTCAAACATCTCTAGAGCAGAGTGTGGTTTGGGGAACTGCAGGTGATGCCCTGGGGGAAAGAGGTAAAAACCAGAATGGCAGAGACGGGGATGGAGAGAGGAAGTGTTGCCGACCGCAGGGTCTTAGGCTCTGATGTACTGAAACGCTCACGGACGAGGCTGTGTTCAAACATAAAGGAGGCAGCACTGGAGTGGAGGTTCAGGGGTTGACTCTGCAGAGAGTCCGGAAGGCGTTCTTTTTTTTTTTTTTTGGAGACGGCGTCTTGCTCTGTCTCCCAGGCTGGAGTGTAGTCAGTGGCGCAATCTTGACTCGCTGCAACTTCCGCCTCCTGGGTTCAAGCAATTCTCATGCCTCAGCCTCCCAAGCAGCTGGGATTACAGACGTGCACCACCATGCCCAGATAATTTTTTTTGTATTTTTAGTAGAGAGGGGTTTCATCATTTTCGCCAGGCTGGTCTCGAGCTCCCAACCTCAGGTGATCCACCCGCCTTGGCCTCCCAAAGTGCTGGGATTACAGGCGTGAGCCCTTGCGCCCAGCCTGTCTTTTTTTTTTGAAATGGAGTCTCTCTCTGTCACCCAGGCTGGAGTGCAGTGGCTTGATCTCAGCTCACTGCAACCTTCACCTCCCAGGTTCAAGAGATTCTCCTGCCTCAGCCTCCCTAGTAGCTGAGACTACAGGCATGTACTACCATGCCTGACTAATTATTTTAGTTTTAGTGGATATGGGGTTTGACCAAGTTGGCCAGGCTGGTCTTGAACTCCTGACCTCACATGATCTGCCTGCCTCAACTTCCCAAAGTGCTGGGATTACAAGCGTGAGCCACCGCGCCTGGCATTCTTAAAGGAGGTGGGGTGGGAAAAGGGTGACATTTAAGCATGTGGAGGTGGGGAATGTTCAGCGCCTGTGCAGTCTGGTCACATGCTTCTTGATGTGTGGTATATCTCATTAGCATGTTAAAGCTCTGCCCTGGGCATGATTTTTAGTATTATAAGGAAGCAAAGGGTAAAGATTGGTCATTTTTCTAGTCTTTGGTGCATGCAGGCTATAGGGTTAACTCCCTTGAGTAAGATTTAAGGTGGGAGCTGTTTATTTTCGTTTCCTCAAGGTCTGCAATCAGTGGGCAAGGTACCTTGAGCAAGATTTACGGTGCAACCTCTGGATGATCTGACTGGGGTCTGTGCCTGCCGTGGGCCACTCTCCCCAACCAGCTTGAAGTAGAGTCCTCGATGAGGCAGGGCAGGGGTCCAAGTCCCATCTCTGGTCTATCTCAGAAGTATTTGCAATGATGCTGATGGGAGGACAGACTGGCTGGCACCAGCCAGGGGAGGTGGCCACAGCACCCATTTGCATTTAATCTGTAAGGAACAGAGAATCCTTGAGGGCCCTGATGAGATCAGCAGGCAGAAATGTGATGAGAATGGCAGAGTCTCCAGCCCATCCAGGACCTGCCCGCAGGTCCCCCTGGATCTCAGAGGTGCGCTAGAAAACAGGTGACACTGTGCAGGTGTGGGGTTACAACGCCCTCTGCAAGCAACTCCACAAACCAGATAGCAGAAGGGACGATAGCTTTGAGAAGAAAACCACCGGGGCTTTGCCAGATACCAAGGGTCCAGCTTGGAAGAGGGAAAATCCGGAGGCAGCTGCAGCTGGAAAATCACACCATGCATGGGTTATAAGCCAGATGCAGATTTTGCTTTGTCACCTATAAAAATTACTCCTCCCCTGAAAGTCACGGCTGTAAAGGTCGCTTCACAGGGGAAGTTGATCTCGGTCTGATAAAATCTCCGCATGCCTTGTGACTTTCGCTCTCTGTTAGATGATGAACAGACTTCTCCTGCCCCTGAGGCCAACAGATTTGGACGACTCCAGGGCTGGCGGTGGGTGGAAGGATGGAAGGGGAACAGGACAGGGCAGGGACATTTGCACTTGGTGCCGGCCTGGTTCTTGAGGTTGAGCAAATGTTTGAAGCTGCCTTTTTCTTGTAGGAGCTTCTCTGGGTTCTTGGGGCCCCCAGCTGGGCCTTATAGGCCTTTGCTCCTCGGGTGGTGGGGGATGCCTCCCCGTTAGCTGGCCACATGCCCTGGCTGCTTCTCCTTGGCCACCTCCCCTCTCTGTTGGACTCTCCTCATTCTCCCTGCCCTCGTCAGCACCCCTCTCCCCAAGGCACACATCTGGTCCACAGAACATTCTGACCCATTTCTTAGCTGACTCCCAGCCAGATGCAGTTCTTTCCCAGATGCAGAAATGCAGCCCCTTCCTCCTGACGCCTTCCACCCCATGCGTGGTGGCATGAGCCTGTAATCCCAGCTACTTGGGAGGCTGAGGCGGGAGAATTACTTGAGCCTGGGAGGTAGGTGGAGGTTGTGGTGAGCTGAGATCGTGCCACTGCACTCTAGTCTGGATGACAGAGTAAGATCCTGTCTCAAAAATAAAATAAAATAAAATATTCCTTCTCCACTCTCTCCACCCTTCTCACAATACTGCTATGTCTCTCCCTCTTGGGAATCCCCAGTCTTATCTATTGAAAACCTACTTCTCCTTTGGAATTTAGCTCCAGCCCTGGCTCCATCCTGTGAACCATTTCTTTCTCTCCTGAGGTTGAAGCGGCCCCACCCACTGCCCACAGTGCCCCATGCCGATTCCTCCCATGGTTTGGCGTTCACTGTCCTATGTGTCTACACATCATAAGGCCCCTGAGGACAAGAACCAAGCTCCTTCATCTCTGTGTCCCCAGAGGCTTGCACCGTGCCTGACATACAGCAGGAATTCGTTAAATGCTCAGAGGTGAAATATTTCATTAGAGGCATCAGTGGACTAGGGAAGCAAGCTGGGAGAGTTTTCTTGGTCAAATTCATGACAATGGCTGTGACTCTGGGTCCTTTGTATTGCAGGTACCTTTCTGGTTACCATGCTGGTGAAGAATGCCTTCTCCAACCTGAGTTTGGAAATCGGGAACATCACTATCACAGGCAAGGTGTTTCTGCAAGGGGGCATAAAACCTTTTACCAGGAGTCCAGGGCATTGCAACTGCTTAGGCTCTAGTGAGGGGCCTTTCCAAACACGGCTCTGAATATGTATCTTGTTCTACAGATGGTTAGAATCCTCCAGTTATTCTAAGGAGGCAATGATGTTTACAGTAAAACATTTAACCACTGATACAGAATTCTAAAACGGGAGTTTGCATTCATTATGATGCTTTAAGCTGCAAGTAACAGAAAGTCCAACCTAAGTAGCTTCAGATTCAGGGCTTTCTCATCTCACATAAGAAGTTGGAGGTAAGCACTTCCAGGGTTGGTTCGGTGGCTCAGCGATGCCAGCAAGAAACCAGGCTCAGTCTATCTTTCTCCTCTGCCTTCCTTAGAGCTTTGGGGCTGCCTTAGGCTTGCTGCTCAGGGAATCAAAGTGACTGCTGCAGTTCCAGATATTGCGTGTCAACCCAGCATTATCCAGCAGTGGGAGAAGGGGTGTCCTCGTGTGTACCTCTTTTTATTAGGGGAAAAATCTTTCCCACTCTACACAGTCATCACCTCAGATACCATGACCAAAGTAGGGTCATGTCTGCAGCTATAAAGTGCACTGGAAAAGCAGATACCCAGCGTTTTCAGGTTCTGTGGGAGAAGGTGGATTCTGGCTGCCAGGAGGAAGGCTGGGGTAATGACTGTTGGGGAACTAGCTGACAGTAGCCATCACAGAGGTAGAGATCACTTGAATGTGTTTGCTAGGACAGTTCAAGTAGCAAGGGACAGAAAAGAAGCTCAGACTGGCTTGAGTCAAAAGGAAATTTTATCAGCTCAGAAAATGAAAAGCTGGCTGGTCACCGTGGCTCATGCCTACAATCCCAGCACTTTGGGAGGCCGAGGTGGTGGATCATTTGAGATCAGAAGTTCGAGACCAGCCTGGCCAATGTGACGAAAACCTGTCTCTACTAAAAATATGAAAATTAGCTGGGTGTGGTGGCACACACCTGTAGTCCCAGCTACTGGGGAGGCTGAGGCAAGGAGAATCGTTTGAGCCTAGGAGGCAGAGGTTGCAGTGAGCCAAGATCATGCCACTGCACTCCAGCCTGGGTGACAATGTGAGATGGTGTCCCCTCCGAAAAGAAAAAAGAAAATGAAAATGAAAAGCCCAGGGAGCGGACCTGTTCTTAAACACAGCTGGATGCGTTGCTCAGACAATGTCTTCAGAAACCTGCCTCTCTCCCCCTCTGGTTCTACGATGGCTTCTTTTAGATTCTCTCTTTCTGGCAGTAGTAAGATGGCCCCAGGCTTTGATCCTTAACCCCAGAGGAGAAAGAGCACCTCTTGATGGAGATTTCTAGTAGAAGTGCTGAGGCTGCCTCTTGCTGGCTGAAGCTCAGTTCATGGTTTCTCCTGGACCAGCTGCTGAGACCAGGGGAAGTGGCAGTCAGTTTGGCAGGTCACGGTCTCATGCCCACACTGGAGTACAGTGTAGGGTCAGCTTCACCCAAACCAAGGCCTGAGAGTTGGGGAGGGATGGTTCTTAGGGAAAATATCGCCCAAGATGCTGCTACCAAGGGAGCGGGGCATAGATGCCTAGAAATTTGACAGCCAGATATGGGATTTGAGGCCCAGAAAGTTTAATTGACTTTGCAGAAGTCACACGGCTGATTCATGGCAGGATCAAAGGCAGCAAATATTTCTCCTAATTTTTTCATTCGGGGTGATTGGACTGCCTTCCTTCTTAAGGTTAAGAAAGTCCCCTTTGTCTGGCATCTTAGCCTTGATTTGTATAGTTTTACATGCCTGTGGAATTATAGTTGTGTGAATGAGAATTCACTGGGAGAGAATTTTTTAAAGATCAGTGCTACTAAGACCTTAATATATCCAGGGCCTTAGTGAATCACACAAAATAACTGTGTTCCTATCTTAATCACTACACTTTAATTAGACATTAATCATTAATATTTCAATATTTTCAGTAGGCAGAGCACAGTGGCTCACGCCTGTAATCCCAACACTTTTGGGAGGTCGAAGCGGGTGGATCACTGGAGGTCAGAGGTTCAAGATCAACCTGGCCAACACGGTGAAACCCTGTCTCTACTAAAAATACAAAAATTAGCTGGGTATGGTGGTGCACACCTATAATCCCAGCCACTCAGCAGGCTGAGGCAGGAGAATCGCTTGAACCCAGGAGGTTCAAGCAGGTTGCAGTGTACCAAGATCATGCCTGGGCAACAGAGCTAGACTCCATCTCAAAAATATATATTTTTTCAGAGACATCAATTGATTGTACCTTTTTCCATTGTTTAAACTTGACACACTAGCATTCTTTCTAGATGTAGAGTTTACAAAGTAATTCTATAAACAGCACCACATTCAGTCTTCCCGGAGCCCTGAGAAAAAGGGATGGCTTCCAGGCATTTTTACAAATGAGGAAACCAAGACTCAGAGAGGATGACTCACCTGCCCAGTTCATATAGCCAATAGGAGGCCAGTAAGAGAATCTGACAGCAGCATAGTGTGTGGTGCCGACTCCACCCACTTGCCAGAGGTGAGCGTGCCCATCTCTCCTCACTCCATATTCAGTAGCATCAGGTTTATAGCTTGGTGGGAATATTTATACCATGGAAATTGACAAACGCTACAAATCAGGGCTCCTCACTCCCACCTCCTTTACTGGTAGTTAAACATTAGCAGTGCAGGCTGGGCGCAGTGGCTCATGCCTCTAATCCCAGCACTTTGGGAGGTCGAGATGAGCGGATCACCTGAGGTCAGGAGTTTAAGCCCAGCTTGGCCAACAAGGTGAAATGCTGTCTTTACCAAAAATACAAAAAATTAGCTGGGTGTGGTGGCGGGCACCTGTAATCCCAGCTACTCGGGAGGCTGAGGCAGGAGAATGGCTTGAACCTGGGAGACAGAGGTTGCAGTGAGCCAAGATCATGCCACTGCACTCCAGCCTGAGAGAGAGAGCGAGACTCTGTCTTGAAAACAACAACAAAAACAACAACAACACATTAGCAGTGCATAACTGCATCTGTCTGACTCTAAATCTTGTGTTTTTTTCTGCCCTGGCAGCTGCCTCTTTCTCAACTACCAAAGAGGTGTCTTCAGTCCAGCGGTGGACATGATGGCTCACTTTTAATCCATTTCCCTATGACCTGAACATTTGCTATGTTTCCTTAAACCATTTTCAAAGACAGGCTGATGCTCCTGGTGGCATTTTCCACATGACTCTCTGACTCTATCTTTTGGCAACCTTTTATAAGGTTTCCAACCAAAGCTTGATACCCCTTCCCACTGTGTTCACAGCTCCTTCCAGTCTCCAAGAACCATCTGGGATGAATGCTGAAGGAAAGAATGTGAGTATTGTCTTCAAATAACATTTAACCTGGCCAGGCGTGGTGGCTCACACCTGTAATCCCAGCACTTTGGGAGGCCGAGGTGGGCAGATTAGGAGGTCAGGAGATCGAGACCATCCTGGCTAACAAGGTGAAACCCCATCTCTACTAAAAATACAAAAAATTAGCCGGGCGTTGTGGCGGGAGCCTGTAGTCCCAGCTAGTCAGGAAGCTGAGGCAGGAGAATGGCGTGAACCCGGGAGGAGGAGCTTGCAGTGAGCCGAGATCACACCACTGCACTCCAGCCTGGGCAACACAGCGAGACTCAGTCTCAGAAAACAAAAGAAAAAAAAGAAAAAAAAAAGTTTAACCTCACAAGGAAAAGATGTCCAAGCACTCTGTTTTAGTTTTGAGTTTTGGTGTGTTGGTACCAATGGCCAGAGCACTAGGAATCCCTGAGGCGTCTTCCATGTGAAAAGAGGCCTAAAATGACTGAATTCAAACAAAGCAAGTTGTCTAATCACAACAGAGTTAGGTTGTAAATCGATAATAAGCTATCTAGGATATGTAGATATCTGTTAGATATCTTGGCAATTAAACAGCACACTTGTTAAAAAATCAATAGCTCAAGAAGAAATCACAAGGGAAATTAGAAAGTATATCTAACTACATGATAATGACAGCACAACCTATGCAAATTTGTGGAATGCAGCTAAAGCAGTGCTCAGAGGGAAATTTATCACTTTTAATGCTTATATTAGAAAGCAGGACAAAAAAGAAAACTGGCCCAAGCTCTTTAGTTTTTATAACAAAGACTGAGTTCAACTCCTTGCTGTTGACGTTGTTCAGGCATGCATTTATTCTATAATGAAGATGTATTGTGCATCTACAGCGTTCAAGGCTAGGTATTAGGGGCTGGAAATGCAATAGTGAATAAGCACATATAGTCCCCGCCTTCATGAAGCTTACTGAGTAATACTACTGAATATATTGGCCAGGTACGGTGACTCATGCCTGTAATCCCAGCACTTTGGGAGGCCCAGGTGGGAGGATCACTTGAGCCCAGGAGTTCGAACAACAAAGTGAGACCCTCATCTCTCAAAAAAAAAAAAAAAAAAAAAAAATTAAAAATTAGCCAGTCATTAAGGTGCATGCCTGTGGTCCCAGCTACTTGGGAGGCTGAGGTGGGAGGATAGTTTGGGCCTGAGAGGTTGAGGCTGCAGTGAGCCATGGCTGTGCCACTGCACTCCAGCCTGGGTAATAGAGTAAGACCCTGTCTCAAAGTTAAAAAAAAAACAACAACAACAACAAAAAACTCCAACAAACAAATTATCATAGAATTAGGAATTGTGATAAGTATCGAATAAGAACCAATAGGGTGCAGCGATAGCAATGGACAGGGTGGTCTGGCTGATGTGGTCAGACACGGCCTCTCCAGAGGTGACATGTAAGTGGACACGTGAAGATCAGCCAGCCAGCCATGCTGGAAAGCAGAACAAGAGCTTTCGGAGTCGGGCAGATCTCAGAGGCAGGCGATGGCCTGAAGCCAGCATGGCTGGAGCCTGGTGGAGGAGAGGGATGTAGGAGATTACAGACACAGAGGCCAGATCACGCGGAGCCTTAGGTGCCAAGGCAAGAAGTTTGGATTTTATTCTCAGGCCATGGGAGGCCACTGGGGGTTGAGTTCTACTGTAGCCCCATGTTATTTCAGGTCAGGACTTCAGGGCTTGAGCAAGAAGCTCTACAGCCCGAGCTGTTTAACAAGTTCCACTAGGAATCCTACTCCAGAACACCCCTGTGTTTCTGGGAGCCTGGCACTCAGAATCACATTACTTAGCCAGGGATCCTGAGCAACCGATTCCATGCCCCATGAGGGGAAGGAAGCCAGGGGGATTGGCCAGGGTCTGTCTCCACTCCACCCCTTACACTGAGGCTGCTTTTGGTGCAGACTGCTCTGGGGTGAAAGGGGGATGCCAACAGCACCCCACAGTGAGCCTAAGCTAACTGTAGTGGGAGTCTCACCAGCTGGCTGCTTTTTTTACAGAAAGATAAAGGCGATATGGAGGTGTCTATCCAACCTGGTCCATACGTGGATCCTTTCACGACAGTGACCCTGGACTGGCCGGACAATGACAAGGAATTACGCTTCCAATGGTCATGTGGTAGGTGATGATAGAGTTCTTTTTTAAGACATACTACAGCCCGCCTGGAGTGGCACTATCTCGCTCACTGCAACCTCACCCTGGGTTCAAGCCATTCTCCTGCCTCAGCCTCCTGAGTAGCTGGGATTATAGGTGCCCACTACCACACCTGTAGCTAATTTTTTGTATTTTTAGTGAGATAGGGTTTCACTATGTTGGCCAGGCTGATCTCGAACTCCTGACCTCAGGCGATCCACCTGCCTTGGCCTCCCAAAGTGCTGGAATTACAGACATAAGCCACCGCGCACTGCCGACGATAGAGTTCTTGAATTGTCCTGTTTCATTAAGAAGTGGTGAGCATGGCCGGGCGCGGTGGCTCAAGCCTGTAATCCCAGCACTTTGGGAGGCCGAGACGGGTGGATCACGAGGTCAGGAGATCAAGACCATCCTGGCTAACACGGTGAACCCTTCCCTACTAAAAAAATACACAAAAACTAGCCGGGCGAGATGGCGGGCCAGTCCCAGCTACCGGGAGGCTGAGGCAGGAGAATGGTTGAACCCGGAGGGCGGAGCCTGGCAGTGAGCTGAGCTGAGATCTGGCCACTGCACTCCAGCCTGGGCGGCAGACAGACTGCCTCAAAAAGAAAAAAAAAAAAAAAAAAAAAAAAGTGGTGAGCAGTGGTCAGACTTTGCTGTTCTTTTTCTTAGTCTTCACACCAGCTTTTCCTATGGCCGACATTTTGTGTAACTTGTACATGCCAGACCTTGCAAATTCCATGGAAATAGCAGGTGGGGCTGAGCCTAGTTGCTCGTGCCTGTAATCCCAGCACTTTGGGAGGCTGAGGCAGGTAGATCACTGGAGGTCAGGAGTTCAAGACCAGCCTGGTCAACTTGGTGAAACCCCATCTCTACTAAAAATAGAAAAATTAGCCAGGTGTGGTGTTGCATGCCTGTAATCCTAGCTACCCTGGAGGCTGAGGCAGGAGAATCATTTGAACCCAGGAGGCAGAGGTTGCAGTGAGCCAAGATCGTGCCATTGCACTCCAGTCTCGGCAACAAGGGCGAAACTCCATCTCAAATAAATAAATAAATAAATAAATTTAAAAAGTGACGTTAAAAAAATTAAAATGTTTATTTAGAGCTGATGTTATTATTCAT
The DNA here is from genome assembly GCF_008728515.1 of Papio anubis. NCBI lineage: Eukaryota > Metazoa > Chordata > Mammalia > Primates > Cercopithecidae > Papio > Papio anubis. The sequence continues at coordinate 8,793,784 of NC_044993.1, forward strand.
GACCCCTTTCAAAACCAGTCTGTGCCACGTTCAGGGCCCCTGATGGATAACAGTGGGTCTGTCCATTTCTCTCAGGGCGTTGCTGGGCTCAGTGGAGCGGCTGTGTTGAGAGGCAGCTGCTGCACACAGACCAGAGGGAGCTGGTGGTTCCAGCATCCTGCCTGCCGCCGCCCGACTCTGCTGTCACCCTGCGCCTGGCTGTTCTGAGAGGTCAGGAGCTGGAGAACAGGGCAGAGCGGTGCCTCTACGTATCTGCGCCCTGGGAACTCAGGCCTCGAGTCAGGTGGGGCGCGTGGGCAGTTCCTCCAGGGTCCTGATTCATTCATTCAGCCGACACTTACCGAGGACCCACTAAGGCTGGGGCTGCCTTGGGGCAGGGCTGGCTGTGGGGGTCTCTGTTCTCATGGGGGTTAGCTACCACCTGGTGATCAGCACTGCTGGCGTGAATGAAGAAGGGAGACAGCGCACGTCTATGAAAACTGCCCAGACTGGGGATCAGAGAGGCTTCTCTCAGGAACTGAAGCTCAGCAGAGATGTTCAGGAGAAACTCACAGGGCAGGGAACGGGCAGCTGGAGCAGGAACAGAGCGGGCAAAGGGAGGGAGCAGAGAATCAACAGGGAGTGAAAGAGGCCGGTGTCCTGAGGATGGAGAAGAGAAGGGTGGGAAGGAGCTGGTAGTGTAGGCAGGGCTCAAGTGGGGCCTTGCCGGTCATATCAAGATTTTACCCTTTTTCCTAAGAGTGATACAGAGAAATCACCCGAGAGTTCTTTATTTCTATTTTTATTTTTATTTTTATTTTTTTGAAATGGAGTCTCGCTCTGTCACCCAGGCTGGAGTGCAGTGGCGCCACTGCAGCTCACTGCAGCCTCCGCCTCCCAGGTTCAAGCCTTTCTCCTGCCTCAGACCCCCGAGTAGCTGGGATTACAGGCACGCGTGCTACCGTGCCCAGCTAATTTTTATGTTTTTTGTAGAAGCGGGGTTTCACCATGTTGGATAGGCTGGTCTCGAACTCCTGACCTTAGGTGATCCACCTGCCTCGGCCTCCCAAATTGCTGGGATTACAGGAAATGAGCCACCGTGCCCAGCCAAGCATCCAAGAGTTCTAAGCATGTTACTTCAATATGCTCTGGCGGCTCGGTGGAGAATGACTTGGAAGAGGGCCAGGGAAGACTCAGGGAGATTGCCCAGGCTCTTGCAGGAGTCAAAGTAGGAGGTCAAGGTTGCTTGGCCTATCAGCCAGTCCCTGCAGGAAGCAGATGGCTCAGCCAAACCAGGAATAAATGGAAGACAGCTGGATGAAGGGACCGTTTGCAGGTGAGGGCAGGGATAAGGGAATGAACCAGGGGCAACAAGGCAAGAATATAACCAAGGAAAGCCATTATCACCCCCAGGAATGCAGAGGTAAGATAACGGGATGGCATTACTAGAAGTCCTGGGAGCTGTCACTGTGGGAGAGGGACCTCCCAACGGGAGATGTGGCCTTAGTTGGAGAAGCACAGCCTCTCCCACCTGCAGCCCATCGGGGAAAAGAGCAGGGAAAGCCATGAATAAATTCCCCAAACTCTCTCCTCTTACCCTCCAGTCCTCTGTCAATGCTTCCCATTGGCTGGACCCAGTCAGAAGCTGGAGGGTGTGGCAGCTTGGGTGATGCAGTCATCCAAGTCTAGAAAGCTCAGTCTCCCAGGTCAGAGCCGCAAGTGGGAGGAGACTGGAACAGAGAGGCAGATAGAGAATGTCCCGCACACTTGGACTAGGACAGACATGAGGAAAGAAGCAGGAAGATTCAAGAGCTATCGTCAAGTTCAGACCAAAGGGGAAACTGGGGAACTGTCCTGTGGAGGGCAGGTCTATGCAAACCTTCCCCCAAAGTCTGAGGAAGCAGAGAGGCCGAAGAAAGAAGCTGACATGTTTAGTTTCTCAGAAAGGAACATTTAATTGAGACTTGTGAACAGAAACCATGATGTCCAGGGCGGCTGCAAGACAAGATGGTGAATGCCGGCACCATGACCCCCCAGAACCAGGGCTTATATACCACAGGGAAGGAATGTGTAGGACAATTGTAGGGAAAGGCAAGAATACTATGTGAATCTCTTTAAGGGCAGTACTCACAGTAAGTACATGCTCTTACACAAAGAACTGTAGAGAGAATAGAAATCTTAGAGGGATTCCTGGAATTGGAATTAATCAGTAGTCAACATTGCAGATTAGCATCCAAGATGGAGTTGCTTTGGCCTTCATAGAGACTTTATAGAGAAGACCAAGAGTTTGGATCCAGACACAATGGTTCAGTTTCTATCTGCCCACTTAGGAGTTACATGACATAAGCTTTCGGGACCTGGTTTGCTCATCTGTGATGTGGGGATGCTAATATGTCACTCATAGGGCTATTGTGAGCATTGGACAAGCTAGAGACAATGGAAGTAACGTGTGCATGGCAGGCACACTGTCAAACCACAGCATTAGTTTACTATTATCAGAACTAAAAAGAATCACAGAAATTATCTAGGCTATCCCCTCATTTTTCAGGTGAGGAAACTGAGGCTTAGAGAGTTTAAGTGATTTGGCCAGACATGGTGGCTCATACCTGTAATCCCAGCACTTTGGGAGGCCAAGGAGAGTGGATCACCTGAGGTCAGGAGTTTGAGACCAGCCTGGCCAACATGGTGAAACCCCATCTCTACTAAAAAAATACAAACATTAGCCAAGGTGCTTACAGCCTGCAACCCAGCTACTTGGGAGTCTGAGGCAGGAGAATTGCTTGAACCAGGGCAGAGGCTGCAGTGAGCCGAGATTGCACCACTGTACTCCAGCCTGGGCGATAGAGTCTCCGGTCTCAAAAAAAAAAAAAAAAAAAAAAAGAGTTTAAGATGCACACGAGGTGACCATTTATAAGCGATAAGGACGGGATTAGAACCCAGGTCCTGTCTCAGCCTCATTCACCTTCCATATCATTACGCTGTGCAGTGAATGAAATGGGAATTCAGTCAGGCCATGACTCAGTCCATCTTCACAACCAAGGCTATGTCCCGGCGTTGGCTGGGGCACAGACGGCTTTTATTCCGTCTTTAATTTGAAAAAGGGCCATTCCCTACCCTCTCAAAGGACTTGAGAAGAACTGGACAAAAAACCCGGCCAGTGGTCACAATACCTGTCTGAGTCCATTTTGCACTGTTATAAAGGAATATCTGAGGCTAGGTAATTTATAAAGAAAAAAGGTTGGCCGGGCGCAGTGGCTCATGCCTGTAATCCCAGCACTTTGGGAGGTTGAGGCGGGTGGATCACTTGAGGCCAAGAGTTTGAGACCAGCCAGGCCAACAGAGCAAAATGCTGTCTCTACTGAAAATACAAATTAGCTGGGTATGGTGGTGCATGCCTGTGATCCCAGCTATTCGGGAGGCTGAGACAGGAGAATCGCTTGAATCTGGGAGGCAGAGGTTACAGTGAGCCAAGATCATGCCACTGCACTCCAGGCTGGGTGACAGAGCCAGACTCTGTCTCCGAAAAAAAGAAAAAAGAAAAAAAAAAAAAAGAAAAGAAAGAAAGAAAGGAAAAAGAAAAGAAAGAAGAAAAAAGGTTCATTTGGCTCATGATTCTTACGGTTGGAAAATCCAAGACCGGACATCTGTATCTGATGAGGGCCTCAGGCTGCTTCCACTTGCCGTGGAAGATGAAGGGGACCTGGTGTGTGCAGAGAAGGGAGGGAGGGGCCAGGCTTTTTTTTTTTTTTTCCTGGAGATGGAGTGTCAATCTGTTACCCAGGTTGGAGTGCAGTGGTGTGATCTTGGCTCACTGCAACCTCCACTTCCCTGGTTCAAGTGATTCTCCTGCCTCAGACTCCCAAGTAGCTGGGACTACAGGCGCTCACCACCGTGCCCGGCTAATTTTTGTATTTTTAGTAGAGATGGGGTTTCACCATGTTGGCCAGGCTGGTCTCAAACTCCTGACCTCAGATGATCCGCCCGCCTTGGCCTCTCAAAGTGCTGGGATTATAGGCATGAGCCACCACGCCTGGCCATCTTTTTAACAACCAGCTCTGGGGGTGACTAATAGAGCAAGAACTCGCTCCCGAGGGAGGGCATTCATCCATTCATGAGGAATCTGCCCCCATGACCCAAACACCTCCCATTAAGCCCCACCTCCAACATTGGGGATCACATTTCAACATGAGGTTTCGGGGGACAAACATCCAGATGATAGCAATGCCTGGGGGAGCTTCCTCACTCTGTCCTCTGTCTGCCTTTCAGCTGTGAGAGGAACTGCAGGCCAGTTAATGCCAGTGAAGACATTCTGCTCAGGGTCACCATGGGGGAGGACTCCCCAGTGGCTATGTTCAGCTGGTATTTGGACAACACCTCAGCAGAGCAGGTGAGCACAGTGACAATCACTCCAGAATGGAAATCTCCCTTGTGCTTTCAGCACACCCGTGTCGCATGGCCATTACTGGGCCACGGTTGGGTCAACTCCATTCAGAGCGTGTGGTGTGGGACTCAGGGTATTGGGCTAGGGAGAAAATCAGAGAACTGACAGCAGGGCAAATGGGCACAAGGGAGAAAAGCTCTGGAGAAACTTTGCAGCAGTGCTCTTGGCATCTCAGCAAAGTCCCGCTTCCCAGACGGACAATCCTAACTCCAGCTTTCGTGGAATGGCCATTGGTCAACAATTGATGGATGGAGGCTGTGTCCCCAGGTAGGGTGATTTCAGTGGTGCAACTTACACTTCAGGGCTCTCCATGTGACCAGGCTGAGGCTGGACGCCTCCAGTAACTGTTTTTTGCCTTGTTTTGTTCTCTGCTGTTTCTCTCTCTCCACTGCTTTTCCCTGGGAACCCTCCTTCAATAAATAACCTGCACACAAGGCTGCGTATGGTGGCTCATGCCTGTAATCCCAGCACTTTGGGAGGCCGAGCCAGGCAGATCACCTGAGGTCAGCGGTTTGAGACCGGCCTGGCCAACATGGTGAAACCCTGTCTCTACTAAAAATACAAAAACATTAGCGGAGTATGGTGATGCGCGCCTGTAATTCTACCTACTTGGGAGGCTGAGGCAGGAGAATCACTTGAACCTGGGAGGCAGAGGTTGCAGCGAGCTGAGATCATCCGCTGCACTCTAGCCTGGGCAGCAGAGTAAGACTCTGTCTCAAAAATATTTTCTTTTTCTTTATCTTTTTTTTTTTTTTTTTTGAGATAGAGTCTCACTCTGTCACCCAGGCTGGAGTACAGTGGCACGATCTCGGCTCACTGCAACCTCTGCCTCCTGGGTACAAGCGATTCTCCTGCCTCAGCCTCACAAGTAGCTAGGATTACAGGCACACACCACCATGCCCAGCTAATTTTTGTATTTTTAGTAAAGACACAGTTTCATTAAACTACAGAGTTTAGTAGAGACAGAGTTTGGCCAGGCTGGTCTCGAACTCCTGAGCTCAGGTAATCCTCCCACTTCGGCCTCCCAAAGTGCTGGGATTACAGGTGTGAGCCACTGTGCCTGGCTCAAAAATAAATAAATAAATAACCTGCACACAGGCCAGGCGCGGTGGCTCAAGCCTGTAATCCCAGCACTTTGGGAGGCCGAGACGGGCGGATCACGAGGTCAGGAGATCGAGACCATCCTGGCTAACCCGGTGAAACCCTGTCTCTACTAAAAAAATACAAAAAACTAGCCGGGCGAGGTGGCGGGCGCCTGTAGTCCCAGCTACTCGGGAGGCTGAGGCAGGAGAATGGCGTAAACCCGGGAGGCAGAGCTTGCAGTGAGCTGAGATCCGGCCACTGCACTCCAGCCTGGGCGACAGAGCGAGACTCCGTCTCAAAAAAAAAAAAATAACCTGCACACAAATCCTCATCTGAGGCTCTATGTCTCAGGGGAGCCCAACCTGAGACAAACACCCCAATGAGGCTGGAAAGTGGATATTCCAGGTGACTTCTTGGGGAGCTAGGGCTGCCTGTCCTCCATTCATCAGTAATAGATCTGAAAGGCTGTCTAGCACCCAGAAGCCACTGTCCTGCTGCAGTCCAGTGGCCTGGCTATAGCGTCAGGAGCCCTGGGCGATCCTCTCTTTCAGGCCGAGCCCCTCCCGGATGCCTGCAGACTCAGAGGATTTTGGTCAAGTTCCTTAACCCTCCTCCAAAGCAACACCTCCACGTTGTTGCTGAACAGCTCCTTTCTGCAGTCCTGGGGAGAGGTCATCCGAATCAGAGCCACAGGTGCGAAGCCTCCCTTTTATCTCCTCAGGGAACCCAGATAAACCCAGAAACACTCAGATATTGGGCATGAGTTTATTTTTCTTTTCTCTTTTAAATACGGAAATAGAGAGATGGGATCTCACTATGTTGCCCAGGCTGGTCTTGAACTCCTGGAGTCAAAGGATCCTCCTGCCTCAGCCTCCTAAAGTGCCAGGATGGCAGGTGTGAATCACCACACCCAGCCAGGGCATCAGCTTAGCGCAGAGGCCACAGCACAGGCTCTGGTGTGAATCGCACCACTGCCGCTTTCTACGTGGGAAACTAGGCAGAGGATTTCACCTCTCTGTGCCTCAGTTTCCTCACATGTAAACTGGGATAATCGAAATGCCTGCCTCAGAATGGTTATTTTGCAGGATGAATGAGATAACCCCAGTGTTACAAGCAGGTCATTCTGGGGTCATGCAACCTGCATGCCCTGCCGGGATTGTTCAGGGCTTTTCGTTTAAAACAAGCCCAGTGTGGGAAACAGATTCTCAAACACACAAACAATGGAGGTGATGATTCTTTCTAGGATCGCTTCGCTTCCGTATTTCCCGAAGTGGCCACAGACCATGCACATCAGGAGAAACTAGAGTATTAGTTAAAAATGCATGCTTTTGGGTCCACCCCAAACTTTCTGAATTGGGTCTAGGCCAAAGCATGAGTTTTTATGGGTTAAAATTCTCTTTACGCCCAGCTCTTCCAGGCATGCACTCTCTGAAAACCTAGGTGGCTACTCCAGGTGATGTGGGATGTGACTGCAGGTCCACTTGTGGCTCTTTACAGCGATCTGGGGGCCTGGGAAGAGTGTGGGCTTCGGGGTGGGCTCAGCCTGTTTCCGGATCCTGGTTCTGGTTTTTCCTGGCTCCGTGATCTTGAGCATTTTCCCAGCATATGCCCACCTCGTGAGGTCTCTGTGGGGAAGCCGTCATCATCAGCTCACTCTACAGATGAGGAACTGACTCTCGAAAAGGTCAAGTTCTCAGCCCGGGTCTGGTGGCTCATGCCTGTAATCCCAGCACTTTGGGAGGCTGAGGCGGGAGGATCCCTTGAGGCCAGGAGTTCAAGACCAGCCCTGGCAACAGAGCGAGACCCTGTCTCTACAAAAATTAGAAAGTTAGCCAGCCATGATGGTGCACTCTTGTGGCTCTAGCTGACTCAAGAGGCTAAGGCAGTAGAATCACTTAAGCCTAGGAGTTTAAGGCTACAGTAAGCTATGATTGTATCGCTGGACTCTAGCCTAGGCGACAGAGCCAGACCCTCTCGCTAAAAAGAAAAAAAATTAGGAAAACAAAATTGGAAAAGAAAAGGTCAAGTCCTCAAGTCCAAGATCACTTGGTTAGCAAATGGCAGAACTAAAATTCAAGCTCAGGTCTGTCTGATGATCTTCCCCTATCTCTGCTCAGTTTCTCAAAGTGAGGCCCTGGGATCTCTTGCATCAGAGTTTAATTGTTGAGTTGTTAGATATGTACGTTTCTGGGCCGTCCCCAGAATCTCCAGAGACATCTGAGGTTCTGGGTTTGACGTAGGGCCCAGGAATCTTTGTGTTAACGAGCTCACAGGGAGATCTAACGGCAGGATGGAGTTTGTGGGCCCCATATGGCCGCCTGAGCATGATGTGTCCTCACTCTCAGCACTGACCAGGCACGCCTATGGGGAGGACACCTACGTGATCAGCGCTCTGCCTCCCGCCGAGGTGCCTGCCTGCACTGTTGCCCCGGAGGAGGGTACTGTTCTGACGAGCTTCGCCATCTTCTGCAATGCCTCCACAGCCCTGGGACCCTTGGAGTTCTGCTTCTGCCTGGAATCAGGTACCGGCTGAGGACTCTGCTCTTCCCTCAGCTCCTGGGCTCATCTTCTTGCAGAACAGGGGCCTGTTCTCTACGGGAGCTGCAAAGAATGTGTTCTGTGTGTGAAAGAGGTTGCCAGGATGAGGGCTTCCCTAAAGCTTAACCCCTAGCCCCAAAACACTGACCCAGCCATCATTCCACCGAGACATGAGAAGAAGGTCTCATCAGTACCTCCTCCACAACTAGAAGCCCAAATCCATTGTCCTCGCATGGGGGACATTGATGGAGTGAAATGAACAAGGATACTCAAAACTATGACCTTGTAGGGCGGCCACCAAGACACCATCCCCCAAGCCCCACTCACCACACACACAGACACACACACACGCATGCACACACACACACTCGGAGTAGCTGAGACTCCAAGAAACCTGGAGCTATTCAAGAAGACAGAGATGGGTCTGGTTAACAGAATCTTCAACAATTTCATTGATGCTGCTTTGCAGGCAGCCCCAGGGAATGGGTGATACTGCAGGACGAGCTGAGCTGAAAGAACGTTTTTGCAAAGGTATACAGGTGACAAACATGGAAGACCCCATCCACAAGGCATCAAACCCTGCACAGTCTCCCTGCTGTCACCCTAACCACCCGCATCCAGGGACAGCCACAGGGCATTAGCAGGAGAGATGGGGGAGCCACTCGCATTGCATTTATTCTTCCGTTTGGGGAGTGATTGGTCCTTGGAGGGCTCATCTGAGCCCTTATCTCCACCTGGTGGGCTTTGGCTTCTTTTTTTAGTGTGTCTTTTTTTTTTTTTTGAGACAGAGTTTTGCTCTTGTTGCCCAGGCTGGAGTGCAGTGGCACAATCTTGGCTCACTGCAATCTCTGCCTCCCGGGTTCAAGCGATTCTCTTGCCTCATCCTCCCGAGCAGCTGAGATTACAGGCGCCTGCCACCACACCCAGCTAATTTTTGTATTTTTAGTAGAGATGGGGTTTCACTATGTTGGCCAGGCTGGTCTCAAACTCCTGACCTCCGGTGATCCATCCGCCTCAGCCTCCCAAAGTGCTGGGATTACAGATGTAAGCCACGTGCCCAGGAGGGCTTTGGCATTTTGTGCTCTGAAAATGCTCTAGTCAGGTTGTAATTTTCCTCCAAAGTCAGGTACCAGGAGTGTTGGCAGGATGATCCCCCAAATCCAGCGTGAAACATCACAATGGTGTAAACATTGCACCTTGGTTAGGGAAAGGGCACATCAGCTACTGTAACACCCAAGGGAGTGTAGTTTTCATAGTGCCCTGTCTCATAGATGTGGAAACACACCGCTGTTAAGAGGGCTGTGAATGGGGCTGAGTCTGAAAGGAAAAAGTTCAAGCAAGGTAAGTGGATTTTATTTCAAACCTGCGTCCCGCCAGAGGGAAAGGCCAGGACAGCTGCTCTAATTCCAATAGGCTATTCTGCTGTAGTACCTCTCCTGCCTCATCCAAGTGAGCACGGAGGCAGGAAAGTGTGGCTACAGAAAAACGAGCCCCAGGCCAGGCGTCGTGGCTCATGCCCATAATCCCAGCACTTCGGGAGGCCAAGGTGGCTGGATCACCTGAGGTCAGGAGTTCGAGACCTAATTTTTACATTTTTTTTTTTGTAGAAACAAGGTCTTCCTAAGTTGCCCAGGCTGGTCTTGAACTCCTCGCCCCTGAGCTAATTTTTAAGTTGTCATTGTTGCTCCTCCTCCTCTTCCTTCTTTTTCTTCCTCTTATAATTTGGTTTACCACCTTGACTTAAAAAAAAAAACAAAACAAAACAAAAAAAAACTGTAAATGGGATATTTTTCCTGCAATTTTTTAATGGATTTTAGTAAAATTATTCCAAAGTTACAGCAACCTGCAGTTGCTTAGAGAAGACAGTAAATCAGCATATGTGACTGTCTCTTACATGAAAGTGTGGAATCCCAAGAGCCTACTATGCCTTCAAGAGCTGTGACTTTGGCCGGGCGCGGTGGCTCAAGCCTGTAATCCCAGCACTTTGGGAGGCCGAGACGGGTGGATCACGAGGTCAGAAGATCGAGACCATCCTGGCGAACACGGTGAAACCCCGTCTCTACTAAAAAATACAAAAACTAGCCGGGCGAGATGGCGGGCGCCTGTAGTCCCAGTTACTTGGGAGGCTGAGGCAGGAGAATGGCGTAAACCCGGGAGGCGGAGCTTGCAGTGAGCTGAGATCCGGCCACTGCACTCCAGCCCGGGCGACAGAGCGAGACTCCGTCTCACAAAAAAAAAAAAAAAAAAGAGCTGTGACTTTTGTGTCCCTGTGATCAGGCTCTCCCTGAGTGGGTTGCAGTGTACCTGGGGCTTAGAGATGCCCCCTCATTGGTCCATTTCTGGTCTTGCCAGGTTCCTGCCTACACTGTGGCCCTGAACCTGTCCTCCCATCAGTGTATCTGCCACTTGGAAAGGAGAACAATGACTTTGTGCTGACAGTAGTTATTTCTGCCACCAATCGTGCAGGGGACACACAGCAGACCCAGGCTGTGGCTAAGGTGGGTAGTGGCAGTGGCCACTGTTTCTTTACTGAGAAAAATTCTCCACCCTTATGAACCTCACCAAAAAGATGGCTGGATGGAAGATAGCCAGGGGCATAGCCAGATGAGTCACTGATTCATCCATTCCTTCCACAAATATTTACAGAGCATCTACCATGGGCCACGTCCTGGGGGTATAGCCAGGGACGCAACAGACATGGTCTCTACGTTTGTAGATCTTATGATTTAGTGGCCAGAATTGGGGGAGGGTCCTGGGAGCTGGTGGTTGAGGAGGGTTGGAGAATGACTCTGGCATGAGTTAGGCCAGCACCTTCAAAGGGCTCAGAGGAAGTAGGACTAAAATTAGCCAACAAGGACTCAAGGAAGGGCCTGGATAAGATCCCAAGATTTCAAGCATCAGAGGCCGGGTGGAGGCGGAAGAGGTTGAGACCAAGAGGAGGAGGGTAGCCAGTGGTAGAGCAATGACTTGTGCCAGCCTGGAGCTGACCAAGGCTTGGCATGGGTGGCTGTCAGCTGCCTGGTGCGAGCAAGTCTGGGTGCCCTCTAGCCTCAGGAAGTGCCCAAGAACTCCCAGGTGAGGCCAAAGGCATTCAAGCCTGCTCTGGCCCCATGTGACTTCAGAGGCCAGGTTCTTCCTAGCAGGTTCTGAGCACATTTCTGATTTCCCAACAGGTGACACTCGGAGACACATGGGTTGAGGATGTAGCATTCCAGGCTGCAGTGTCAGAGAAAATCTCCACATCTCTGCAAGGCGAGGGTGGCCCCAAGCAGCTCCTCCAGCTGGCCAAGGCCGTGTCCTCCGTGCTGAACCAAAAGCACAAAAGCCAGGGCTCAGGACAGCCACTGAGCATGGACGTCAGACAGAAGGTGCCCGTGGGAAGAGGGGGGGCTCCTTTCATTCCCTTTCTCTGGGGCCCCAGGGTCTGCGTGTGGCCATTTGGGCTGTGCACCAAGGTTCATGGATCGGGGAGAAGCCTGTGGTGTCTCCCAAGCGGCTGACACCACCTCCCTCTCTCTTCTTTTGGGTGAGTGACATAAAGCGAAGAAAATGCCTTCTTCCTTGGTAACCTGCTTTCTCGGCTGGCCCTCATGGAGGCACAGGCCTCTGGGATGGGGAGAGTTTAAAACCCATCACCCTCTCCCCTTCATGTTTCAGATGACAAGGCAGAGCCCCAGAGGAGAAAGGGGACTGCCCTCGGTCACATGGGTAGTGGTTTGGGGTTGGACCTCAGATGGTGTCCCAGCTTTGTCACTTACCATTTGCATTGTCACAGGCCAGGGACAGTTTCAGTTTATAAGCCTCAGTTTCCCCATATGGAAAAGAGGAATAAGAATACTAGTCTCCTCATACAATTGTGGAAAGAGTTAAATAAGAATTACAATCCCTGCAACTAAAAAACTAGATAAGATCGCCAACATTCAGCCAGTTTTAATCCACAAAAATGGCCGGTCCATGTTACAACCTAGTATGATAAAGTATTGCAGAACCTACGATTGTGTCCACTCCTAGCGCGTGCCACATGAGTTTGCATGTGTGTGTGCATGCAAACACACACACACACACACACTCCTGTGGGCATGGAGAAGAGAAGAAAGACTTCTTTTGGCCCCCTGAAATGTTTGCAGGAAAGTACTGAGTGTGGTGCTGGAGGCCCAGTAGGTACTTAATACAGAAAGCAGGATTGTCATTGTGATCGCTTACACAGAGAAACTAACATGTATCAAGCACCTGCTATGAGCTGCCAGGCCCTGAATGAGGGCTTCATGGATCTGTACTCCCCACTACAACCCTGGGAGGTAAATGGTGAGGCCTCCATCTGTGTTACAGCTGAGGAAACAGAGGGTAAGAGAATCAGAGGTGCCTCCCTGGGTCCCCATGTCTGGTAAGTGGTGAAGCCGGGGTTCAAACCCAGGTTAGAGGATCCCCCTCCACCTCCAGCCCTCTTACCCCAGACCTTTGTTTCACATTCCCTACCCCATCCCCTCTGCCACATACATACACGTTAACTCTCACACATACATACACACACTTTCACACACACTCTTATGCACACACACACGCACTCACATATGCTCGCACACACACACTGACACACATGCTCACACACTCATAAACACATACATGCACTCATATTGACACAGGCTCACACTCACAAACTCATACACACACTGACAGGGGCTCACACACGGTCACACTCACATACACACACACATACATATGCACATACAAACTCACATACATGCTCACACACATACACTGACACACTCACACATTCATACACACACATACTTACACCTACACACATGCTCTCACACACATACACACACACTCACACTCACACACTTTCACACACACACAGCTGTCATTCCTGGTCGCATTCACTCTGAGAAGTACAAATGGCAAACTTCCCCTGGACATCCTGTGGTCCCCAAGCACACAGACCACACAGCCTAACCCACGGTCTCTCCATGAAATGCCCGGGGCCTGGCACAAGACAGATGTCAAACTCTCACTGGGCAGCTGAGAAGATGTTAACAAGGGCTCTGTTGCGAGAGGTGTGCGCAGGGCTTAGGGAACAAACTAGACAGCATGGAGGACCCCATGGGCCCGGCCTGCTGTGAGCAGGATCCACTGGGCCAAAATTAAGGCATTGGCAGAGCTACAAACCTGGAGGCTCCAGGGAAGAAGGCATTCCTTGCCTTTTCCGGGTTCTAGAGGCCACCTGCACTCCTTGACTCCTACCTTCAAAGCCAGCCACACAGCATCTCCAAAGCCCTCTCCTTTCCCTCTCTCTCTCCCCACCCTTCCCTCATCCTCTTTCCCTCTCTTTGTCTTCCCGCTACCCCTACCTCCATCACCCATCTCCTTTTCTGATTAACGCTCCTGTCTCCCTCTTAGAAGGATTGTGTGATGATGTTGGTCCCACCTGTTTATCTGGGATAATCTCTCCATCTCAGAATCTCCATCTCAGACTTAATTGCATCTCCAAAATGACTTAGCCAAAGTGCCTTTTGCCACACGCAGTAACATATTCACAGGTTTCATGGATGTGAATGTGGGCATCTTGAGAGGGCTGTTATCTGCCTAATCACACATCATACAAGGCAGACAGAGGTCTGCAGGGCTTTAGAACCCCCCAGGTGTTCTAAAGGCCAGGTGTGGTGATTTACGCCTGTAATCCCTGCACTTTGGGAGGCTGAGGCAGGCGGATCACTTGAGGTCAGAAGTTCAAGACCAGCCTGGCCAACATGGCAAAATCCTGTCTCTACTAAAAACACAAAAAATTAGCTGGGCGTGGTGGTGTGCACCTGTAATCTCAGCTACTCAGGAGGCTGAGGTCCGAGAATCGCTTGAACCCAGGAGGAGGAGGTTGCAGTGAGTCAAGATCATGCTACTGTACTCCAGCCTGGGTGACAGAGTGAGACTCTGACTCAAAAAAAAAAAAAAAAAAAAAAAAAGAAGAAGAAAAGAAAAAGAAAAAGAACCTCCTCATAAGCCTGGTCCCTCCTGACCCTGCATCTTCCTGACAGTACTTCATGGAGCCATGGAATTACATTTCCTCTCCCTGCCTTTCTCCCCCATGCCAAGGTCAGGGAGCACGTGCTGGGGTCGCTGTCTGCAGTCACCGGCAGCTTGGAGGACATGCAGAGGGTGCAGGAGCTGGCCGAGGTGCTGAGAGAGGTGACCCGCCGGAGTAGGGAACTCACACCCTCGGCCCAGGTGAGTAGCTTCCATCTACCGAGGCTACCGTGGGACACACTCCTCCATGGCAGGTAGGTGATCAGCATAGGTTGAAGGGGCCCCTTGGTCACAGGGCTCTCCTGGGGCTCCCAAGACCTCTGCCATCTTCTTTCCAGGGGTCCTGCATGGGTGATTCATGGGAAGGCGCCCCTCCTGCAGCCCATGTATCTCACGCTGGGTGAGAGGGCCTGTTTGCCTAGACTCTCACTCCCCCATCTGCTGGTGAGCAACTTGAGGGAGTAACTGAATCTCATTAATATTTGGGTGGCCAAGTGTGAGTCCAGTCACTGCTACTGACTGCTCATGTTCTCAACTTCAGTGCATGCCAGCCTGACATCTGGCTGCCAGCTCCTGCCCTTCCTTACCCTTCTGGGGGTCTTCTTTGACCCTCAGAGCCTACTCTACCTGCCCATATGGCTGCAAATTCATGCAGTGTTCAGTGACTAATGGAGCTGGTGTATAAATACCCCACCTCCCTCAACCCTCTTGATGGATAATCCCAAGCAGGAGTGAATCCCAGGTAATGGGCTTGATCACACTCCTGTACTGGCTTCCACCCTTCCCTGTCTCACACCCCCTACTCCCCACAAGTGTTTCTTGGGATTATCTCCAAATAAATGACTTGCTCTCAAATCCTTGCTCCAGGATCTGCTTCTTGGAGAACTCAAATTAAAACACCATGTTCCCAGGGTTCTGACAGCCAAGGGTTAAAAAAGAAGCCATAGGCCATGTGCGGTGGCTGATGCCTGTAATCCCAGCATTTTGGGAGGCAGAGGCAGGAGGATCGCTTGAGGCCAGGAGTTTGAGACCAGCCTGGGCAACATAGTGAGACCTCATCCCTTCAAAAACAAAACAAAGTCCAGGCACGGTGGCTCATGCCTGTAATCCCAGCACTTTGGGAGGCTGAGGCAGGTGGATTGCCTGAGGTCAGGAGTTTGAGACCAGCCTGGCCAACATGGTGAAACCCCATTTCTATTAAAAATACAAAAATTAGCTGGGTGGTGTGCGCCTGTAGTCCCAGCTACTCGGGAGGTTGAGGCAGGAGAATGGCTTCAACGCGGGAGGTGGAGGTTGCAGTGAGCTGAGATCGTGCCACTACACTCCAGCCTGGGTGATAGAGAGAGACTCAGTCTCGGCCGGGCGCGGTGGCTCAAGCCTGTAATCCCAGCACTTTGGGAGGCCGAGACGGGCGGATCACGAGGTCGGGAGATCGAGACCATCCTGGCTAACACGGTGAAACCCCGTCTCTACTAAAAAAATACAAAAAACTAGCCGGGCGAGGTGGCGGGCGCCTGTAGTCCCAGCTACTCGGGAGGCTGAGGCAGGAGAATGGCGTGAACCCGGAAGGCGGAGCTTGCAGTGAGCTGAGATCCGGCCACTGCACTCCAGCCTGGGCGACAGAGCGAGACTCCGTCTCAAAAAAAAAAAAAAAAAAAAAAAAGAGAGACTCAGTCTCAAAAAACAAACAAACAAACAAAAACAAAGCAAAACAAAATTGGTTGGGCATCATGGTGCACACCTGTAGTGCTAGCTACTTGGGAGGCTGAGGTGGGAGGATCAATTAAGCCCAGAAGGTCAAGGCTGCAGTGAGCCATGGTTGTGCCACTGCACTACAGCATGGGTGACAAAGCAAAACTCTATGAAAAAAATAACAATAAAAAGAAGCCCTAAAAACAGGGAAAGTGGGCCAGTACTTTGGGAGCCTGAGGCAGTAGGATCACTTGATCCCTAGAGTTCAAGCCCAGTCTGTGCAACATAGGGAAACCACATCTCTACCAAAAAAAAAAAAAAAAAAAGCCTAAATACTGGCATATACCTGTAGTCCCAGCTACTCAGGAGGCTGAGGCATAAGGATCACTTGAGTCCAGGAATTCGAGGTTACAGTGAGCCGTGCTTGTGCTACTGCACTCCAGCCTGGGCAACAGAGTAAGACTCTGCCTCAAAAACAAACCAACAAGAAAAAACAGAAGAGGAGAGAACTGTCCTGGCTTTGACCCACCCACTCTGGTGGGAGGTTGTGCCCCTAAAATCTTCCAGCCTGAAGCTAACAAGGCTGGTCTTGATTCTGGGGCTTATTCATGATATGACACTTTCCATTTACACATCCATTTGCTAATCCATCTATTTACATGCATATACACTGTATACACATGTACCTGTACACATCCTCCACTCTATCCTTCTATCCATTCATGCATGCATTAATTTCATCATTCATTTAACAAATGCTTCCTGAATGTCAAGTATGTGCCAGGTAGTGTGCAACTCGTTGAGAATTCAGCAGCAAATCATGTAGACATGGCATCTGCCATTATGGTCCTTTCAGACTACTGAGACAGCCAGACATTAGACAAATAATTTCACAAATACATATAAAACTACAAAATTTGAATATGTACTGCATCCATCCACCCACCCACCCACACAACCATCCACCTATTCATTCATCTACCATCAACCCATCTATTCATCCATCATTCATCCATCCTTCATCCATTTATCTTCCACCCATTCATCCATCCACCTATCATCCATCCATCTATCCACCCACCCACTTATCCATCCTCCATTCTCCATCCATCCATCCGTCCACCCACCACTCATCCATCCACCCACCATCCACCCACCATCCACCCATCCATCCATCTACCATCCATCCACTCACCCATCCATCTGTCCATTCATCACCCATTCATCCTCTATCCACCCATTCATCCATCCTCCATCCATCCATTTTCCACCCATCCACCTATCATCCATACATCCATTTATCCAACTGCCTATCCATCCTTCATTTATCCATCCATCCATCCATCCATCCATCCCCTAGTCATTGAATGTTCCTGAAGACCTACTATGTGCTGGGCACTGTGCAGGGCACTCTGGGAAGGATTCAGAGGCAGACCAGACTACTCTCCTGAAGGATCTTAGAGGACTGTAAGGTGGGAGGACCTGGTCTCAAACCAGAGATACAGGGAGCTTGTATGCCAGGTCTAGCCCAGCTCTTTCCTGGCTTGTTCCCCTCCTTGCTTCCCTTGTCCCTTGAATGACACAGGAATGGTTTATCTTAAGCGGGGGCTCATACTGCTTTTCCTTATTTGGGTGAACCCAGTGGGAGGCCAGCTGGGCTCTACAGCATGCCAGTGAAGCCCTGTTGACAGTGAGTGCCAAGGCCCGCCCTGAGGATCAGAGGCGCCAGGCAGCCACCAGGGACCTGTTTCAGGCTGTGGGCAGTGTGCTGGAAGCTTCCCTGAGCAACAGACCAGAAGAACTTGCGGAGGCCAGCGGCAGCCAGGTGGGTGTCCAGGCCAGATGCAGACCTCATACACTCTGAATGCTTAGCTCACATCAGCTTTTCTAGGTGGAGCTTTCCCCCCATCTTGCAGATGAGGAAACTGAGGCACAGAGGTTAAGGTGTTGCCCTGAAAGCTGTAAGAAACTTTCCAGAGAGCAGGGCTTCCGGGAGGCAGTGTGGAGTGGTGGGCAAATCACAGGCTCTGGAATGAGACAGCCTGAGTTTGAATCCTGCCTCTGTCACTTAGGAGGCTTGTGACCTGGGCAAGATACAGAGTTTACCTAAGCCTCTTTTCCTCATGTGTAAATCAAGGCACTCTGCTTCATCCCAAATAAGCTGCCAAATGGAGAGATCATATGGACCCCCTAGGAGGTCTGGGTAAACCCCTGGCTCATTTTACCAAGAACACAGAAGAGAGGCAGCTGCCAGAGTAAGAACAGGTTGTAGCACTGTCTCACGTGGCCCCAGCATCCTGGTGGGGACATAGCCTCCTAGATGGCATAATGACAGAGCCACAAAACCCATTTCTTGCTGTTGCACAGTTCTTTGTCACATGGGGCCATCACCTCTATTCAGGAAGAAGTGAAAGACACACAACACACAAAGATGCTTGGATGCACACACACACATACTCAGACACACTCAATCTCCACAAACACACACACAAAAACAGGGACCACACTCACACTCACGTGTAAGCTCACACGCACACTGAGAGGCCTCACACTCTCACATGGCCTGAAGAACACACTTTTGCACACAGGTACACATTTACACGCACACATCTTCACACAGGGCCATGCAGTCACATGTACTCACATACAGACTGCCACATATGGTTGCACGCTCCATAATCATGCAATCACCTATGCACACTCAAACACTGTACGCACATACATGCTCAGGACCACGCTCACATTCACGCACACATACACACGCTCAAACACTGCCATTCACATGCAGTGACATCACCCTCACACTTGTGTGTTCATGTGCGTGCACACATGCGCACACACACACATACGATTTGTGCCCCCATAGGAATTCTGTGCAAACATCCCGCCCTTCCTGGGTCCCCGCACCAGCCGTGGTGTCAGGATGCATCTCATCTGGGAGTTGGGATGGGTGGGGAGCAGATTCGAAGCCCAGGAGACCTGGTGAATGGCCTCGCTCTCAGCTGTTCATTTCCCCTGGAACAAGCCATAGGGTGCTGGCAGATGTCAGCAGCCCAGACAGCCACATTGCCTGATAGCTCAGCACACAGGCTCCGTAGCCATATGCTTCGCCATGAGTCCGGGCTCTTCCCCTTATCAGTGTGTGACCTCCCACAGTCTCCTGTCCTCTCTGTGCCTCCATCCCCCTTCTGTCCAGTGGAGCTAGTGAAGCCCCTGCCACACCAAGTTACTGTGAGGATGGAATGGGCTCACAGAAGCCAGTCTGGAAACTTTATGAGTGCTGCTTTTGGGCCACCTCCGAGGCCGTCTTTCTCCCTCCTCTCTGTCCTCTCCCAATCCCTCCTGAAGGTCCCACATTGGCCTGGTGACAGTAACCAAAGATGGCGTATGGAGCAGGTCCATAGCAATATCCTCCTGCCTCCTTTTCCAGAGTGCCACAGTGCCGCGGCTGCTTGGAATTGTGGAACATGTGCAGACCGCCCTCCTGCTGGGAAAACTTCCGGGGGGCCTTCCAGCCGTGCTGGCCACCCCCTCCATCTCTGTGTACACAAACAGGTACAAACCAGCTACACCATGGGTCCCCAAGAAAGCTCATCCCCTAACCTGGCTCATTCCACACCCGCACTCCAAAACCTTGTGCTAGGCAGAGCTCAGGAGACCAGACTTGGAGAAGGAGAAGTGATGGGACCTAGAGCTGGGAAGGGCTTTCCACTGAGAGAAGGTCCCCTTGTCACCATGTTGAGTGTTTGCACAGCACAGGAAGGGAGGCATGGAGTTGCCTCTATGCCTGGGGCCAAGCCCAGTGTTAGATCCACCTGAAGGAGTCCTGAGAGATGGTCACATGGCAGCTGTGCAGGCGAGGGGACTGAATGAATAGGACCAGACTTCTGTTAACCATGCCCTGCGTGTGTCTGGCCAGCCGCTGCTCCTTGGGCCTGTAGGAATTCAAGATCCACTTACCTTGGGCTCATACACACACACACACACACACACACACAGACACACACACACACACACACACACAGGGCTCATGGAGCACTGACGCCATACCTGGGATGCTCCACACCATCCATTCCTCCACCTGACAAGCAGGAGCTGGACAATGCTGCTGGCAACACTGGGACCCCTTGCCCCAAGCCTCGGTTCCTCCTGCCAGGGTTTCCCTCTTAGATCTCAGAGACAGTTTCCCAAAGCAGTATCCTGATTAGAGGAACGATCTGAAATGGGGTCCCCAACACAATCAGAAAGGGGCAAAGTCAAAGACCAGAAAAGATGGGGCTGGGTCAAGACATGGCATCAGAGGTCAAGGTAGGAAGGGAAGATAACCCTGGAGAAAAATCTGCGTCCAAGCTCATTTATTCATTCAGTGAAAATATTGATGGACTACCTGTTATATGCCAGGCGCTGCTGTAGACATTGGAGGTATAGCAGTAAACAAGGCTGGCAAAGCCCCACCCTCAAGGAGCCTCCAGTCTAGCTGCCTCTTGTGCTGCTTCTGCTGAAACAAACATGCTGAACCACCTATAGGGATCCAAACACACCCCCACTCTGATGGTGAAGCTGGGCTCCCAGTAGTGGAGGAGGTGTGGGGTCTTCCTCGACACTGACTTTCTCCTCCCTCCCCTGCCACTTCTGTTCTCACCTTGTGGCCAGAATACAACCCTGGAGTTGGCAAGGCTCCTCCCTGCGCACGGATGCTGCAGACTCTGCAACCTTCATGCTGCCCACTGCCTCCTTGCTCGGCTCTCTGGAGGACGGCCAGGAGCCTGTGGATATAAAGGTAACAACAGCAGTAGCGTCCTTGGGGACAGCCTTTACAGTTTGCAGAGCACTTTCACGGGCATTTGCTCATTTGTGTTGAGTATGATGGTGCCCACTGTGCCGGTGAGCTTCAATGATTTTTGCAAAGCCACAAGTAAGTGGCTCTGCCGGGCTTCAGACCCAGACCTCTGGGCTCCCAGATTCACCCTCTTTCCATTGTGTTGCAAAATTCTCCAACAGCCTTGATTCAGGTAGTCACTGGAAATAAAGCTCTTCCAGCTTAGTGCCATAACTTGGAAATGGCCAACCCAGGCTCTTTTCCATCCGCAAATTAAAGCACATCTGACCGTGTACTCCCTGAGCCCTAATGAAAGCAAATGTGTTTCTCTTAAAGACTTACTGCCTTTTGGGGAAGAAAGACTGGGATGGGGAGGCTGAGGAGGGCGGATCACCTGAGGTCAGGAGTTCGAGACCAGCCTAGTCAACATGATGAAACCCCATCTCTACTAAAAATACAAAATTAGCCGGGTGTGGTGGTGCACACCTGTAATCCCAGCTAGTCAGGAGGCTGAGGCAGGGGAATCGCTTGAACCCGGAAGGCGGAGGTTGCAGTGAGCAGAGATTGTGCCATTACACTCCAGCCGGGGTGACATAGCGAGACTCTGTGTAAAAAAGAAAAAAAAAAAAAAAAAAAAAGACTTGGATGGTTTTACAGTCCAGTCATTGCTCAGCCAAAGCAAGTCTGATCTGGATCCTCTAGGGCAGGCTCTCTGCGGCCTCAGCCCTGACGCTGGAAACATGCCAGGGGAAGCAGCGGCAGCGGAAGGTAGGCCCCACCTGCCCCACACGCCAGGGCTACTGCTCCTTGAGTCTGAGGACCTTGCCTTTCACCCGCCACCTTCTCAGGGGCCTTGGCCAACACTCCTTGCTCTCGGTTTCAGATGATGAGTTTCCCAAAGAGCCCCTTTCCAGCCCGAAGCCACTTCGATGTCAGCGGGACTGTCGGTGGCCTCCGTGTGACCAGCCCTAGCGGTCAGCTCATACCTATGAAGAATCTGTCGGAGAATATCGAGGTAGAAGTTTGGGGTGTCATCAGAAGTCAGGTGGGCCCAGGGTGGAGTTCAGTGGCATGATCTCAGCTCACTGCAACCTCTGCCTCCAGGGCATAAATGATCCTCCCAACTTAGCTTCCCAAGTAGCTGGGACAACAGGTGCAAGCCACCACACCCAGCTGATTTTTTTTTTTTAAGTTTTGGTAGCAACAAGTTCTCACTATATTGCCCAGGCTGGTCTTGAACTCTTGGGCTCAAGCAATCCTCCCTCCTTGGCTTCCCAAAGTGCCAGGATTACAGGCGTGAGCCACTGCGCCTGGCCACATTTCTGTCTTCTTCTTCCTTTTTTTTTTTTTTTTTGTTTTTGAGACGCAGTTTTGCTCTCATTGCCCAGATTAGAGTGCAATGGCAAGATCTCAGCTCACTACAACCTCCGCCTCCTGGGTTCAAGTGATTCTTCTGCCTCAGCCTCCCGAGTAGCTGGATTACAGGCACCCGCCACGACGCCAGGCTAATTTTTTGTACTTTTAGTAGGGATGGGGCTTCACCATGTTGGTCAGGCTGGTCTTGAACTCCTGACCTCAGGTGATCCACCTGCCTCGGCCTCCCAGAGTGCTGGGATTACAGGCATGAGCCACCATGCCCGGCCTCTGTCTTCTTTTTCAACTTGGTTGAAATTGAAAGTTGGCCAATTATTTTTTTTAAAAATGGTTAAAGAAGAGAATCATTCAAAATGATACTTACCAGCCAGTCATGGTAGTTCACACCTGTAATCCCAGCACTTTGAGAGGTCAAGGTGGGAGAATCACTAGAGGCCAGGAGTTCAAGACCAGCCTCAGCAACAATGTGAGATACCATCTGTACAAAGAATACAAAAATTAGTCAGGTGTGGTGGCATGCATCTGTGGTCCCAGCTACTCAGGAGATGAGGCAGAAGGATTGCTTATGCCCAGGAGGTTGAGGCTGCAGTGAACCAAGATTGGTTTAAAAAATAACAGCACCAGGCCGGGCGCGCTGGTGCATGCCTGTAATCCCAGCACTTTGGGAGGCTGAGGCGGGTGGATCATGAGATCAGAAGAGCAAGACTGTCCTGACCAATGTGGTGAAATGCCGTCTCTACTAAAAAAAAAAAAATACAAAAATTAGCTGAATGTGGTGGCGTGTGCCTGTAATCTCAGCTACTCGGGAGGCTGAGGCAGGAGAATGGCTTGAACCCGGGAGGCAGAGCTTGCAGTGAGCCAAGATCTTGCCACCGCACTCCAGCCTGCCAGCCTGGTGACAGAACAAGACACCATCTCAAAAACAAAACAAAACAAAACAAACAAAAAAACAAACAAAACAAAACAAAACAGCAAACAAAAAAAGGTCCTTACCCTAGCTTAATCATTGTACTTAACTTAAAACTATAAATGTATGTTCATTCACCAATCCTTGGATAACCAGAGTTTTCCTGGTTATATATACCTGTTGTTTGGAATTTTAGTTATCTTCATTACAGAAACCACTCCCATTACACAGCCTCTAAAATGTCCAGTTAGGCTGCGCGCAAGGGCTCACACCTGCAATGCCAACACTTTGGGAGGCCAAGGCGAGTGGATCACCTGAGATCAGGAGTTTGAGACCAGTCTGGCCAACAGTAAAACAGTTTGCAGAGCACTTTGACATGCATTAGCTCATTTCTGTTTAGTAAAACTCCGTCTCTACTAAAAATACAAAAAGCTGGGCGTGCTGGCGGGCGCCTGTAGTCCCAGCTACTCAGGAGGCTGAGGCTGGAGAATCACTTAAACTTGGGAGGCAGAGGTTGCAGTGAGCCGAGATTGCACCACTGCACTCTAGCCTGGGCAACAGAGCAAGACTCCATCTCAAAAAAAAATAAATAAATAAATAAATAATAAAATAAAATATCCAGTTAGATTTTCTTTAAAGTTAAACAAAAACATAAACATGCCATGTTACAATATAAGTTCATGTTTTTCAAAATTTTAATGATTTTATTCTAGTCTTCTACAATTTTCTCATCAATGCCTAATTCAATAACAATTTTTAATGATGTCTATGTTATCATCCCTGGAACCTGTGGATATGTCACCTTAAATGCAAAAGGAAGGTCAGGTGCGGTAGCTCACACCTGTAATCCCAGGACTTTGGGAGGCTAAAGTGGGAGGATCACTTGAGTCCAGGAGTTCAAGGTTATAGTGAGCTGTGATCATGCCATTGCCCTCCAGCCTGGGCAACAGAGCCAGGCCCTGTCTAAAAACAAAAACAAAACAAAACTGCAAAAGGGATTTTGCAGATGTGCTTGAGTCTTGCCCATCCTCAGATGGGGAGATTATCCTGGGTTATCCGGTGGGTTCCGTGTCATCCCAAGGGTCCTTATAAAAGGGAGGCAGAAAGGGAAGTGACTCCAGAAGACAAAAAAGTGACTTGATGACAGAAGCTAGAGGCTGGAGTGATGCGAGGAAGGGGCTGTGAGCTAAGGAATGCAGGCAGCCACCAGAAGCCGTAAAAGGCAGGGAAGCAGGTTCTCCCCTAGCCCTGGGAAACTGATTTTGCACTTCCAACCTTTAGAACTCTAAGATAACAACTGTGTATTGTCTTAAGCTTCCCACGATGGTCATTTGTGACAGCAGCCATAGGACACTAATACAATGAGCAAAGCCCGGCCTGGATTTCGGTTCCCCGGTGCTCAGGCCACACAGCTCTGCACAGCAGCCCTGATGCCCATGGGCTGGCATTGCCTTCCTGGCATCCCTTCAATAGGATTGTTTCTGAGCACAGATCCTGCTGCCCCGGCATTCACAAGGACACAGCCAGCCAACCGTGTTGAACCTGACCAGTCCTGAAGCTTTGTGGGTGAACGTGACTTCAGGGGAGGCAACCTTGGGGATTCAGCTGCACTGGAGACCGGACATCGCGCTCACGCTCAGCCTAGGCTACGGCTACCACCCCAACAAGAGCAGCTACGATGCCCAAACTTACCTCGTACCGATGGCGGCTTCAGGTAGGCCTGTGACCATTTCCTGAGCTGCTGCCTGGGGTATGATCAGCTTCACTTGGGAATCAGAAGCCATAGCAAGAAAAGCAAAGAAAAAAAACCACCCCACACATTCAGTGGCTTATTTTTTGTTGGTGTTACTATTTGCCAACATTAGGTGAGCACTTACTATATGCCCCGAGGAAGTTTACAAGCTCATATGGAACTGACCTCATTGCAATCCTCATGACAACCCTTGGGAGAGGGAACTATCGAAATTTCCACTTTCAGCAAGGTGTGGTGGCTCACGCCTATAATCCTAGCACTTTGGGAGGCCGAACCGGGCAGATGACTTGAGGTCAGGAGTTCAGGACCAGCCTGGCCAACATGGCGAAACCCCGTATCTACTGCAAATACAAAAAGTAGCTGGGTGAGGTGGCGTACACCTGTAATCCCAGGTACTCGGGAGGCTGAGGCACAAGAATAGCTTGAACCCAGGAGGCAAAGTTTACAGTGAGCTGAGATCACGCCACTGCACTCCAGCCTGGATGACAAAGCAAGACTGTCTGAAAACAAAACAAAACAAAACAAAACAAAAACTCTACTTCCAGATAAGAACAAAGAGGTTAAGGAAAAGGAACTGGTCTGAGATCATACAGCCAGTAAGGAGCAGAATCTGTGTTTGAGCCGTTGTCTTTCTGAGTCAGCCATGCACCCCGATTGGGGAGTGCCCCTTCTTCTATGCTCCTGGTCTCAGGAGGAGAAAGTGTTCCTAGGACGTCGGGGGTGGGGGCAAAACCAGCCGGGTCTGCTTTCCTGCCAAGTGGCCTCAGTCACCCTCTCCCATGATCTTAACACCCATCTCAAGGAGGCTTCAGGCTGACCTGGAACCCCCTGTCCTACAGATGAGCTGCCCACGTGGATCCTGAGCCCACAGGACCTGCGTTTTGGAGAAGGGGTCTACTATTTGACTGTGGTCCCTGAGTCTGACCTGGAGCCAGTCCCCGGCAGGGACCTCACAGTGGGCATCACCACCTTCCTGTCTCACTGTGTGTTCTGGGATGAGGTCCAGGAGGCTTGGGACGACTCAGGGTGCCAGGTAAGGACAGAGAAGTGAAGGAGATGGGGCGGCTTGGTGGGCTGTGCCCAGCTCGTGGAGGGTCCCCTTTTGCTGCCTCTGGCGCAGCATCTTGTGCCTCTCCATGGGGCCTTTCCTGTTCCTGGTGCCTGGGATACCTGCCTCATCCTTGCTTCAGCCTAAGCATTGTTTCCTGGAGAAAACTGTTCTTAACTCCCTGAGTCTGATTTCCTATTGTGAACTCCAGAGCACACACATCCATAGCGTCTAACCCCAGTGCTCTTCATCCATAGCACTTAACAGAGAGGTCATTTCACCTCTACGCATGAGATCATTTAAATGACGTCTGTCTCCCTCCGTCCACTGGGAGCCCCCAGTGAGACAGAAACAATGTGCTTTGTTCACCACTGAGAACAAATGGTCATTGACCCAGGCGATGAATGACTCAGGACTCCCTGCTGCCTCTAGGTTGTTAAGGGAGGCCAGGGTGTCAATCTGAGGGAATGAACTCATAGCTCAGTCCTTAGTTCTGTGCCAGGTGCAGGGCTCCATGCTTTGCTTGCATCGGCTCATCAAATCTGCACAATCATCTGCAAGATAGTTGTGACTCTCATTTTACAGGGAACAAAACAAAGGCTCAGGAAACTCAACTGACTAGTCCCAAATCTTAACATCTAGGGCCAGGTGCAGTGGCTCAAGCCTGTAATCCCAGTACTTTGGGGGGCTGAGGCAGGCAGATCACCTGAGGTCAGGAGTTTAAGAGCAGCCTGGCCAACGTGGTGAAACCCCATTTCTACTAAAGATACAGAAGTTAGCCAGGTGTGGTGGTGGGCACCTGTAGTCCCAGCTACTCAGGAGGCTGAGGCAGGAGACTTGCTTGAACCCAGGAGGCAGAGGTTGCAGTGAGCCTAGATAATGCCACTGCACTCCAGCCTGGGCGACAGAGCAAGACTGTCACAAACAAACAAACCAAACATCTTCTTTATCCACCAGATGCCCCTAGGGGGTGATTGCGAGCTCCCGGGGGATTGGGGGTGGCCACGTGGGTGTGAAGCACGGGCACAGATGGCAGCCCCTGCCCTGGTTCACTCCCATCCTCTTCCTGCCCGGCCATGTTGTCTGGCACCACCTGCCCAAGTGTCATCACACCTTCCTGGTGCTGAGATGCCAGCTTAGGACTCAAACCTGCGTCCTTCTCTTTCTCTTCCTGTGGTTCTGCCAGCTTATTTTGCTTTTCGGCATAAGCTGACCAACGGTCCCAGCTTGCCCAGGACTGCAGGAGCTCCTGGGACTCAGGACTTTCCGTGTGAAAAACGGGAAAGGCCCTGGCAAACTGGATGAGTTAGTCACACCAGTGTCCTCTCAGCACCTAGCCTGTTGCTGGACGTAGAATTAGCACCCCACAAATATTTGTCCTGTGAATGAGCATCAGGTAGACCATAGGGGTGAATGCCAAATTTGTGATCATGGTTGCCTATAGGGGATGAGGGACAAAGGGGATCTCAAATTTACTTGCAATATGTATGTATTTTTTTGAGACACGGTCTCACTCTGTCGCCCAGGCTGGAGTGCGGTGGTGTGATCTCAGCTCATTGCAACCTTTGCCTCTGGGGTTCAAGCAATTCTTGTGCTTCAGCCTCCCAAGAAGCTCGTATTGCAGATGTGAACCACGCTGTGGTGCAAGCCTGCAATCCCAGCACTTTGGGAGGCGGAGGCAGGCAGATCACTTGAGATCAGGAGATTGAGACCATCCTGACCAACATGGCGAAACCCCATCTCTACTAAAAATACCAAAATTAACCAGGTGTGGTGGTGCATGCCTGCAATCTCAGCTTTTTGGGAGGCTGAGGCATGAGAATTGCTTGAAGCCAGGAGGCAGAGGTTGCAGCAGTGAGCCGAGATTGTGTCACTGCACTCCAGCCTGGGCGACAGAGTGAGATATTGTCTCAGAAGAAGAAGAAGAAAAAAAAAAGGCAAAGCAGACTGGCAGCATATACACAGTTGTCCACTGAGAATGATAGATACAAAAATATTATAAATAATATTATTTGCATATTTTAATTAAACAGAAAATATTGTCCAGGCACAGTGGCTCACTCCTGTAATCCCAGCACTTCAGGAGGCTGAGGCAGGCAGATCACGGGATCAGGAGATTGAGACCATCCTGGCTAACATGGTGAAACTCCGTCTCTACTAAAAATATGAAAAAAATTAGCTGGGTGTGGTGGTGCATGCCTGTAATCCCAGCTACTTGGGAGGCTAAGGCAGGAGAATTGCTTCAACCCAGGAGGCAGAAATTGCAGTGAGCCAAGATCTCTCCACTACACTCCAGCCTGGCGACAGAGTGAGACTCTGTCTCAAAAAAAGAAAAAGAAAAAGAAAAAAAAAGATCAAAAGGGGCTTTTGAAGCTGGTCTCCCAGCGGTCTTCCCACTCCACACACCAATATAGTGTGCACCCTTCAAAGGGAATACCGTTCTCCCTTGAGCTCCAGCAAGCCGGGGTTGAGCTTCCCGAGTGTCTCCACTGATGGCCCCTTTATGGGTTGCAGGTGGGGCCTCGGACCAGCTCCTACCAGACACACTGCCTCTGCAACCACCTCACCTTCTTCGGAAGCACATTCCTGGTGATGCCCAATGCCATTGACATCCACCAGACTGCTGAGCTCTTTGCCACCTTCGAGGACAACCCTGTGGTTGTGACCACGGTGGGCTGCCTGTGTGTGGTCTACGTGCTGGTGGTGATCTGGGCGAGGAGGAAGGACGCTCAGGATCAAGCCAAGGTGAGGCTGAGAACCACTGGTGCTGTGTACACCATCCTGGGGAAAACTCCATTGTTTTCAAATAATGTTAGGCGTCACGGGAAGAGTGTATTTGTCTACTTAAGATTTTTTCCAGCCGGGCATGGTGGCTTACACCTGTAATCCCAGCACTTTGGGAGGCCAAGGCAGACAGATCATCTGTGGTCAGGCGTTCAAGACCAGGCTGGCCAACATGATGAAACCCCATCTCTACTAAAAATACAAAAATTAGTCGGGCGTGGTAGTGGGCACCTGTAGTCCCAGCTACTCAGGAGGCTGAGGCAGGAGAATCGCTTGAAACCGGGAGGTGGAGGTTGCAGTGAGCCGAGATTATGCTACTGCCCTCCAGTCTGGACAACAGAACAAGACTTCATCTCAAAAAAAAAAAAAAAAAAAAAAAAAATTCCAATATATGCAGTATGCCTGACACATACATAGTAGGACTTCAGCCAATATTTATGGCTATCTGAAGAAGAGGTAATGAATGAATGCAAGGTTGCATTGTCACAGAGCTCTGAAAGTCTCTCCGTTCCCACCCCTTCCCGTGAAGCAACATCACTCAGAATTTCATGTGAGTTAAATTTAATAAGATAATAGTTTCAGCATTGATACTACTGTCTTTGATTCACCCAAGGGATAAAGCATTAATACTTGAAGTGCCTCTGCTGTAGGTTGGTTCCCGGGAAGCAGACTCCGAGTCAAAGTTGAGCATGCAGAGTGTGCAGGGTGTGTAGTAAGGGGGCTTGGGACCTGCACCTGGGAAGGGAGGGAAGGAGGCAGCATGGGCAGAGAAAGAAGCTGAGCTGTGATGCAGCCCAGTGACAGCGCGGCCCAGCTCCTGGGGAGCACCGGAGCTGTCCCAAGTCGAGTTGAGATGCCCAGGTCTTGACCACACCCAGACACTCTGCCAATTGGTCATTGGGTGCTGGCTGCCCCAAGGGGGCACAATCTCAACAGAGGTAGCTGTTGCATTTTTGACCCCATCAACTGAAGCAATGAACCCTCCGTGGGAGGGGATCTGGATGGCGAATCTTGGAGTTGACTATAGCCTCTGGCCAACTCTGGCTAATTTCTTTTTATTTTCTTTTTGCCAAATTCTTAAAAAAATTTTTTAATTCTTATGGGTACATGGTAGGCATATATATATGTATGAGGTATATGGGACATTTTGATACAGGCATGCAGTGTGTCATAATCACATTGGGGTAATTGGGGTATCCATGTCCTTGAGCATTTATCCTTTGTGTTACAAAACAACCCAATTATACTCTTTTAGTGATTTTTAAATGTACAGTTATTATTGACTACAGTCACCCTGTTGTGCTATCAAATACTAGATCTTATTCATCTTATTCATTCATTTTTTTTTTTTTTTTTTCTGAGAGGGAGTCTTGCTCTGTCACCCAGGCTGGAGTGCAGTGACATGATCTCTGCTCACTGCAACTTCCGCCTCCCGGATTCAAGCAATTTCCTGCCTCAGCCTCCCGAGTAGCTGGGACTACAGGCACCAGCCACCATGTCCAGCTAATTTTTGTGTTTTTGGTAGAGACAGGGTTTCACCACATTGGTCAGGCTGGTCTCTAACTCCTAACCTCAAGTGATCCACCTGCCTCAGCCTCCCAAAGTGCTGGGATTACAAGCATAAGCCACTGCACCTGGCCTACATCGTATTCATTCTTTCTAATTTTTGTACCCATTAACCACCTCGTCTTTCCCCTGATTCCAGCCCCCGCTACCTTTCCCAGCCTCTGGTGACCATCATTCTACTCTCTATCTCCATGAGTTCATTTGTTGCTAAACTATCTTAACGTTTCATTTCTTTAAAATTCCCTCAGAAACACCACCTGGTTACAAATGTTATGAGAAATCATACATTGTGTACAGAGTTTGTACAGTTCACCAGGTCAAACATTCAATATTCTCAGCTTATCAAGTTCATTTCCAATTTAACTACATGGGGGTCATATCTCATAAAGAATGTACTTTGGGGCCGGACGTGGTGGCTCACGCCTGTAATCCCAGCACTTTGGGAGGCTTAGGCAGGCGGATCACTTGAGGTCAGAAGTTTCAGACCAGCCTGGCCAACATGGTGAAACCTGTCTCTAACTACAATACAAAAATTAGCCAGGCATGGTGGCGCACGCCTGTAGTCCCAGCTACTCTGGAGGCTGAGGCAGGAGAATCACTTGAACCTGGGAGCCGGAGGTTGCAGTGACTAAGATCATGCCACTGTACTCCAGCCTGGGCAACAGAGCGAGATCCTGTCTCAAAACAAAACAAAACAAAACAGGAGGAAGAAAAGAACGTACTTCACGTTTTTATTTTCCCAGTGTTTTGCACTTGAAACCCTGCTTTTATGAAGAACAGTTCTCACCCGAGGGGATGAATAAATGGCACATGTAATTTTGCTTTGCCCAACTCATGATTGTCACGAATCGTCAGCTCCTTCTTGGCTGGTGGGTGATGCAGGAACCCACTGAGTAAGGCCTTCCTAATGCTGCCCTTCTCTTCAGGTGAAGGTTACAGTGCTGGAAGACAATGATCCCTTTGCTCAGTACCACTACCTGGTGACAGTCTACACAGGACACCGACGAGGGGCAGCCACGTCCTCAAAGGTACCTGCCCATGCAAGATCCACTGATTGATCAGCACGTCCCACCCAGCCCTGCTATGCCACTGTGGAGTTGCCCACTCCTAGTCTCTGGATTTCAGGTGACTGTCACCCTGTATGGCCTGGATGGAGAGAGTGAACCCCACCACCTGTCTGATCCCGACACTCCGGTTTTTGAGCGAGGAGCAGTGGATGCCTTCCTTCTCTCCACCCTGTTCCCCCTGGGGGAACTGCGGAGCCTCCGGCTGT
Source organism: Papio anubis (assembly GCF_008728515.1). NCBI lineage: Eukaryota > Metazoa > Chordata > Mammalia > Primates > Cercopithecidae > Papio > Papio anubis. Next base: position 8,825,062 of record NC_044993.1, read on the forward strand.
GGCATGACAACTCAGGGGACCGGCCATCCTGGTGAGCTGGGGGCAGACAAACCATGAGAACCTACCAAGTGCCAGGCCCAGGGCTGGGCACTGGACATTTGCCTCCTTCCTGATCTTCACAAGCCTCTGCAAGACACATAGAATGATCTCTGTTTCACAGATGAGGAAACCCAGGGTCAGAAAAGCCCACTGGTTCATGGTCCACACAAACTGGATCAGTAGCTAGAAGGACAGCCAGCCTCACCTTCAGTGCTAGCCCCACCCTTGTCCCTTTTGCAGCATCAACCTGTGACTTGCCCAAGGTCACACAGCTGGCAAGTTTGGAGCAAGGTTCTCCCCATTCTGAGGCCAAAATCAGAGACCCAGATGAGTGGTGTCCAGTCTGACCACCCGTCAGTAGCTGGCGGCTTTAGAAAAACAATAGCACTTGAATTCACCTACGGGACTAAGCATTAATATCTTAAGTGCGGCCACTGTAGGTTGCTCCCGGGAAGCAGGCTCTGAGATGGAGTTGCATACACAGGGTATTTATTACAGGGCCCTGGGACCAGCACCTGGGAAAGGAGGGAAGGAGGCAGAATGGCAGAAAAGTTGAGCTGTGATGCAGCCCAACAGCAGTGCGGTCCATCACTGGGCAGCTATGGAGCTGTCCCACATTGGGTTGAAACACCCAGGTCTTCATCTCTGTAGGCACTGCATCACTGGATCTCACCTGCCGCAGAAGAGCCTGTGACCTTGACAGAGGTGGCTTTTGCATTCTTACAGGGCTGCCCTTCCTGAAATGAGAAAATGCATGTCAAGAGCATCTTAGCATAGCCCCCACTATATAGTTAATGCTCAGTGAAGAGTGGCTGTTGCTATCATTACGGTTGTTTTGTTTTGTTTTGTTTTGTTTTGTTTTGAGGCAGAGTCTCACTCTGTCACCCAGGCTGGTAGTACAGTGGCACAATCTCCGCTCACCACAGCCTCTGCTTCCTGGGTTCAAGTGATTCTCCTGCCTCTGCCTCCTGAGTAGCTGGGATTACAGGCATGCGCCACCATGCCCAGCTAATTTTTATTTATTTATTTTTTGTATTTTTAGTAGAGATGAGGTTTCCCCATGTTGGCCAGGCTGGTTTCGAACTCATGACCTCAAGTGATCCGCCCGCCTTGGCCTCCCAGAGTGCTGGGATGACAGACGTGAGTCACTACACCCAGCCATCGTTGCTGTTCTTGTTGGCTATGTAGCAACAGGGAAAACCGCTGCTCGATCTGACATCACAGGATAGGCAAGATAATGTCAATTCTTCCCCATACCTCAAAGACCTAAATCAGGTTTGATGATACCCACAAAGTCCTCAGCCCAAGAAAGATGGTGGTTCTTTGGTTAGAAACGCAAGAGAGGAGGCTGGTGAGCACGGTGGCTCACGCCTGTAATCCCAGCACTTTGAGAGGCTGAGGTGAGTGGATCACCTGAAGTCAGGAGTTTGACACCAGCATGACCAACATGAAGAAACCCCATCTCTACTAAAAATACAAAATTAGCCGGGTGTGGTGGTGTATAACTGTAGTCCCAGCTATCCGGGAGGCTGAGGCAGGAGAATCACTTGAACGTGGGAGGTGGAAGTTACGGTGAGCCAAGATCACTCCATTGCACTCCAGCCTGGGTGACAGAGCCAGATTCTGTCTAAAATTTAAAAAAAGAAAGAAAGAAACGCCAGAGAGGACCATGTTCTGCATACTCTAGCCTGCACCTGCCTGAACACATACATCATACACTTTAGACAATTTGGCTTTACTTGCTCATGCCTGGATGCTGACCTTGAGCTTGGTGCCATGTGTACAGGTTAATGGTCTCCAAATGCACCATTTTGCAGCGTCTTTGTGGAAACATGGCAGCTTCCCAGAGCTGGCTCTCTACAGTAGCTGAACTCCTCATGCGAGGCCAATTTTGATTAAGGCACCAAGAACAAAGAAAAATATGGTTTCTTTTTTTGAGGAGCTCTTGTTCTTTGGGTTCATGTTTGCAAAGCTGTTACCTTGGTGATGTGCAAGGAAGCCTCCTCCCCTGCTCCACCTTATCCTAAAAACCATGGGTCCCTTATCCAGGTATGTGAGCCGGGTGCTGGTCTATGACCTGGCGATGGACCGGAAGTGGTATTTCCTCTGCAACTCCTGGCTGTCCATCAATGTTGGAGATTGTGTCCTCGACAAGGTGTTTCCTGTGGCCACGGAGCAAGACAGAAAACAATTCAGGTACTTTATTTTTCTTTATTTTTATTTTCTTTATTTTTGAGATAAGGTCTCGTTCCGCCACCCAGGCTGGAGTGCAGTGGCACGATCACAGCTCACTGCAACCTCGACCCCCCTGGATCAAGCGATCCTCTCACCTCAGCCTCTCAAGCAGCTGGGACTACAGGCATGCACCACGGTGCCTCGCTTTTTTTTTTTTTTTTTTAAAGTAGAGACAAGTCCTTGCTATGTTGCCTAGGCTGGTCTCAGCCTTCTGGGCTCAAGAGATCCCCCCACCTCAGCCTCCTGAGTAGCTGGAACTATAGAAATACACCACCATGCCCAACTGTTTTTGTAGAGATAGGATTTCACCATATTGCCCAGACTGGTCTCAAACTCCTGGGCTCAAGGGATCCTCCTGTATCAGCCTCCCAAACTTTTGGGGTTACAGTCATGAGCCACTGTGCTTGGCTGTGCCTGGGATTTTTTTTTTTTTTTTTTTTTTAGCAGAGTCTTACTCTGTCACCCAGGCTGGAGTACAGTGGCACAATATTGGCTCACTGTGACCTCTGCCTCCTAAGTTCAAGCGATTCTTCTGCTTCGGTCACTCAAGTAGCTGAGATTACACGCACATGCCACCACGCCTGGCTAATTTTTGTACTTTTATTAGAGATGGTTTCACCACATTGGTCAGGCTATTCTCAAACTCCTGACCACAAACAACCCTTTCTCCTTGCCCTGCTAAAGTCCTGGGATTACAGACATGAGCCACTGCACTCTGTCATGCCTGGGATTTTTAACCACTGTACTCCAATGATCTAACTGTAACAAAACTAATAGTATTTTAGCTATATTATTATATTAAAATTATAGCAAAAATAACAATGCTAACACTGATTGAACGCTTTACAAAATTATCACTTTTAATCCTTTCAACAATCCAGTGAGGTAGCTTCTTTTATTACTTGCCCTAATTTATAGACAAGTCATCTAAGGTAGAAAAAACAAAGTAACTTGCCCGAGGTCACACAGCTGGGAAGAGGGCTGTCTGGGATTCTAATCTAACTTCCAGAGCCTTCCTTGTTAACTCTAAGTGATGCTGCTATGGTGCTGTGTTTCTTCTACTAAAAAAAAAAACCAGGGGGCCAGGCTCAGTGGCACATGCCTGTAATACCAGGACTTTGGGAGGCCGAGGTGGGCGGATCATGAGGTCAAGAGATCAAGACCATCCTGGCCAACATAGTAGTAGATACCCTGTCTCCACTAAAAATACAGAAAAAAATTAAAATAAAATAAATTAGCTGGGTATGGTGGCACACGCCTGTAGTCCCAGATACTCGGGAGGATGAGGCAGGAGAATTGCTTGAACCCCAGAGGCGGAGGTTGCAGTGAGCCAAGACCGCGCCACTGCACTCCTGCCTGGCGACAGAGCAAGACTCCATCTAAAAAAAATGTGGCCAGGCGTGGTGGCTCACACCTGTAATCCCAGCACTTTGGGAGGCCAAGGCAGGCAGATCACTTAAGGTCAGGAGTGGGAGACCAGTCTGACCAATATGGAGAAATTCCATCTCTACTAAAAATAAAAAAAATTAGCCAGGCGTGGTGGTGGGCACCTATAATCCCAGCTACCTGGGAGGCTGAGGCAGGAAACTCGCTTGAATCTGGGAGGCAGAGGTTGCAGTGAGCCGAGACCGTGCCATTGCACTCCAGCCTGGGTGACAGAGCAAGACACCATCTAAAAAAAAAAAAAAAAAAAAAAAGTGTGAATAATCTAAGAAACAAATCTCTGCCTCTCTTCCTCCTTCTCATCCCAAGAATGAGCCACAGAGACCGGTTTCCCCCATTCCTGTCTCCCTAAACGCCTGTCCCTTTCTCCCTGCCTGCCTGCAGCCACCTGTTTTTCATGAAGACTTCCGCGGGCTTCCAGGATGGACACATCTGGTATTCCATCTTCAGCCGCTGTGCTCGCAGCAGCTTCACCCGCGTCCAGAGGGTGTCCTGCTGCTTCTCCCTGCTGCTGTGCACCATGCTGACCAGCATCATGTTCTGGGGGGTCCCCAAGGACCCGGCTGAGCAAAAGATGGACTTGGGTAATTCCCAGTGTCACGGAGGTCAGGGCTAGTGGCTGGTGGACCTGAGCCTTCACTGCTCCAGCAATGCCACTGCCATTCCAGAGTCCCCAAGACCACCCTCCAGTTCAGTGATCCACTAGCAGGACTCACAGAACCCATCGTCCTTATAGTTACGGTTTACTGGACAGACAGCGAAAGGATACAGCTGGGTGCAGTAGCTCTCGCCTGTAATCCCAGCACTCTGGGAGGCCAAGGCAGGTGAATCAACTGAGGTCGGGAGTTTGAGACCAGCCTGGCCAACATGGTGAAACCCCGTCTCCACTAAAAATACAAAATTAGCCAGGTGTGGTGGTGCACACCTGTGGTTCCAGCTATTCAAGAGGCTGAGGCAGGAAAATCACTTAAACCTGGGAGGCAGAGATTGCAGTGAGCTGAGAGCTCGCCATTGCCCTCCAGCCTGAGCAAAAAAATGCAAAACTCTATCTCAAAAACAAAACAAAACAAACAAACAAACAAAAAACACAGAAAGGATACAGATTAAAACCAGCAAAGGGAAGGGACACATGGAACAGGGGCCAGGAGAGACCAGGCACAGAGCTTCCAGCATCCTCTCCCAGTGGCGTTGTGGATGGTGCTGACTTCTCCTGACGATGTGTGACAGTGCACATGGAGTATTGCCAACCAGGGGGACTCACTCCAGCCTTGCAATTCAGAATTTTTTTTTTTTTTTGAGACAGAGTTTTGCTCTTGTCATCCAAGCTGGAATGCAGTGGTACAATCTCGGCTCACTGCAACCTCCGCCTCCCGAGTTCAAGCAATTCTCCTGCCTCAGCCTCCCGAGTAGCTGGGATTACAGGAGCCCACCACCATGCCCAGCTAATTTTTGTATTTTTAATAGAGACGGGGTTTCCTCATGTTGGCCAGGCTGGTCTCAAACTCCTGCCCTCAGTTAATCCACCCACCCCGGACTCCCAAAGTGCTGGGATTACAGGCATGAGCCGCCATGCCCAGCCACTATTTGGAACTTTTACTGGGGCTCCAACATATAGGCATGACTGACACCCACATGGCTGGCCTTCACATCCAGCCCCTCTAGAGGTCAAGCTGACACCATATGGTCTAGGCCCCCACCATAAATCTCATCGTTAGCACAAACCATCCAGTGTGTCCCAAGACCCCAGGGAAACAAAGACATTCTTAGCAGTCAGGACCTTCCAAGGGCTGAGCGGTGACCTCCCTGGCGTTGGGCAGGGTTAACCCTTCAGTGCACAGCCACCTTCCACAAAGGGCAGATGGGACTGGGCTCTGGGTGGTGGCCTCTCCCTTTGACCTGTTCCTTCCCTTTCCCCAGGTAAAATTGAATTCACCTGGCAGGAGGTGATGATTGGCCTGGAGAGCTCTATCCTCATGTTCCCCATCAACCTCCTGATTGTTCAGATCTTTCGGAACGCCCGTCCCCGGGTCGCTAAGGAGCAGAACACTGAGAAACGGGACCAGGGGTCCCCCAAACTGACTCCCTCCCCACAGCCCATGGAGGACGGCCTTCTGACACCTGAGACAGTGACCAAGGCAGGTCCTCAACCTCAGCTAGTGTGGGGGGTGCTCTAGCCTCAGCGGAAGTCGGGGTGAGGCCTGGGGCTTGAGGCCCAGCAGCCCTGTGTTGCCCGACAGCATGAGATGCCAAAATTCATCAACTGAAAACACACATACACATGCAACATGCATGCACCCATGCATCTGTACACACATGCACACACACACACAGGTGCACATATGCATACATGCACACACACACAGAGACACACAGACACGTACATACACATGTGCACACACACATACACACACACACTTTTTGAGTATCTACTATGTGCAAAGAATTATGGCTTCATGGTAGACTCCCAGGCTGGAAGCCCATGGACAGAACTCCCCGCTCTCATTCATGCATTCAATAAGCTTTCATTGAGCACCTACTGTCTGCCCTGCTTTGGAGTACAGCCTGGAATGAGTTCAAACCGTAGAAGAGGGATTTAAGAGCTGACGAATGGAAGCTCAGGGAGGTCACTCTCACATCTCAATGGGCAAAGCAGGGCTCCCTACACAGGTTGCCAGGCCCAGGGTGTGTGCTCTTGACTCCTGTGCTGCACCCCTCACCTTGGCTTGTGGCCCCTTTCCCCACCAGGATGTGTCAAGGATTGTCAGCTCCCTCTTCAAAGCCCTCAAGCTGCCATACCCCTCCTCAGGCTGGGACTCAGTGAACTGGATGGACATCAACAGTCTCCTGGCCTTGGTGGAAGATGTCATTTGTCCACAGAACACATCAGGGCAGGTGTTCTGGGAGGAAGCCAAAATGAGAGAGGACCCCGTAACACTCACTGTGGGGTCATCACAAATGAAAGGTAAGCCCTGGACATGTCTGTGCCAAGAGAAGCTGCATTTTAGAGCTGGGTAGAGACACAGCAAAGGGGCCACTAGCCGGTTGTGTGGCCATGGACAGATGACCCCCGTTCTTGACACCTCAGTGCCTTCTTTAGAGTGCTGGGGTGCAAAGCTGAACTCGATCCGTGCCTGAATGTGTGGGGCAGGACACAAGACCACGGTCAGGGCAGCAAAAACCATTAAAGAACATGGAATTGCAGACTGGAAAAGTTATTCCTTTCTCTATTCGTTTTCAGTCCTCCTAATTAAGTCAAGGGCTGGGAGCACTGGCTCATGCCTCTAATCCCAGCACTTTAGGAGGCTGAGGCGGGCGGATTGCTTGAGGCCAGGAATTTGAGACCGGCCTTGGCAACATAGGGAGACGTGTCTCTACAAAAAGTTTAAAAATTAACCAGGTGTTAGCCAAGCACGGTGGCTCACGCCTGTATTCCCAGCACTTTGGGAGACCAAGGTGGGCAGATCACTTGAGGTCAGGAGTTCGAGACCAGCCTGCCCAACATGGTAAAACCTCATCTCTACTAAAAATACAAAAATTAGCTGGGCGTGATGGTACACGTTTGTAATCCTAGCTACTTGGGAGGTTGAGGCAGAAGAATCACTTGAACCCAGGAGGTGGAAGTTGCAGTGAGCCAAGATCGCAGCATTGCACTCCAGCCTGGGCAACAGAGCAAGACTCCATCTCAATGGGCACCTGTAGTCCCAGCTATCTGGAAGGCTGAGGTAGGAGGATCCCTTGATCCCAGGAGTTGGAGGTTACAGCGAGCTGGTTTGAGGTTACAAGTGTCACTGCACCCCAGCTTGGGTGATAGAGCAAGACCCTAGCTCTAAAAAATGGGAGAAAGTCTCAGTTTTGTGTGACTGTGTCTTTAATGCCTCTCTAACACTCCTTAGTCTGTTTGGCAGAGATAACAGATCTCAAATTCAGAGCTTTTGGCAACAATATCCAGCTAGAACCCAGTAACATTGTTTTGTTTTCACTAAACAAATGTATGCATGGCATATTATTCCAGTTTCAACTAGTCTTCTTGTTCCCTTCCTGCCTCTTTCCTGTCCATCCTCCCATTTAGACCAGTGCCATACGATAGAACTTTCTACACTGATGGAAATGTTCTCTGGAACATGGAGGATAGTTGTGCGGGTTTAGAATGCTACTATTTTTAATACACAAGGGTGGCCACTATCTAAACCTTGTTTAGAACACAAAAGTGTGGCTTATAGAAGAAGCAATTTGAATTCATAATTCTTGGCCCCACCCCGATAGAGTGACATGCACCTGTAGTCCCAGCTACTCGAGAGGCTGAGGCAGAGAATCACTTGAACCTGGGAGGTGTAGGCAACAGTGAGCTGAGATCGCATCACTGCACCCCAGCCTGGGTGACAGACCAAGACTCTATCTCAAAAAAAAAAAAAAAGAATTTGCCCCAGAGAACTGGGTTTGGGCTGCTTATGGAGGTCATCCCTGCAGGACTCGACTTCCACTAGATGCTTGACCTTGAGTTTGGGGGTTTTGGCATTCATAGCTGGACACACTGGACCTTAAGAACATGAACTTTGGAGTCGGCCAGAACCTTGGGATCTCCCAGCTGCGATAGCAGCAGTGCAACTTTAAACAAGTTGCTCAACCTCTCTGAGACTTCATTTCTTCCCTTAGAAAATAGGAGTGTTGGCCGGGTACGGTGGCTCACGCCTGTAATCCCAGCACTTTGGGAGGCCAAGGTGAGCAGATCACCTGGGGTCAGGAGTTCAAGACCAGCCTGGTCAACATGACAAAACCCCATCTCTACTAAAAATACAAAAATTAGCTGGGTGTGGTGGCACATGCTGGTAGTCCCAGCTACTCGGGAGGCTGAGGCAGGAGAATCACTTGAACCTGGGAGGTGGAGGTTACAGTGATCTGAGATTGCACCACTACACTCTAGCCTGGGCGACAGAGCAAGACTCCTGTCTCAAAAAAAAAAAAAAAATTAAAAAAAAAAAGGAGGGAGTGTTAAAAATTAGCTGGGCATGGTGGCCCATGCCTGTAATTCTAGCTACTTGGGAGGCTGAGATGGGAGGATCGCCTGAGCCTGGGAGGCAGAGATTGCAGTGAGCCAGTGTCGCACCACTGCATTCCAGCCTGGGTAGACAGAGTGAGACTGTGTCTCAAAGTAAAAAAAATAAAAAATAAAATAGGGGTATTGATCCACCTAGCTCGTTGGCTTATTGTGAGGGCTGAGTAAGATCATAAGACATGTAAACTATTTAGATCCCAGCCTGACACAAAGCAGGTATTCAGTAAGTGGTGTTATGATTGGCAGTGATGTTGTCTTTCAGAAACATTAGCAGAAGCCTTGCAAAATAAAGTGTTGACTTGGAATCTTCAGCTGAGGCTTCAGTGAGGGAGCCCCAGGTCAGAAGGGTGAGAGAGGAGGCTGTGAGTCAGAGGAAGGTAGGAGTTGACCTCACCATAGCCATTTACCCAACACCCCAACCTAATCTGAGTCAGTGCTGGAGATGCATATACCCGACTGTAACCAAAATGCAGTTTTAGCTGCTTGCCACTTGCAGAGTCCAATTAATCAGAGTGAGATCTGATATTTAAAAAGTGACTTTTTTAGCTGGGTGTAGTGGTGGGTGCCTGTAATCCCAGTTACTCGGGAGGCCGAGTCAGGAGAATCACTGGAACCTAGGAGGCGGAGGTTGCAGTGAGCTGAGATAACACTGCCACACTCCAGCTGGGGAGACAGAGTGAGACTTCATTGCAAAAAAAAACCAACAACCCAGGGGAAGAAAAGAGATGACCAAGATTGGCCAAATGTTGGTCATTGTGGTAGCTGGAGTGATGAGTGTGGGATTCTCCTCTGTTCTCTTGATGTGTAGGGAAATTTTCAGAATGTCTCTGATAAAAAATCTAAAAGAGAAACATCAAATCCTAACTGGCTGTGTGACCCTAAAACCTTACTCCGTCTCTTTGAACCTCAGATTTCTCAGGGCTTGGCACGTAGCAAGTCTTTCATACCCAGAGGCTGGTACTGTTACTGTTGCGTTTTGTGGCGGGAGGTGTGTTTGTTTTGTTGAGAGACAGGGTCTGGCTTTGTTGCACAGGCTGGAGTGAAGTGGTGCCATCATAGCTCACTTTTTTTTTTTACTACCATTTTTAATACCCAGCCTCGACCTCCTGGGCTCCAGCGATCCTCCTGCCTCAGCCTCCTGAGTAGCCGGGCCCACCTGCACATGCTGCCACACCTAGCTGTTGTTTGTATTGCAGCTGGTTTGCTCTTGACTCAGCACGAGCTGATTGCTTTCTCCTTTGTCCTCCAGAGAAAACGCAGTGTCCCAAGCCCAAGGTGGCAGGGAGTGGCCCCTGGAAGGACAGCACCTACAGGCAGTGTCTGTACCTTCAGCTGGAACACGTGGAGCAAGGGCTGCGGCTGGTGGGGCCCCGAGGCTTCCCCCAGCACCACAGCCATGCCCGGGCCCTCAGGCAGCTACAGACCCTGAAGGGCTGCCTGGGGGTACAGCCGGGCACCTGGGCCCCTGCACATGCCAGGTAATCCACTTCCCTGGGTGCCGAGTGGGTGCCGAGTGGGTGCCCCAGCCTGGGGCCCTCTGGAAACGCCATTCTGAACAACTTTGGAAGGATGTCCACCCAGATGTCCCCAGGCAGAGACAATGCAGGATTCCTGCACACATTCAGGGAGCCCGGGTTTGAACAGGGCTATTTGCTGGAAGGCACTCAGGGCCCTTTGTACCACACTTTACAGTTACAACAGTGTTCATATGGGCTATTTCCTATCTGTGCACTTCACTCTTAGACCAGCTCCTCAACTTCTCAGACTTAGTTTCCTCATCTGTAAAATGGGAATGATAATGCCTATCTCTTGATTCAAACTTAAAATGCATTTTTTAAGATAACCAGTGAACTTTGAATACAGACAGGTTACTAGATGACATTTAAAAATTACTGTTAATTTTGTTGTGGGAAAACAGTATCATAATTCAGTAAGAAAAATGGCTTCTTTTTTTTTTTTTTTTTTTTTTGAGACAGAGTCTTGCTCTGTCACTCAGGCTGGAATGCAATGGCGTGATCTCGGCTCACTGCAACCTCTGCCCCACGGGTTCAAGCGATTCTCCTGCCTCAGCCTCCCTGAGTACCTGGGATTACGGGTGCACACCACCATGCCCAACTAAAGTTTGTACTTTTAGTAGAGATGGGGTTTCACTGCTTTGGCCAGGCTGGTCTCAAACTCCTGACCTCAAGTGATCCACCTGCCTCAGCCTCCCAAAGTGCTGGGATTACAGGCATGAGCCACCACGCCTGGCAAAAATGCCACTTTTGAGATGCAGTCTGAAGTGATTAGGAATTATTTTGTATTATGTCTGGAGTTTATGTTGAAATTTTCCAGCCAAAAACAAAAACAAAACAGGGCTGGGGGGCAGATGAAATAAGTATGACAAGGGGTGATGGTGGTTGCCAGCTAATGAGCACCTGGATGTTTACTGTGCTCACTAATTTTTGTATGATGAGAAATTTTTTTTCTTTCTTTTTTTTTTTTTTTTTTTTTTGAGACAGAGTCTTGTTCTTGTCACCCGGACTGGATTGCAATGGCAAGATCTCAGCTCATTGCAACCTCTGCCTCCCGGGTTCAAGCAATTCTCCTGCCTCAGCCTCCCAAGTAGCTGGGATTACAGGTGCCCACCACCACGCCCAGCTAATTTTTGTATTTTTAGTAGAGACGGGGTTTTGCCATGTTGGCCAGGCTGGTCTTGAACTCCTGACCTTGTGATCCGCCCTACTTGGCCTCCCAATGTGCTGGGATTACAAACATGAGCCACTGCGCCCAGCCGAGAAATTTTCTTAATAAAACTTAAAACAAAATTATATGGTTAGGCTTGCCCTGAGCAATAACAGAGCAAATCTGTGTATAGCCTTTAGTGCGGGGACTTGCCCCTACTAAGCACTGAATAAATGTAACTGCTTTTACTCCATAGACTATGGCATAGCCCTTTGAGATAGGTATAGATTAGAGAAGGAAACAGAGGGTCTGAGAGGTCCAGGAACTTGGCCAAGGTCATGCTGATGGGGGTAGTGTGGGGTGTGACCTTGAGCTTGCCTGGGGGTGTGGCCACCCTAACTATGTACGTCCACCTCCTTTGCAGCGCTCTACGGGTGAGCAAACCCCCTCAAGGCCTGCCCTGGTGGTGCATCCTGGTGGGCTGGCTCTTGGTGGCGGCCACCAGTGGCGTGGCAGCCTTCTTCACCATGCTGTATGGCCTGCACTACGGGAGGGCCAGCTCCCTCAGGTGGCTCATCTCCATAGCCGTCTCCTTCGTGGAGAGCGTGTTCGTCACCCAGCCCCTGAAGGTCAGGACCCTGCCCCAGGCACCTGCCCTCCTCCTCTTCCCCCATCCTTTCCCTTCCACCAGCAGTCTTGTCCCTGGGCTTCCATTCCTGTATTTATATATTCAACAAATGAACCTGGAGCACCCCCTCTGTGCAGGCCCAGGGCAGGAAAAATAACCCTTTCATATTACCCTAGGCTACACTTGCCCTAGACCACATGTATACATATAAATAAGACCCTATTTCCTCAATGTTAAGATCCATTTGATCTTGAGACAAGACAACAACAATTTATGTAGTTAGTTATTCATTTTTTTTTCTCTTTCTTTTTCTGAGTCTGCTTGCAAGGAAAAGACAGCAATTTAAAGGAACTTTCCCTTTGGAAAAAACACCAAGTCATTATATATGTGCCTCAGTTAGAAGCTACACTCCTATTCCTGAGATGTAAAATTAGACAAAAGAACATGTTAGAGTTGAAGAAATTCTGGCTCGGCATGGTGGCTCAACACCTGTAATCCTAGTACTTTGGGAGGCTGAGGTGGTAGGATTGCTTGAGACCAGGAGTTTCAGGCTGCAGTGAGCTGTGATTGCGCCACTAAACTCCAGCCTGGGCGACAGAGCAAGACCCTGTTTCAAAAAAAAAAAAAAAAAAAGAAAAAAGAAAAAAAAAATCCCTGGTCGGGCAACTCCCATGAGACCAGCTCCTGGAGATCTGTCAGCCTGGTATGGTGGAAAGAAGAAAGAAAGAAATCCTAAATCTAGGCATGGAGCAAAGGAGGCCAGGGGCACGGTTTCCCTTGGAAGGAGTCGGGCAGTGGGCAATCCCTGGGAAACCCCGAGGGGGAAGAGATACTCGGTTGGGGTGTAGGGGAAGCCACAGAAAGGAGGAGATACTTAAAACGAATCTTGGTCGGGCACGGTGGCTCACGCCTGTAATCCCAGCACTTTGGGAGGCCGAGGTGGGTGGATCACCTGAGGTCAGGAGTTCAAGACCAACCTGACCAACATGGAGAAACCCTGTCTGTACTAAAAATACAAAGCTAGCCAGGTGTGGTGGTGCATACCTGTAATCCCAGCTACTCGGGAGGCTGAGGCAGGAGAATCACTTGAACCTGGGAGGCAGAGGTTGCAGTGAGCTGAGATCGCACCGTTGCACGCCAGTCTGGGCAACAAGAGTGAAACTCCATCTCAAAAAAAAAAATTACAAAATTAGTCAAGCATGGTGGTGGGTGCCTGTAATCCCAACCACTAGGGAGGCTGAGGCAGGAGAATCGCTTATACCCGGGAGGTGGAGGTTGCAGTGAGCCATTGCACTCCAGCCAGGGCAGCAGAGCGAGACTCCATCTCAAAAAAAAAAAAAAGTTAATCTTTACCCCTTTGGGACGTTGCCAAATCCCTGCTGGTCCCCCATTCTTCCCTGAACAGCCTTTATCATAAGACTCAAAAACGTCTGATACCTACCCTCAGCACTAGGTTCGCAGGCTGCTAAAAACAGGGGTGCATCCTGAGCCTTTCTGTTCCCCAACCGAACCACAGGATCCTCCTGTGTTTGTGCAGAGCAGATGCAGAGATCACGTGGCTGAGGCCTTGCAGCTGAGACCATGCACCTGCGCACATTATTTAATATTGGAGGAAAGGGAACGAGCAGGTGAAGCCCAGGGGGAGAGCAATTCTCCTTGCAGAGAGATCAGAGACCCCTCAGGCAGGTGAGCAGCAGCAGGTGGGAAGGCTCAGGGGAGTTCTAGGACTGACCAGCCCCCGTCTGGTCTGGGAGCCAAGGCCTTGCGCTCCAGCTTCGTGATCACCTCCGGTCTCTGGAGAAGGGAGCTGCATTCCCCCAAAGTGCAGGGCCCTCCCCGACACACAAACATGGCCCCAAGCCCTGCGCCCTTGCAGATGAGGGGTTGAGAGTTACCAGTGTGGGCTTGAGGATCTCCCTGGGTATTTTTCAGGTGCTGGGATTTGCTGCTTTCTTTGCACTGGTCTTGAAGAGAGTGGACGACGAGGAGGATACTGTGGCCCCGCTGCCAGGACATCTGCTGGGCCCAGGTAATGTGCCTCAGTGGCTGGAGGCAGGGTCTGGCCAGCTGTGGCCCTGATGAGGCTCAGTGAGCCCTGCAAATTGCAGCCTGTCAGGGGTCCTGGGCCTTGGGCCAGCTCACCAGACCTTTGTTCCCCATCAGCCTTTCACCCCCAGTTTGTGAGTCATCCCCAAAAGAGCCAGGAAAAAAGTGACTCCATCGTCTCCTGAGTATCTTTGTTTCTTCCTTCCCTGGCATTTCTCCCTGACACCCAAGTATGACCTGCCACCTAGAAGACGTGCCTCAGGGACAAAGCTGGACACATGGGCGGTCCTTCTCTGTGTAATTCCAAGCAAGCAGCTTTCTTCTCCGAGACGCAGGGCCCTGAGCTTTAGAACAGAAACTAAAACAAGAATCGGTTTACAGATGGGCTGCAGAAAGTAGCCGTAAATTAAGAATTTTAGGACAAAACTCTGCAAACTGCAGCCAGCGGGGCATATCTCACCTGCTGCCTGTTTTTGTAAATAGAGGTTTGTTGGAATACAGACACTGACCCCTGCTCTAGGAGGCCACTGGCCAGTCCCCAACCTCCCAGCCTGACTTCTCACTTCTGAACCAAATTTCCCAAGGGTGGTGACAATAATTACAAAACAAACATGCAAATAAAACTGAATCAGTGTGGAATCATTGAGGCAATGGTCTTGACTTTCAGGGAACATAAAATAGAAACAAACAAACCAAATGCCATGCAGGTGCCTCACAGTGCCGTGCGGCTGCCTCTTCAGGGCCAACATTGTTCCATTCCAGGGCAGCGTTTTAGATTTGCAGATCCAAGAGGTCCATTAAAATCTTCTCAATTCTCCACAGAGATGCCAGGCTCCAGACCATTAAATATTCATTCAGTCACCCCTTTGGCAAGTCCTCAGGAGCACTGGCTGCTGGCCAGGCCTTGTGATGGCTTGGGAATATAATTTACATAAAATTCACCCAATGTAAGTGCACAATTTGTTGATTTCAGTAAATGTATAGGGTTATGTAACCATCACTGCAATTCACATTTAGAACAGCTTTGTCACCCCAAAAGGTTCTTTCTTGCCCATTTAAAGTCAATCCCCACTTCCAACCCCAGTCCCTGCCAACACAGCAGTGATTGCAGGGGACAGGTTGCTGCCTTTGGAATGAACAGGCCATTTGGGGAGATGGCATCAACCACGTAAATGCACAAGTAGACATATAAGTGTGAATTATGGGGAGACACAGGGCTGGGGCAGATCAAGAGAGGGTGGGCCTCTCTGCAGCAGTGGTGCCTAGCCTCTCTGCTGAGAATGGGGGACGGGAAGGACTGCACACTGAGCACCTGCGAAGGCCCTGAGGTGGGACAGTGGTGTCATTTTATTGCAATCATTTTATAACAACCATTGACAGTGTGTCTGGAGCATGTTGAGTTGGGGGTGGGGGAGAATGGTTAGAGATGAGGGTAGAGGAGGTTGGCAGCAGGTTGACAGGGCCTTATAGGAGTTGGGGCAAGGCTGGGATGTGGGAGGGCTTTACATAGGAGAATGATGATCTGTTTTATGATGTGTGTGTGTGTGTGTGTGTGTGTGTGTGTGTGTGTGTAATGGAGTCTCGCTCTGTTGCCCAGGCTGGAGTGCAGTGACGTGATCTCAGCTCACTACAACCTCCACTTCCCGGATTCAAGCGATTTTCCTGCCTCAGCCTCCTGAGTAGCTGGGATTACAGGCACCCACCACCATGCCCAGCTATTTTTTTTTATTTTTAGTAAAGACGGGGTTTTGCCGTGTTGGCCAGGCTGGTCTCGAACTTCTGACCTCAAGTGATCCTCCCGCCTCGGCCTCCCAAAGGGCTGAGATTACAGACATGAGCCACTGTGCCCAGCCTGTTTCGAAAGAACAGGAGGCAAGGCCCAGGGACTCATGTCTGTAATCCCAGCACTTTGGGAGACTGATGTGGGCAGATTACTCGAATTCAGGAGTTTGAGACTAGCCTGGGCAACATGAGGAAACCCCTTCTCTACAAAAAATACAAAAAATAGCCAGACATGGTGGTGCATGCATGTAATCCCAGCTAGTCAAGAGGCTGATATGGGAGGATTGCCTGAGCCCGAGGAGGTCAAGGCTGCAGTGAGCTGTGATTGCACCACTGTACTCCAGCCTGGGCAAAACAGCAAGACCCTGTCTCTACAAAAAAAGTAAAATGAAAAACATTTTATTTTTATTTTTTTAATTTACTTTATTTTATTTTTTATTTTTTGAGACAGAGTCTCGCTCTGTTACCCAGGCTGGAGTGCAGTGGTATGTATGGTCTCAGCTCCCTGCAACCTCCACCTCCTGGGTTAAAATGATTCTCCTGTCTCAGCCTCCTGGGTAGCTGGGATTACAGGTGTGCACCACCACATCTGGCTAATTTTTGTATTTTTAGGAGAGATGGGGTTTCACCGTGTTGGTGAGGCTGGTCTCAAACTCCTGACCTCAGGTGATCCGCCTGCCTTAGCCTCCCAAAACGCTGGGATTACAGACTTGAGTCGCCATGCCTGGCCTTAAAATGAAAAATAAATAAAAATTTAAAAATTTAATTTAAATTGATGAGGCTGGACACGGTGGCTCATGCCTATAATCACAGCACTTTGGGAGGCTGAGGCAGGCAGATCACTTGAGATCAGAAGTTCGAGACCAGACTGGCAAACATGCCGAAACCCCATCTCTACTAAAAATACAAAAATTAGCCATGCATGATGGCACGTACCTGTAATCCCAGCTACTCAGCAGGCTGGGGCAGAAGAATTGTTTGAACCTGGGAGGTGGAGGTTGCAGCGAGCTGAGATTGTGCCACTGCACTCCAGCCTGGGCAACAGAGTGAAAATGTGTCTCAAAAAAAAAAAAAAAAAAATTAAAATTAAAATTAAATTTTAAAAAATGAAGATACTAGGTAACAGACATGACAGGACTTTGAGATATTTGTCACCCTCATCCTCGAATCCATCAATTTGGAGTGTCGCGGAAGGCAGTGCAGGGGCCAGAAAGATTTCAGGGCGGGGAAGACAGCTCTGTGCTCTCCCTGTGGAGAATCCTCCAGATGGAGGAGGCGTGGGATGCTAGGCCCTGGGGAAGCCTGGACGGAGGTGTGGAGGGTAGGCTGTGAAACGACTCCTGAGGAAGAAGAACGCGGAGCCCATTGCCGTGGGTGAGAGAGAGGCCTCATGGTTGCAAATGCAGAGCCTGTCCTCTGCCCACCTGGGGGCTGTCCTGGTGTCCTTCCCTCCACAGACCCCTATGCCTTGTTCCGAGCACGAAGAAACAGCAGCAGGGACGTCTACCAGCCACCTCTCACCGCTGCCGTTGAGAAGATGAAAACCACCCACCTCAAGGAACAGAAAGCATTTGCCCTCATCAGAGAAATCCTGGGTAGGCAACCTTCCAACTCGCTGGCTCTCAGCACAGCCTGAAACAGACAGACACCGTTACGGTGCTATTTTTGATAAGTCTCGCTCGTCTTTTGGGCCTCAGTTTCCTTGGATATCTGCACACTCCAGCTTCTCCCCTACTCTTAAAATCCTTCAGTGGCTCCTCATGACCCTTAGGACAAAACCCAAACCCCCTCCTGTGGCTCTACCCGCTTCAAGTGCCTGCTGCCAGCTCCAGCGCCCCACGTTGTCCTCACATTGGCTTCTATAGCACCTGGGACCTGCACCCCGTCCTCGCCCCAGACTTCTGCCTGGGCAGTTCCATCTCATCAGCCTGGAGTCTGGTCACTCCTCCTCCCCAGCTTTTCTTCTGGCTAATTCCTTTTATTCTTCTTATTTATTTATTTATTGGAGACAGAGTTTCACTCTGTCACCTAGGCTGGAGGGCAGTGACACAATCTCGGCTCACTGCAACCTCTGCCTCCGGGGTTCAAGCCATTCTCTCACTTCAGCCTCCTGAGCAGCTGGGATTACAAGTGTGCGCCACCACACCCAGCTAAATTTTGTGTTTTTAATAGAGACAGGGTTTTACCATGTTGGCCAGGCTGGTCTCGAACTCCTGACCTCAGGTGATCTGCCCGCCTTGACCTCCCAAAATGCTGGGATTACAGGTGTGAGCCACCATGTTCAGCCTTTTTAAAGATTTTTAAATTTTGTTTTGTTTTGTTTTGTTTGTTTTGAGACGGAGTTTCTCTCTTGTTATCTGGGCTGGAGTGCAATGGCGTGATCTCAGCTCACCGCAACCTCTGCCTCCTGGGTTCAGGCAATTCTCCTGCCTCAGCCTCCCAAGTAGCTGGGAGTACAGGCATGCACCACCATGCCCAGCTAATTTTGTATTTTTTTTTTAGTAGAGACGGGGTTTCTCCGTGTTGGTCAGGCCAGTTTCAAACTCCCGACCTCAGGTGATCCACTTGCCTCGCCCTCCCAAAGTGCTGGAATTACAGGCGTGAGCCACCGCACCCAGCCTAAGATTTTTAAATTTTTTATTTAATTTTTAATTTTATTTTTTGAGATACAGTTTTACTCTGTCATTCAGACTTGAGTGCAGTGGCACCATCCTGGCTCACTATAATCTCTGCCTCCCAGGTTCAAGCGATTCTCCTGCCTCAGCCTCCCGAGCAGCTGGGACCACAAATGCACACCACCATGCCCGGATAATTTTTGGTTTTTTGGTAGAGATGGAGTTTTGCCATGATGGTCAGGCTAATCTTGAACTCCTGACCTCAAGTGATCTGCCTTCTTTGGCCTCCCAAAGTGCTGGGATTACATGTGTGAGCCACCGCGCCTGGCCTAATTCCTCATATTCTTTAAATCTCAGCCTAAGCACTGTGTCTGCAGCGTGGCTTCCCCGGCCCCTCTGGTCAAAAGCCTTCACACCTCAGGGAGCCTCTGAGTCTGGATTTCCCAGAGCAGATTTGGGTGCAAGTAGCTGATTTGGGAGGTGGCCCTGGAAAGCACTGGTTGGAGGAGAGAGGGCAGTGGAGAGGGAAGGAAGCCGACAGAGGGTGCCTGACAGGTGGGTTTTAGGTGGGCCGCTGGGATTGAGTCCCACTGTGGACCTTGGAGAGAGCGTGTAGTGCATGCCCCCATGGTGTCCTACTCATTGGTGTCCATTCAAGTCTTCTGAGACAGTTGGGGGAAAGGGGGAGGGTCTTGAAATGCAGATTCCCAGGCCTGGGAACCAGAGGTTCTGGTTCACTAGGAACCTGATCCCCCATGTGATTGTGATGTCCAGCCTCCCACGCTAAATATTTGCACCTAAAAGATCCTCTACGTCACACTCACCTGTTTCCAACAAGACAGGTGAGCACCATGAGGGGCAGGAACGTGTTTGTCTTCACCATCATACCCTCAGCCATGCAAAGTGGCAAGTGCCCCATTTTTAAAAATGCTATTTAAGAAATAATGTAGCAAACACTGTTTTTGTGTTTTTTGTTTTTTGTGGTTTTTTTTGAGATGGAGTCTTGCTCTGTTGCCCAGGCTGGAGTGCAATGGCACGATCTCAGCTCACTGCAACCTCTGCCTCCTGGGTTCGAGCAATTCTCCTGACTCAGCCTCCCAGGTAGCTGGGACTATAGGCGTGCACCACCATACCTGGCTAATTTTTGCATTTTTAGTAGAGAGGGGGTTTCACCATGTTGGCCAGGCTGGTCACGAACTTCTGACCTCAGGTGATCTACCAGTCTCGGCCTCCCAAAGTGCTGGGATTACAGGCATGAGCCACAGTGCCCGGCCTGCAGACACAGCTTTATGTGCCTTCTATTTTTTTTTTCTTTTTTTTGAGATGGAGTCTTGTTCCACCACCCAGGCTGGAGTGCCGTGGCATGATCTCAGCTCACTGCAACAACTGCCTCCCAGGTTCAAGCGATTCTTCTGCCTCAGCCTCCTGAGTAGCTGGAATTACAGGCGTGCACCACAATGCCCAGCTCATTTTTGTATTTTTAGTAGAAACAGGGTTTCACCATGTTGGCCAGGCTGGTCTTGAACTCCTGGCCTCAAGTGATCCACCCGCCTGGGCCTCCCAAAGTGCTGGGATTACAGGCACAAGCGACCACACCGGCCAGTGCTTTCTAATAGTAACTGATCCCCTCATCACAGAATTGTTATTCCCATTTCATAGATGGGGAGAGCGAGGCATGGAGGGGTAGAGTCACTTGTGAAGGGCGCCTGGATGAGATGTGGCAGAGCTGGGATTTGGACCCAGGCAGGAGATCCCATGGTCTGTGACTTTACTCCTCTCTGCTGCCTCTATAAAGGTTGGTTCCATTGTCACCACAGGGGCAAGGGGCTGGTCTAGGAAGCCTTTCCACTTCCTGACCTGGACTGGGTGGGAGTTGTGGATCCTGCCTGACCGGGGGCTGTGCCTCCCTCCCCAGCATACCTGGGCTTCCTGTGGATGCTACTGCTCGTGGCCTATGGGCAGAGGGACCCCAGCGCCTACCACCTCAACAGACACCTCGAGCACAGCTTCACCAGGGGCTTCTCAGGTGTGCTGGGCTTCCGAGAGTTCTTCGAGTGGGCCAACACCACCCTCGTGAGCAAGCTGTATGGTCACCCCCCAGGTAAGTCCTGCAGCCCTGGGGCTGTGTCAGCCTCCTTGTGCCTTCTCCCGGCTAGGAACAGACGTAGAGCACTGTCAGCATCAGCGTCGTAAGAAAACCAGGCCAAGTGTGGTGGCTCACACCTGTAATCCCAGCCCTTTGGGAGACTGAGGCGGGAGGATTGCTTGAGGCCAGGAATTCGAGACCAGCCTGGCAACATGGCGAGACCCTACCTCTACGAAAAATATAAAAATTAGCCACGTGTGATGCCTCATGTCTGTAATCCCAGCAACTCAGGAGGCTGAGGTGGAAGGATTGCTTAAGCCCAGGAGGCAGAGCCTGCAGTGAGCCAAAACTGCGCCACTGCACTCCAGCCAGGGAGACAGAGCAAGACTCTGTCTTAAAAAACAACAACAACAACAACAACAAAAAACAGAGAGAGAGAGAGGCTGGGCGCAGTGGCTCACGCCTGTAATCCCAGCACTTGGGAGGCCGAGGCGGGCAGATCACTTGAGGTCGGGAGTTTGAGACCAGCCTGGCCAACCTGGTGAAACCCCGTCTCTACTAAAAATACAAAAATTAGCTGGGTGTGTTGTCGCGTGTCTATAGTCTCAGTTACTTGAGCGACTGGGGCAGGAAAATTGCTTGAACCTGGGAGGCAGGAGTTGCAGTGAGCTGAGATCATGACATTGCACTCCAGCCTGGGTGAAAAAGTGAGACTCCGTCTTAAAAAAAAAAAAAAAAAGATAGGAAGGAAGGAAGGAGGGAGGGAGGGAGGAAA